>NC_137118.1:7525842-8043342 GCF_949357685.1 Gobio gobio
TATTATGAAAAAAGTTAGCCTACATAAAAAGAAAAATTCATATACTTATGGTTTATAATTTTCTTCACTCACGTGTTTTTAATGTTGGAGGTTTCTATTTATTTTCATTTTTTGAAAATGTGACCAGGGATAAAACATATTTTTTTAATCTTTTAATTTAATTAATGTATTAATAATAATAATAATAATAATAATAATAATAATAATAATAATAATAATAAAGATATGTTATTTTTTTTCAATGTAATATATTGATTTATTGCTCAAGAAACATTTCTTAACATCAATGTTTAAAGCAGTTGTGCTGCTTAATATGTTTGTGGAAACCATGATCTATTTTTTAGGATTCTTTGATGAACGGAAATATCAAAAGAACAGCATTTATTTAAAATAAAAAAAATTTGTAACAAATTCTTTACTGTCACTTTTGATGAAATGAATGTATCCTTGCTGAATAAAAGTATCAATTTGTTCAAATGAATAAAAAATGCTTACCCTAAACTTTTTTTTGGTAACACTTTACAATAAGGTTGTAGTAGTTAACATTAGTTAATGCATTAGTTAACATAAACTAACACCTCAGTTCAGCATTAGTTAATCTTTGTTAAAGTTAGTTAATAAAAATACAGCTGTTCATGGTTTGTTCATGTTAGTTCACAGTGCATTAACTAATGTTAACAAGATTTTAATAATGCATTAGTAAATGTCAAAATTAACATTAACAAAGATAAATAAATGCTTTATAAGTGCATTTCATTATTAGTTCATGTTAACTAATATAGGTAACTAATGAACCTTATTGTAAAGTGTTACCTTTTTTTTTTTTTAAATATATAATTTACTTCATTGAACTATATTTTTAAATATATAATTTACTTCATTGAACTATCCAAGGAGTAAAACAAGTGGGAATCATTGGTAAATGTCCACTAGGTGGCGCAGGGTGAAAGCCTGCCAGTTGTAATTGCATCTGCTCAGTGGCTCCCCTAGCGGCAGCGGCCGTCGTTTACAGTGTTGTTACGCCCCTCATGACTGCCGAGCAGCCAATGGGCTCCGGGAGGCAGAGTTCTCCCTGTGGCCGCCATTAGAGAAAGGAATCCATGAATTCAAATGGAAACCAGCAGGAACACAGACCTTATACGCTTTTAAATGAAAATGAGCCATTTAATGTAGTTTCTCGTCACCTTTCGACGCTTTTAACGCGGAATGTTTTTCGTTTTTAAAGCGCTTTTGGTGGGGATGGAGGCGTAGGACAGCCGTTTTTAAGCTAAAACCGTTTTTAAGCCAAGGGGGAGGGGGGGAGAGTTGCCTCTTTTTGCTCTCCCTTTTCTTTTTCTATTTTAATAGCACATTCCTCCTCTATTTTTACATGTAATCTATTCCCTCACAGCCTCGTCGACGGTTAAGGCCGTTATTTTTTTTTGTTCTAATTCGGGCTGAACGCGGGAGGCGCGAGCGATCGAATGGGGCTGTTGAATTCCATTCCCCCACCGATTGTTTAAAAATAATTCCGTTCACATTCGACTCGAATTCGGAGAAACCTTCTTTTTCTTTTTCCATGGAAAGCCCGATGATGGGATGTTCGAGCGCGCAGTGAAAGGATGAGTTCTTGTTTCGTACCGAACGGGGCCAGCTTGGAGGACTGCCATTCCAATCTATTCTATCTGGTAAGAGATTTAAAAACTAAAAGGAAAAAGCAGCCATTTTTAGCCGCCTAGCATGCTAACATCAGCCTCAGTGGAGAGAGAGAGCGAGCAGGGCCCAGTGTTATGTGTGTGATTCAAACACACACTGCTTGTTTATTTGCTTGTTTGTAAGCGTTCTTAAGAGATTACATGTTTGTAGTATTTTGCACCAGATGGCTTAACGCAAAGCGACTGTGTGTGTGTTTTGATTTGACGTGTTTGCGAATTGCACGCAAGGAAGAGAGTTGGCAGAATGAAAGTTGAAGTTTCGTTTTAACAGCACTTGTTTTGCAAGTATAAATCACTCCGCTGTTTCTTTTTTACATTTATGTATAGTTTGTGTAAAACAAAGCCTTTTAGACTTCAGTTCAAACTCCACGTTCGTCGGTGTTTACATGAATGTTTACACGCTAACAGTTACTCTTCAGGCTTATTTCAGGTCATTCCACCAAAAGGTGCCTTTAGTGTCTCTCATGTGTTTTAAACAATGATTTTAACAATGCAAACCTGACACCAGGTTTTAAGCATGTTTCTAAACACGTAAACATGTATTCAGCAACTGTTTTTTATCTCTATGGTCTGTGTTTACATCTTAAGATACGTATTATTTATACTACTATAGTGTTTTACATTTAGTATTTAGCATTTTCTTTTCATATAATAAAAAAAAGGTGGACATTACAGTCTTTTGCATAAAAAAATTGTCCTTCAAGGTAAGGTGTCAACTTTATTTTCATCATAACTTCACCGTATTAACATGATTTGCAGATTTGACATAATTCTTTCAGTATGTTTGTCAGTAGATTATTAAAAAAACTAATTATTGAAAACAATAAATTCTCCTTTCTAATAATAAACGCTTACATGATCTGTAAAACTAAATTCCAACATATATTAAAGATGACAATCACGTTTTTTTTAAAATTAACAATCAATTTATAGGATGAAAACCCTTTAAAAATTGCCCTTTCATAATGTAAAAGTCAGCCTTTTCATGGAAAGGCCCCTTTTCCTGCTAGTTTTGATGGATTTGGTGTGTTTTGCAATAATCACGTGAGCCATGCATCGGTTGTTTGGCTCAAAATAACCAATGCTGGGTTTGGGGTTTACCTCATGTCTGCAATAAGAGACATGGGGTTTGAAATAGATGGGGCATTCCTGGGGCCTGCAGGGTTGTTTATGGCACTTTCTGCTCCCTGAACACACGTGTACGCACTTGTACACACATTCTGGCATCCCATTGACTTCTATTGTTGTCAGATTAAGCTATATATAGTTACTATGGACCAGCCCTGCATTTTTAGACATTATGTGACATTTTCAGAAAGGTGTCCCAGCAAAACAAGTACACAGACGCACTCTCACGAGCAGTGTCAAGGCCTTGTGGCGAATTATATAACTTCAGTTTATCCAGTTTAATGCCTGCTCTGTTTTATTACTGCCACAGCACAATCTCTGATATTGTCTGAAGATGGATGGCTCCGCTGAGAACTTGTTTGCACACTTAGTTTGAATGTATTGCTTGATTTGAATATGAATAGTTGCAGTTTTCCAGAAACTCATTTGCGCTCTCAGTCTCAGAAGTTTTTTTTTTGTTACGTAGTTACAGGTGTGCTTTTTTTTTCCTCCTCTCGTTTTCCCCCCAATGACAATTACATTTGTTTTATCCAAGGCGTGTGAAATGTTCAGATAAAAAAGCATCCCCATATGATCACGCAGAACAGCCCATCTGCATATTTCTCTGTACATGTAAGCTCTTAAAGTGTTTGACCCCGTTTTGTTTTGCTTGGTGTAATTTTAGCACACGACTGTAAGGCTCAACTCATGGGAAACTCTGTCTCACCTCGGCACACACATTTGCAGCCTCATAACACACACACACACACACACACACACACATCTTTTTTAGATTTAGTGCATAATATTAGCCACGCAAGTGGAGTAAATATGATTTTAAAATCGAGCAAGGAACTTGATCAGCCAACAACTAATGTGGAAGATTTTATTACATGTTTATTAACTTTTATTTGTCTAGTGTGCTAATAAAAAAAGCATGCCAGAGATGAACTTTAATGTTGTCTGATGCACATTTTCATGCAATACGTTGCAGGTTAACTTGTGGCTTCCTGAGATTGACATGTCACGCTTTGTTACACCAGTTGGGTTATTCTGCTTGTGAAGATGAAATCTTTCAGTTAAAACAGTCACAGTTTTTTTCCTGGAGTGCATGTGAAGCTATTTTCCTGTCATTGGACGAATCTCCAGGGGTTATCGGTCTTCGGGCGCCGATTGACTTTTTTTTGAGTGGCTGAAGCAATGTGAGACAGACGCTATTGATAAGTGTCTCTTGGGAGCGAGAGCAACAGAGAAAGCGTCCGATAGCTCTGGGCCGTTAGATGGAGTGCGTCTCAAGAAGGCTGTCGGTGTCACTTCACCTGTAGCTCAGCTGTTGGCTTTGATTCTCACCAGAAGCATCTGCTGGCGTTCCTGGCAGCGCTCAGAGGAGTTCTTGTAAAACTCTAGTGAAAAAGGGGAGCGAGAGGAAGGAAAGATGTTGTGACAAAGGAGGAAGTTATGTGGAAGGCCGTGACCCATCAAACCACTCAAGTTTAAGTGGAAAGTCAAAGGAGCCAGATTCCTCAAGCCGAACATGACTCCTGCTCTTAAAACACACACACACACACACACTTTCCATTGATGTTTTTGCATATTGTGGTTGTTACTAATTTTAGACCGTATGGACTTGCATCAACAACAACAGCTCTTTTTGGAAAACAAGAATTTTGTGCTGGAAAAGTGCTCTTACATTTCAGCCAGATTTCTTCTTTTTGTCCGTTTTGGGTCCCCCTCCCTCAGCTGTCAACGGTCTAAACTTCGACCGCTAGTTTTGTCCCATTTTTAGTTTCAGTAACAAGTGTGTAACAGCTTTTGCTGCTGTATTTTTTCAGTGCATCCTCTGCAGATGTTCTTTTTGCATATTTTGCAGGTGTTTGATCTTTTCAGATGGAAATATTTTCCAACAGCTGCAACAAGTTTCACTTTGCAGCAAATGAGCGTTATTACGAACTCTGATTCTAACTCAGCGTGCACAAGAGAGAGAATGACGGCTGTTAGGCTTGAAAAGGGTCAGGGTTTTCAGATTATAATTGTTAATGGTTGTTTTTGTGTTCTCTTTATAAATTCTGCCGTCAAAAGCTGAGGTCTGCATGACCTGTCCTGGCAAGTAAATTAAGGATGTGTATAACATCACTGCACGTTTTATTGGTTTATATTCTTATTTCTATATTCATGTTAGGCAGGATTAACTCCAGGCCTGGGATCCATTAAGTGTTTCATAGCTCAAGTGCTGCTGGTCTAGGGTCTGTTCCATCACATCAATGCCGTTTATCTTCGGTCTTAAAACCAGATAATAAATCAGACTTTTAGATGCTGCCGAATATGTGTGTTTTCTCAGGTGGTGAGTAGCCTTGCTGACAGAAGTTAACACAATCTCTCTTTCTCACAGGCTGATTTGACGGGGATAAAATGGAAGAGGTACGTGTGGCAAGGTCCGACCTCTGCGCCCATTCTGTTCCCGGTCACCGAGGAGGACCCCATCCTCTGCAGCTTCAGCCGCTGTCTAAAGGCGGATGTGCTGAGCGTGTGGAGGCGGAGCCAGAGGCAGGGACGCAGGGAGCTCTGGCTCTTCTGGTGGGGCGACGATCCTAACTTCTCTGATCTCATCCACCACGAACTGACAGGTAAGCTGTGGAGTGCAACTTGGTCCAAAACCTAGTGGGCTGCCTGCATCATTCTTTTGGAAAATCCATATTATCAGGTTCTTGTGTATTAAGTTGATGCTTAAATAAAAGAGATGCTGTGATGTGGGGTCATAGCATCCCTTGGGCCTTTTGATGCTGTCTAGGTAGGCAGCTCGCTCTGTTTTTTGACACATAAGTCGCTGACTCTAACGAATACTTTTGTTTTGCGTTTTTCAGTTTCTATTTTCCTTTTTCGCCCACTTTATCTCTCTTTTTCTATCGACTGTGGTCTCTCTGAATTTCTTCCTCCTTCTTCCTCTCTCACACCCACACACTCTTTGTGTGTGCATTTTAGTTACTTGTCATCAAAAAGTGCCGTAGGCCCAAGCAAAGATCTTCAGTGGTTATTTCTACAGTCTCAGTTTAGAAGTCGGTTCTGTGGCTTGCGAATAAACCTAAAAAGTGTGCCATTAAGTTTATGCACAGTACAATATTTGAACTGTTTATAAGAACCGTTAGAGGGATATAAATAGATCAAGAGCCTCGGTTTGTGTTTGAACAGAGCGGTTTGAAGGTGTTCGATTTATCTCTGTGGAAGTTATCACCTGTAGATCAGTGTGGCGGGAATAATGTGAAATGCGTTTGTAATTGTGTTTTCTTTTAAGATTAGTTCTCACGGTGCTGACCCAGACCTGAGGGTTATTGTTGCTTTGGGTTTGTGTTGCATTGTGAGAGAGAGAGAGCAGTGGGAGTGTGTGTGATACCGTCACTTCTCAACCGATGTGTGTGAGTGCAAATCCCTCGCTTTGATAAAAAAACAAAAGAAAGGAATAGGAAATATCGAAGAAAGTTTTGCCTCATTTTTATTTCTTAAGCTCTTTGAAGGATGGAATAATGAAGAGCACCGAAGCATGAACGAGCAGAAAGCATCATGGATGTCTGAGGAAAAGCTTTCATTTTCCACCTTTCTCATTCCCTGTTTTTTTCCTTGTCCTTTATGGACCAGGAAGATGGACCAGCCCCATCTTTATTCATGCCTTTTTTTCTTTCTTTTTTTTTTACAGTGTGAAACTGAAGGAATGAAAAATGGGATGATAAAGAGAAATAGGAAGAGGCTATTTATTTATTATTATTTGGCCATTGACCCTCCCTCATACCGTTCATTGTGCCGGAGGAGGGACAGAAATGGAGCATTATGGGCAAAAGAATGACCAATTCACCCATTCCATAATATCGCCCTCCACAAGAGATATTGCTGTATTTTCCTTTCGTCTGTGGAGATGTTTGCTATAATGGCTGCATCCCTGTTGTGTCTCTTGACTTTCAGAGGAGGAGTCAGACATGTGCTTCTCTCTTTCTCTTGACACCTCTTGTTTCTTTCTTCACTTGTTGGTCTCCGGAACAGGGTTCCCACGGTCAAAGGAAACCCCGGAAATGTCAGGATTATACTGAGAACTGAGATTTCCAGGCAGGACATTTTTTTTGAGTGAAATACAATGTTTTTTTTTGCTATGCCCTGCTTTAAAATATTTATTTAGTTCGAGATTGCACATCTAGAACAGCCGGAAAAGTCATGGAAGACTTTTAATTGGTCATAAGGTGTTGGAAATTCTGTTAGTTGAACTCTATTCAAGTGTTAATTTTATTGCAGATGAAAGCGCATTTAATTTTATGTGAGTGCTAATCCACATTGTCAAATGTCGCATTAAGCAGTGTACTTTTAATTTGTTCCTCTTGTAGGCATCTGTGCTTCTCTGTTCAACTAATTCCGGATCAGATAAAGTGTCAAACAGCCTGTGTGTCAGGACTAAATGTTATACTTGAGATCATCAGGGTCGCTGCTTCTTGACCTTCTCTCCTTGCGACAGACGTGTGAACCTGCTGCCCGTTCGACATCTCTCTTGACACACACTTCTTGATGTCTTTTTCACAAACACGCATGCAGTTGTCTTTCTGCTGGCCTTCATACAAACACATTGTAGACCCACGGGATGCAGCGGTTTAAGCTCCTAAGACGCACACACACGTAAATATATTCGACCACAGAGCACCTGATTTAGATCCCTACAGGCACCCTGGCAATGGAGGTGTGAATCAGTGAACAGCAGGTCCAGTGAGACTTTAAAGGGGATGGAGAGCGAGTGAAAGATGGCACTATCACTTTTTTGTACGCTCCACTTGAGGAACACATGTCTCATGAGATTAAGAACCAAGTGAATGGGCCATAATTGTTTTGCCATAATTCAGCCTTTTGTCAAATATGAGAGACAACCTTGAGTCACAGGAAGCTCAATAAAGCGTGGACATTTTAAGATTGGTCTTAGTGGCTGGAGCTGCTGACCTTTTCATCATCATATTCTCCACTCTGTCATAGATGTTAAGATCTGGTTTTCACCTGGTGTTACTGTTAAGCATGCATCTCAAATATGTCTCCTGTGAGGACGTCACATTTTGCCTGTGTTTTGAGAGGATGTCTTTTTAGATTTTAGCTTGTATTACCCAAACTTCACGTGTTAAAGTTATGAATATGCTCATATCTGTGTGTGAGCCTTGTTTTAATGCAGTGATGGATTTACAGTTGAGTATACACGCAGTCTGGGAATCTGCATCAGGGTGTATTATCATTTACGTTACAAATACAATGTGGTCACGTGCGTTTTTGACTAGGGCTGTGCGATTAATCGTAATGGATTGTCAATGTCGATTTTGGCTTCCAACGAGTATGAAAACAATATCAAGGCTTGAAAATATCCTTTTTTTTTTTTTTTTTTTTACCTTCAAAAAGTTAGGAGCACCAGCAAAATTTTAGGAGCACCACAACTAAAGTGTGTGGATTAAGGCTGGACATTTTACCTCAATTACGATTAATGAATGAATATTTGTTTTTTTGTTGTTGTTTTTTTTGCCCTCATAGTTCTCTGACCTGGGCCCGTATTCTTGAAGCTTCTTGAAGCTCTCAGAAAGCTCCTAATTTAGCTTAATGTGGCGTTCACACCGGACACGATTCGCGTGAATAATTTGCGCTAATCGCGCGAAGGTGGACGCGTGTACATTTTGAGTTTACTCGCGCGAATCGCGCGTGACATTCACTGCACAACAGACGCGAATTTGCGTCATGGGCGGGGCTTCCGCCAGCAGCTCGTCTCGTTGAGAAATGGCTGACATGGGCTGTGTTTACATGTCTCTTTTTTGTTAAAATCTACTGTTAATGTGTGACAAAACGTAGTTTTAAGACTTTTTCAGTCGATAATGTAGTTGTTTAAAGCTCAAATCTGTGGTTTATTTATATAAAGAGTGCCTATTTGAACATTTTATCTGTCGTTGTCGGAGCTGTGAGCTCCAGCGGACAGCGGCGCTCAGCGCACGTGAAAGCCGGCGAGGGCAACCTTTCCTCGGCCAGTCCTTCTGCTGTCTGCCGCTGGCTCTGATGTCTCTGTGGTGTGTCTCGATCTATATTTCGTCTTGTAACGGCCGATCTTTGGTCTCATGGATCTATAATTTGTTCCCTGGCAAATCGTTTAGGCTGAGGGCAAAGATAAGTTTCATTACTTTATATTTTTAGGCTATAACTGTACGTTGCAGTTGTAACGTTAGCCTACTAGCACTGACTTTGAATGTTTGACTGCATTGTTTGCTTTATTTCATGTATAGCTTGTTATACATTACTTATACTTTTGTATTATTGATCATACATAAACTTGCATTTAACAAAAAGAGACTGGGTTGTGTTTCATGTCATTTAATGTTATCACAGTGATAATCATATTGTCTGAACCAGATATTAATATACAGATTTTCTCCTCATTGTTGTCACTACTAGAGCAAGCTCCTGATTGGTTAACGCGGCGCGAAATATCCGCCAAAGTTCAGATTTTTCAACTTGAGCGATTCGCGTCCTTCGCGCCGCCTCAATCGCGCCGCAGAATGCCATTTCGCGTCTCTGCATTGACTTAACATGTAAATCACTCGCGCGAATCGCGTCCGGTGTGAACGCACCATAAGAGTGATTCAGACAGATCTGAGAGCAACTCTGAGCGAGAAAAATATGAAAACTTTTATCTTAGTGAGGAGGCGGGACAGACAGTCTTTTACGTATGGCATTCTTTTGAAGACTGATTGGTTGGTTATCCAAGAAGCATTCACTTTGAATTACAGGCGTCATTTAGTCCTATTTTACCATACTCTCGCTCTCTCATAATTTATATGTATGTGTGTATATATAATCTTTATTTTTTATTTACCATGCTGTTAATGTTGTAATTAATGAATTTGATAGGAAATGAACAGTGTCACAATAAGGTTCTGAAATTGCGGTAATTGTGTGATCACTTTGCTTATAGAAGGTTGTGACAGACCCAAATCATCACTGCTGCATAGTAGGGATGGGTCGCGATTTTCGAATATTCGATTAGTTATTTAATGATAGAATATCGAATAGTATGTGCGATTATCGTCAAAAAAATCCCCATGTTGTCGGTGCTGACGCGTTCATGTAACAAGAGGCGCTGCCAATAACGCACCTAAAAGCTGCCAGTCAGCTCTCAGGGTGTTTTATACTGGGCACGTTTGCTGCGGTCCGAGTCTGATTGTTCCCTCCGCCTCCGCAGTGTTGGTCTGGTTTCACACTCAACTTGAACCCTGGTGCGTTTGCGTTCATCTTACGTCATCACAAACGTGCACGGGCGTGATAGAAAACAGAACGCGGGTCAATATATTGGGCTTTTTTCAATTAATTTGGTGCTATTATGTGCAGCTGGATAAATGACACTTGGGTTAACCGTATGTGTGTCGCTTGAATGCGGCTTTGCAGCTTGCAAACAGACTCTTTTGAGGAGACGGTGAATTGCCATTCATTTGCTGCCCTGATTGCACTCTATGCGCGAATACACTGCAGGCTCGCTCTCGCGATCTTATCTCAGCTAAATCATCAACACTATCATCTTTTACGTGTATGTTATTGAACTAATGACATTGTAATCGGCTAAAACGCATGCGCTGGTTACTTTCTTCCAGAACAAATGCGCACCCGAGTGTGGTTTGCACATTCACGTGAATCGTGGCTCAGCTCCGAGAGCAACCAAACTCCGGTTGTGTGTTCTCGGGTTCGGTACCTCAGTGCACACCAAGCTCTGTAGGTAAGCTTTCACATTAGCAATTTTTCATGCTAACCGTGCCCCATTCCGAACTAAAATGCCAAAGTAAAAACGCCCTGAGTAAAAATACCCTTGTGGCATTTATCAGGTAACTTGGGGCAATGTCACATTACAGTCATATTTTTCAGCATGTTACAATAAATATATGGCTTGAGTTGATATAGCCTATTCCCTAATTAATTAAACAGTTTGTTATCCTACAGATTGAGAGCGTGAATGGTCTCTCTCTCTGTTTATATGTGTGTAGCCTTTACACGCGTGCATGCGGGGGAGGAGTTGCGATTTACGAATAAAAATCGAATAATTCCCAGCGATCTTCGAATATAATTTTTGCTTGAAATGCCCATCCCTACTGCATAGTTGCATTTCCAGTTGCCAAATATGTTAATGTAGTGATTGCTTCCATTTCTGGCGCTATGACATTTCATTGCTGTGTCGGAGATGTTAGCGTGTCTCTAATAAGATCGGTCACAAACATGATCCCTGCACGATCTAATGTGTAGTGTCTTATTAAATCACTCATGCATTGTGTGCGACACATTTCTTCTCATACTCCTAACACTTTTGGACCTTAAGATCTCTAAAAGGGCTGAGATGCTTTGAATTACTTTTTTCTTTACAATGATTTTTTCTTAAAATTTTAGAGGAAACTCCCACCTTTCTAAGAATTTTCTTAGAATTTTGTCACTAGGAGCTACTCTTTGCATTAAGATTTTTCATGAATACTGGCCCAGGTTTGTACTGTTAATATCACTAAACTATTAAAGGTGGGATATTTCTTTCTAATAAAAGAGTGCTTTTCTTATCTTTTGTAATTGAAGGAAACTTACTTTGATGTTGGCTCACTTTCAGCAGTTATTTTGTCTAATGGGTCGTAACATTTCTTACAGATTTCTGCTCGTTCTAAATCAGATACAGATAAATTAGCACAGTACCAGTACATTTATTTGAATGCATTAATGAGAGAGCGAGTGTGTGTGTGTGTGTGTGTGTGTGTGTGTGTGTGTGTGTGTGTGTGTGTGTGTGTGTGTGTGTGTGTGTGTGTGTGTGTGTGTGTGTGTGTGTGTGTGTGTGTGTGTGTGTGTGTGTGTGTGTGTGTGTGTGTGTGTGTGTGTGTGTGTGTGTGTGTGTGTGTGTGTGTGTGTGTGTGTGTGTGTGTGTGTGTGTGTGTGTGTGTGTGTCATACCGTCTATTAATTGTGAAGCTGTGGGTTGTAGTTATTTCAAAAGTAGAAAAGCTATGCTATAACTGTCGAGTTTCTAAGCTACTTTAGTGATAAATCACACAACAGTATTGACAATGAGTTTCTGCGGTCCTGAATGTCTCTCTGTCCGTGCTTCACGTAATGTGTGAGCTACTGTCTGTATGAGCGTTCTTGTGCCAAAATGTAGAAGTGCATTAGTGCAAAATAACGATACACATCCGATTGTCTAAAATCGCTTGAATGTTCAAACTGGCAAGCCTTATGTGGCGTTCACAACGGACGCGATTGACGCGAATAATTTGCGCTGATCGCGCGAAGGTGGACGCTTGAACATTTTGAGTTTACTTGCTTCATTCGCGGGAATCGTGCGTGATATTCACTGCACAACAGACCGAATTCGCGTCATGGACGGGGCTTCTGCCAGCGGCTCGTCTCGTTGAGAAATGGCTGACATGGGCTGTGTTTACACGTCTTTTTTTGTTAAAATCTACTGTTAATGTGTGACAACGTAGTTTTAAGACTTTTTCAGTCGATAATGTAGTTGTTTAAAGCTCAAATCTGTGGTTTATTTAAATAAAGAGTGCCTATTTGAACATTTTATCTGGCGTTTTCGGAGTTGTGAGCTCCAGCGGACAGTGGCGGTCAGCGCTTGTCAAAGCCGGCGAGAGCAACCTTTCCTCGGCCAGTCCTTCTGCCGTCTGCCGCTGGCTCTGATGTCTCTGTGGTGTGTCTCGATCTATAATTCGTCTTGTAACGGGCGATCATGTATAGCTTATTATACCTTTTACTTATACTTTTGTATTATTGATCATACATAAACTTGCATTTAACAAAAAGAGACTGGGTTGTGTTTCATGTCATTTAATGTTATCACAGTGATAATCATATTGTCTGAACCAGATATTAATATACAGATTTTCTCCTCATTGTTGTCACTACTAGAGCAAGCTCCTGTTTGGTTAACGCGGCGCGAATATCCGCCAAAGTTCAGATTTTTCAACTTGAGCGATTTGCGCGATTCCCGCGTTCAAAACGCTCAATTCGCCCCGAAGAATGCCATTTCGCGTCTCTGCATTGACTTAACATGTAAATCACTCGCGCGAATCGCGTCCGGTGTGAACGCACCATTAAAACGCAGACAATTGACATTTTGTACAGTCAAGTTTAGTGAAGACGCAAGTAAAATTGACTTCAGGGCTCACGCGTTGTCAGACACACAATGTGGCTCGGCTCTGTGTCACAGAAAACAGCTTGCGAGCACTGAAGTGCAATGTTTTCCATATTGTTATTCTTGAATGGTGTAAAATCACATGAATGTTCAAACTGGCAAGCCTTTAAACACATACAATTGACAAATTTCATGAGGACGCAAGTGAAAAGTGATCTCGTTTTGGGGGTTTTATTTCTTCACCTCCATGTTGCTTCCATGCAGCTGACTGGATGGGGCGGAGTCACATGACTACACATGTTAGTAGTTTAATTAGTTACTAGTACTAATACTCTAGGGGAGTTGGAAAATTAGCTTATTTTCAAAAAAGGTGGAGTGTTCCTTTAACGGAATTAAAAAAAACGAAATAACTGACATGGGAAAATTATGTTGGTTAGAGGTTCAGAATTTTTGAGAGATTTTGATTAGTTGTCCAGCCCTTAAATATAGATCCGTGTCTGTGAGGGACAGATTGTTAATGATTTATCCTTGTGGTAATTACAGTATGTTGGGTAGGAAATCCAAACGTTAGCCTATCATCCATCATCCTCAAACATGTAAGTAGTAGCAACTTTACATGGCCGCTCAATCTAACGTTAATCCATGTGTTTGTGCGGAGTGTGAAAGCTGAAGTATAGCGCGCTTACTTAACTCGACAATAAGGACTGCCTGATGGCCCGGGGCCAGCGTGAAAGACACTCGGGCCAGTTTATGAAACTGTCACTTGCCTGACCGGGCCAGTTCTGCATCTTCACGGAAGTTGATAATTTGAGCATTTTAAGCCTTGCCTTTTTAGATATTCAAGCACACATAGACGCGAAAGTAACCGCGTACTCGTGCGCTGTAATTTAAGTTTTGTGTGCACATCCAAGCTCACACCTAGAACTTCCTGAGCTAGCACGGACATATTCACACAACATTGTCAAATTGCCCGTCTTGTCGAGTATCATTGTAAACAATGTTCTGTCTTAAGTGAGTGCAAACATCTGAAAAGTTGCACATGTAACAGTATATTGGATCCGTGCAGCTCTTAAAGTGACAGTAGCCTAATAATCCTGCTGCTGTTTTTATGTTAAAGAGCACCTATCATGGCATTTAAAATGTTCCAAATATTGTTTTAGAAGTCCCCAACAACAGTTTTGCATGCATGCAATGACAAAAAAGACTTTAGTTTTCTTATAATATGCATTTATTTTTACCTGTTTTGACAGCGATTCTCAAATGATTCCTTTAGTGATTCACTTTTCAAAACCCCGCCTTTACGTGACGCTAATCTGCGGTGATTGGTCCGATGACCCAGTCAGTTGTGATTGGTTTAGTCTGTGCAGATATTTTCGGAAACGGAACGCCCATCAAAGTCTTATAGTGACAGTAATTTGTTAATGTGTCAGGAGTTATGAATATGAAAACCGCGTCGGTACCGTTTGATTGTAATATGAGCCTCAGCTGATCTCATTCATAAAAAAAACTCCTCTATTCTCCTCACGAAGACTCGCGACAAATCAACATCCCTCAGGGCTTTTAGTTCAAAAGTGTGCAGATGAGGAGACATATTGATAGATTCTCATATGTCTGTGTCAAATTTCTAAACAGAGGAGTATTTTTTATTCAATACTTCCTCAAAATGCGCAGATATAGCCTAATCATGAGCGATTGAGTCTCTTATGTGTTGTTTTCAATTCATACTGGCAGCCGGAGGGCGCTCTGTGCACATGTAGTCCATGTACAGACAGACGAAGAAGAACCATGTGCCATAATAGAAGTCCATAATAAAAGCTTCCTGAGATCGCGAAACATACATTTGACGACTAATAAACACTCAATCGCGACGATGTATGGTTTGTCTTCAAGCCACTTAGTCTTCAAATGCTCATCCTTGGGCAGATGAAAAAAGTTTGCTTTTGAGTCGCACTTCAGAACACAGCGTCTCGTCGCCATGATGTTTTCTAGTTTTCACTGGCGTCTTGGAGCGCAATAAGTGGGCGTATCGTATTCAAATAACTTGACAAGTTGGCGTCATCTAGTCAGAGAAAAAGCTTCGGTCTTCTAACGATTCTTAAAAATGACTCCGAGTCGACTCTTACTTTTGAAAGAAAATAACTATATATACGGTGCACTGTCATATTTCAAACTATGCAGGATGTTTTTGTTCACTTAGATCTATGTTACACACTACATGAAAGGTAAATTTCAAAATTCCATGATAGGTGCTCTTTAATCAAACAAAAATCGCTCTCTGTTCTTGACTGAATAACTTTAATAAGGGTTAATCTATATTTATACAGTGAAGACTATGCAGTGATATTTTACATTTGATTACTATTTCTGTACCTGAAAATCTAGTTTAGACCTACATGAAATTTAGCCCTTTGTATGTTTGTTGTGTTGTTTTTACTTGTGCTGTTGCTTGTAATTTGATTATTTGTTCTTATTTTATTACTCACGGTCTTTAACAATATTTAAAATGTATATGAGTTAGGCTAGTAGATTTTGGTGTCATAAACTTATTTATTAAGGTTACATGGATCAAAAACATCTAAAATAATAACTAGGCATATTTTATTTTACTTATTTATTACTTTTTTGTGGTAGGGCCAGTGAACATTTTGGCAGGGCAGGTAAAAATTTGAGCCACTAGTCACTTTTAGCCACTAAAAATTCTTAGCGTTGAGCCCTGTATTAGTGAACGTTCTGTAAAGAAATGAAAACGGGTCGCACCTCAACAATTATTTGCACAAATGCTCCCAAATATATTTTGAGGTCGCACAGATTAAATTTTGGGAATATTTAGAGCCTTGAAGACAATCGAGGTAAAACAATTATTGTGCTGCTGCCGCATTCCGTCCTTTGCACTTTCCTTTTTCACACCGGTGTGCTTTCGTTCCTCCCTTAGGGCCCTATGATTTCCGCGATCACCGAATCGCGGACGGAATCGCGGAATTGGCATATTAACGCGGAATCTATTGTTAACGCGGAATTTCCCGGAATTTGACATATTTGGAATGAAATGCGGTTTTGTGTGGGAGAAGAACGTATGTCTGGGGAAAATGCAGACCGGGGGAAGCAAATCTGGGCGACTCAACCCCTCCCGTTATTTCAGCTCCGCCTTCAAAACAATGAAAGTATGGTGAAGCGGCTCACCACGGCTCTGCTTTCATCAGCGGAAAAGTTAAGAAACTCAACGCTAAAGCCCCGTTCACACCGCCCTCAGTACAGAGCCGAGCAGTTCCCTCAGGTAGTGCTTGCTGTATTTTGCCTTGTTTTTAATGCACTTCAATGTACTGTATGGAAAATAATGCCTTAAATGAACTTGAGAGAAAATGAGATGCGCGGATCAGCGCGTCTTATGCTGCCTTCACGTGCTCTCGGAATTATCGTAATATACGAGTTTCCTAGGTAAACATTGCACATGAACGCCCTCACATTTTGAAACTTGAATGCAATGCGCTCGTAATCACGACTTCAGAAGTCGGAATCATCAAATTTCCGATAGCACGTGAAGGCAGCATTATCCACATCATGTTCAGAAGCGGCTGTTCTTAAAGTGACAGGAGCACTGATAATGTCTGTCATTAATGTTCAAAGAACAACGGGAACAGAAGATTGTAGTTTTAATGATGATTCATCTATATTTCACTTATTATTTATGCAGTTAAGAAAGGTGTTGATAACTTTATTCAATTTCTGTGTAGACTATGACAGGGAAGGCCACAGGTAAATATAACATTTATTATAATGGGTTTATGTAAAGATTGTTTTAAGTTCAATTAAATTAAAAGTTATTTTTTAAAGCCTAATAAATGGTGAAATCGGTAGCTTTCAGTTATACTGTAATGTAACGTCATCAATGTTTCATATAGACATTAATATCAGTGATACTGGCCTTCATTCATAAAAAGATGCCATTACAACACACATTTAAAATATGCTGTCTTTAAATTGTTTCTAAATTAATTTGGAGAGTAACTGAAATTATTACAATATCAAAATATTAAAAACTCCAATGTTTTTAATTGCAATTAATCATGATTAATTACAGAAAAATGCAATTAATTCTGGGTTTTTTTTAATTATCAATTCACAGCACTAATATCTAGTTGTGACTTGAAGTGCTTAGAGTGCAGTGTTATGTTGCAGTATTTGTCCTGAAAAGTAAATGTGATGTTTGTTACCTGTTTGATGTTTGTCATTCCTATTTTATGTTTTATGTTCTATTATATTAACATTAAAAACACTCTTTTTACGACTAAAATAACAGTTAAGGGTAAAAAAAACTGAATTTGCAAAAATTAAAACGAAAAAAAAAGGAATTAGCAAAAATTAAAACGGAAAAAACGGAATTTGGGAAAAAATAAAACGGAATTTGGGAAAAAATAAAACGGATTTCATAGGGCCCTACGAGAGCAACCAAACTCCGGTTGTGTGTTCTCGGGTTCGGTACCTCAGTGCACACCAAGCTCTGTAGGTAAGCTTTCACATTAGCAATTTTTCATGCTAACCGTGCCCCATTCCGAACTAAAATGCCAGAGTAAAAACGCCCTGAGTAAAAATACCCTTGTGGCATTTATCAGGTAACTTGGGGCAATGTCACATTACAGTCATATTTTTCAGCATGTTACAATAAATATATGGCTTGAGTTGATATAGCCTATTCCCTAATTAATTAAACAGTTTGTTATCCTACAGATTGAGAGCGTGAATGGTCTCTCTCTCTGTTTATATGTGTGTAGCCTTTACACGCGTGCATGCGGGGGAGGAGTTGCGATTTTCGAATAAAAATCGAATAATTCCCAGCGATCTTCGAATATAATTTTTGCTTGAAATGCCCATCCCTACTGCATAGTTGCATTTCCAGTTGCCAAATATGTTAATGTAGTGATTGCTTCCATTTCTGGCGCTATGACATTTCATTGCTGTGTCGGAGATGTTAGCGTGTCTCTAATAAGATCGGTCACAAACATGATCCCTGCACGATCTAATGTGTAGTGTCTTATTAAATCACTCATGCATTGTGTGCGACACATTTCTTCTCATACTCCTAACACTTTTGGACCTTAAGATCTCTAAAAGGGCTGAGATGCTTTGAATTACTTTTTTCTTTACAATGATTTTGTCTTAAAATTTTAGAGGAAACTCCCACCTTTCTAAGAATTTTCTTAGAATTTTGTCACTAGGAGCTACTCTTTGCATTAAGATTTTTCATGAATACTGGCCCAGGTTTGTACTGTTAATATCACTAAACTATTAAAGGTGGGATATTTCTTTCTAATAAAAGAGTGCTTTTCTTATCTTTTGTAATTGAAGGAAACTTACTTTGATGTTGGCTCACTTTCAGCAGTTATTTTGTCTAATGGGTCGTAACATTTCTTACAGATTTCTGCTCGTTCTAAATCAGATACAGATAAATTAGCACAGTACCAGTACATTTATTTGAATGCATTAATGAGAGAGCGAGTGTGTGTGTGTGTGTGAGAATGTCATACCGTCTATTAATTATGAAGCTGTGGGTTGTAGTTATTTCAAAAGTAGAAAAGCTATGCTATAACTGTCGAGTTTCTAAGCTACTTTAGTGATAAATCACACGACAGTATTGACAATGAGTTTCTGCGGTCCTGAATGTCTCTCTGCCCGTGCTTCACGTAATGTGTGAGCTACTGTCTGTATGAGCGTTCTTGTGCCAAAATGTATAAGTGCATTAGTGCAAAATAACGATACACATCCGATTGTCTAAAATCGCTTGAATGTTCAAACTGGCAAGCCTTATGTGGCGTTCACACCGGACGCGATTGACGCGAATAATTTGCGCTGATCGCGCGAAGGTGGACGCTTGAACATTTTGAGTTTACTCGCTTCATTCGCGGGAATCGTGCGTGATATTCACTGCACAACAGACCGAATTCGCGTCATGGGCGGGGCTTCTGCCAGCGGCTCGTCTCGTTGAGAAATGGCTGACATGGGCTGTGTTTACACGTCTTTTTTTGTTAAAATCTACTGTTAATGTGTGACAACGTAGTTTTAAGACTTTTTCAGTCGATAATGTAGTTGTTTAAAGCTCAAATCTGTGGTTTATTTAAATAAAGAGTGCCTATTTGAACATTTTATCTGGCGTTTTCGGAGTTGTGAGCTCCAGCGGACAGCGGCGGTCAGCGCTTGTCAACGCCGGCGAGAGCAACCTTTCCTCGGCCAGTCCTTCTGCCGTCTGCCGCTGGCTCTGATGTCTCTGTGGTGTCTCGAGCTATAATTTGTCTTGTAACGGGCGATCATGTATAGCTTATTATACCTTTTACTTATACTTTTGTATTATTGATCATACATAAACTTGCATTTAACAAAAAGAGACTGGGTTGTGTTTCATGTCATTTAATGTTATCACAGTGATAATCATATTGTCTGAACCAGATATTAATATACAGATTTTCTCCTCATTGTTGTCACTACTAGAGCAAGCTCCTGTTTTCAAATTTTTCAACTTGAGCGATTTGCGCGATTCCCGCGTTCAAAACGCTCAATTCGCCCCGCAGAATGCCATTTCGCGTCTCTGCATTGACTTAACATGTAAATCACTCGCGCGAATCGCGTCCGGTGTGAACGCACCATTAAAACGCAGACAATTGACATTTTGTACAGTCAAGTTTAGTGAAGACGCAAGTAAAATTGACTTCAGGGCTCACGCGTTGTCAGACACACAATGTGGCTCGGCTCGGTGTCACAGAAAACAGCTTGCGAGCACTGAAGTGCAATGTTTTCCATATTGTTATTCTTGAATGATGTAAAATCACATGAATGTTCAAACTGGCAAGCCTTTAAACACATACAATTGACAAATTTCATGAGGACGCAAGTGAAAAGTGATCTCGTTTTGGGGGTTTTATTTCTTCACCTCCATGTTGCTTCCATGCAGCTGACTGGATGGGGCGGAGTCACATGACTACACATGTTAGTAGTTTAATTAGTTACTAGTACTAATACTCTAGGGGAGTTGGAAAATTAGCTTATTTTCAAAAAAGGTGGAGTGTTCCTTTAACGGAATTAAAAAAAACGAAATAACTGACATGGGAAAATTATGTTGGTTAGAGGTTCAGAATTTTTGAGAGATTTTGATTAGTTGTCCAGCCCTTAAATATAGATCCGTGTCTGTGAGGGACAGATTGTTAATGATTTATCCTTGTGGTAATTACAGTATGTTGGGTAGGAAATCCAAACGTTAGCCTATCATCCATCATCCTCAAACATGTAAGTAGTAGCAACTTTACATGGCCGCTCAATCTAACGTTAATCCATGTGTTTGTGCGGAGTGTGAAAGCTGAAGTATAGCGTGCTTACTTAACTCGACAATAAGGACTGCCTGATGGCCCGGGGCCAGCGTGAAAGACACTCGGGCCAGTTTATGAAACTGTCACTTGCCTGACCGGGCCAGTTCTGCATCTTCACGGAAGTTGATAATTTGAGCATTTTAAGCCTTGCCTTTTTAGATATTCAAGCACACATAGACGCGAAAGTAACCGCGTACTCGTGCGCTGTAATTTAAGTTTTGTGTGCACATCCAAGCTCACACCTAGAACTTCCTGAGCTAGCACGGACATATTCACACAACATTGTCAAATTGCCCGTCTTGTCGAGTATCATTGTAAACAATGTTATGTCTTAAGTGAGTGCAAACATGTGAGAAGTTGCACATGTAACAGTATATTGGATCCGTGCAGCTCTTAAAGTGACAGCAGCCTAATAATCCTGCTGCTGTTTTTATGTTAAAGAGCACCTATCATGGCATTTAAAATGTTCCAAATATTGTTTTAGAAGTCCCCAACAACAGTTTTGCATGCATGCAATGACAAAAAAGACTTTAGTTTTCTTATAATATGCATTTATTTTTACCTGTTTTGACAGCGATTCTCAAATGATTCCTTTAGTGATTCACTTTTCAAAACCCCGCCTTTACGTGACGCTAATCTACGGTGATTGGTCAGATGACCCAGTCAGTTGTGATTGGTATAGTCTGTGCAGATATTTTCGGAAACGGAACACCCATCAAAGTCTTATAGTGACGGTAATTTGTTAATATGTGTCAGGAGTTATGAATATGAAAACCGCGTCTGTACCGTTTGATTGTAATATGAGCCTCAGCTGATCTCATTCATAAAAAAAACTCCTCTATTCTCCTCACGAAGACTCGCGACAAATCAAAATCCCTCAGGGCTTTTAGTTCAAAAGTGTGCAGATGAGGAGACATATTGATAGATTCTCATATGTCTGTGTCAAATTTCTAAACAGAGGAGTATTTTTTTATTCAATACTTCCTCAAAATGCGCAGATATAGCCTAATCATGAGCGATTGAGTCTCTTATGTGTTGTTTTCAATTCATACTGGCAGCCGGAGGGCGCTCTGTGCACGTGTAGTCCATGTACAGACAGACGAAGAAGAACCATGTGCCATAATAGAAGTCCATAATAAAAGCTTCCTGAGATCGCGAAACATACATTTGACGACTAATAAACACACAATCGCGACGATGTATGGTTTGTCTTCAAGCCACTTAGTCTTCAAATGCTCATCCTTGGGCAGATGAAAAAAGTTTGCTTTTGAGTCGCACTTCAGAACACAGCGTCTCGTCGCCATGATGTTTTCTAGTTTTCACTGGCGTCTTGGAGCGCAATAAGTGGGCGTATCGTATTCAAATAACTTGACAAGTTGACGTCATCTAGTCAGAGAAAAAGCTTCGGTCTTCTAACGATTCTTAAAAATGACTCAGAGTCGACTCTTACTTTTGAAAGAAAATAACTATATATACAGTGCACTGTCATAATTCAAACTATGCAGGATGTTTTTGTTCACTTAGATCTATGTTACACACTATATGAAAGGTAAATTTCAAAATTCCTTGATAGGTGCTCTTTAATCAAACAAAAATCGCTCTCTGTTCTTGACTGAATAACTTTAATAAGGGTTAATCTATATTTATACAGTGAAGACTATGCAGTGATATTTTACATTTGATTACTATTTCTGTACCTGAAAATCTAGTTTAGACCTACATGAAATTTAGACCTTTGTATGTTTGTTGTGTTGTTTTTATTTGTGCTGTTGCTTGTAATTTGATTATTTGTTCTTATTTTATTACTCACGGTCTTTAACAATATTTAAAATGTATATGAGTTAGGCTAGTAGATTTTGGTGTCATAAACTTATTTATTAAGGTTACATGGATGAAAAACATCTAAAACAATAACTAGGCATATTTTATTTTACTTATTTATTACTTTTTTGTGGTAGGGCCAGTGAACATTTTGGCAGGGCAGGTAAAAATTTGAGCCACTAGTCACTTTTAGCCACTAAAAATTCTTAGCGTTGAGCCCTGTATTAGTGAACGTTTTGTAAAGAAATGAAAACGGGTCGCACCTCAACAATAGGGATGTGACGGTGAGGAAATTTTCCCACCGGTTAATTGATGTGTGACAACACCGGTAATACCGGTATCACCGGCGGAGGCTTTTAAATCACTAATTCTATCTAACCGAAAGTAACATGCACACGACCGCTCTGAACTGAAAACGCGCCAGTGTTGCGTATTCACACACCGTGAATGACAGCTCGTCTGTAAATGCGCGCTCTGAGGCCATGGGTGCGTCTCAATCAGTTCCCTAGTTCAGTAGTCAGGGCACTGATCAAGCATTGATCAGTCTATGATTGAGATGCACGCCATGAATGAATAACAGTTCGTCCGTAAAGCCTCGTTTATACTCGACGCGCCCGCTCGAGCGCGAGGGTGCGCGCGGCAAAAAGAAATGCGCGCAGTCAGCGTAGCGGAGGCTCGCACTGCGGAGCCAGGCGAAAGTAAACAATGCGCGCTCTGTGCGGCCGTGCACATTTAACTTTCGGTTTTGAATTAGCGCCAATTCGGCTGCGGGTTGCTTGAATTATGGGTTCATTAGTGTATTATTTTTAATGAAAAACACAACAACAAAACAAATGACAAACTCCCTTAAATAGGTGCTTTTACGTTTCGCTTTGAAACCAAATCTTCCGCGATCATCTCAGTCAGCTCCTCACTCTTAAATCTGATGAATGACTCCTGCCGCTGCCGAGACTCACGGTCGGGTCATGCTTTATTAAGCAGATACGTTCAGTTTTTATTTGTATTGTCTGTTCTCTAACTGAACTAAATTATTTTATTACTATAAAAAAATCAAAAAGACGGTGGGCGGTGCCACGGTGGGCAAGTGATGTAACCGGTATTGAGTCTGGACACCGGTAACACCGGCAACACCGACTATCGTAGCAAGCCTACTCAACAATTATTTGCACAAATGCTCCCAAATATATTTTGAGGTCGTACAGATAAAATTTTGGGAATATTTAGAGCCTTGAAGACAATCGAGGTAAAACAATTATTGTGCTGCTGCCGCATTCCGTCCTTTGCACTTTCCTTTTTCACACCGTTGTGCTTTCTTTCCTCCCTAAGCAAAACTTAACATCCAAATCAGCTGAATAAGTGAATGTTGTAAAATGCAGTAGGGGTGTCGAAATTGATCGTTTCTACGAGGGCGATTTGGCATCGGTTTAGTAATAGACCATAACCAATACTAATGTACTGATTTTTTTCTGACGTCATTTGTCACGTACGTGCTTTGTCGTGGTAGCATACAATGGCAGAGAGAGGCGAGACGCGAGTGAGTGATTAAAATGCTCCAACTACTTTAAAAGACAACATCTGGGCACATTTCGGCTTTTATGAACAACCTGGTAAGCACAACCTGGAGAACACATGCGCTGTGTGTAAATCAAAGCTATCTGATTAATCAAAACGATTTCATTTACACTTGGGCACATAAATGTATCTCCGCAAAACGGATATAAATCCGATCTTCATTTCCCGCTCTATATGCAGATTTAATGTTCTCGACACCGAAAACAACAGATATGGGCTGCATTTTATTAATCATCATTGAGCCGTGCGCTCTCCTTATTGCGGTCTTTGATTTTGAAATGAGAAATCAAAGACCGCAATAGGAGAGCGCGCGGCAACAGCACTGGTCAGATCGTTCAGTTTCTTTACTTTTAATGAATATGATTGTATATTGAGCACCTGCAACTTTACTTTCGGTAGTTTGTGCGTTTGCTTGATGAATAGATGCGCAGCTGCTCGTCTGCGGCGACGCGTGCTTCAGTAGCGCCCTCATATCTGGTTATGTCATATAGCCCATAACACGCTCACCCGAAAATGTTTGCATTGTTGCGAGGAGTAAAATTTACATATGTGGTTTCAACAACCAGATGCATTTAGACTTTAGCTTTGACTGTATTGAGCGCTAGGGCTGTCACGATTATGAAATTTGGCTGACGATGAATTGTCCAATAAATAATTGCGATTATGACGATTAATTGTCTGTTTTAGGGCTTTGGCGATTTATTGCCTGTTTTAGGGCTTTGACGA
The DNA here is from genome assembly GCF_949357685.1 of Gobio gobio. Taxonomy (NCBI): domain Eukaryota; kingdom Metazoa; phylum Chordata; class Actinopteri; order Cypriniformes; family Gobionidae; genus Gobio; species Gobio gobio. The sequence continues at coordinate 7,550,264 of NC_137118.1, forward strand.
TTAATTGTCATACAAATTGTTGTGATTATTTAATTGAATCCCTTGTAAGTTGTCACTTGCAATAACACATTAATACACTTAAAGCCTTTAAATATTAAAGTAATTTAATCAATTAAAAATATGTATCTTTCAGAAATGTGTACATTTAAAGAAACAATGTAAATGTATATGAAAGTATAAATAATAGAAACAATCACCATAAAGTTACCATAACACAAAAAGGACTGTCAATATCTCATTCCAAACTAAAGTAAAATATAAATATATTTTACAAATTTGAAAATTCTGTAAATAACAGAAACAATGAATCACAAATATAAACTATGATCATAACAGAACAGGCCATAAAAATCTAATTCTGAAATAAAAACAATCATGCTCCTTAATGGCTTGATAGATTACGGGAAAGAAACACTAGCATGTTGACTTTTTCTGGCTTAAGACAGCATCTAACTGGGGTGACAATGTTGCCAGCTGTACTGAACATTCTTTCAGAAGCAGTACTTGTTGCACATATGCACATGTAGGCTACTTTCTCGCCAACTTGGAAATTAAAGGAAACCTATGTATGACACGCCAATTCGCTATGCCATTTTGGAGTGCTATAAAGACGCATAATCGCTTTTTAACGTGTTTATCAACGCCGTTTCATTCTATCCCCCTACACTGCCCCTACCCATCACACACACACACACACACACACACACACACACACTGCCCCTAAACCTCCCCATCACAAGAAACATTCTGCATTTTTACATTTTCAAAAAAAAACATAATTTAGTACGTTTATAAATCCATTTACATTCACGCGGAATCACACTGCGTAGACATACACGCGGAGATGATGGTTCGTTTCGGCGTACACATACACGCGGAATCACACGGCGTAGACATACACGCGGATAGCTCAAAATGTGTACAGATAACACGCCATTTGGCTTTAGAAAGTGGCGTGTATGTTTAAGCAAAGTCATGATGTCATGTTGATTGGCGTTGTCGTTTTCGGCTTTGAAACTAAATCCATCTTTGTTGAATAACTGCTGCTCTAACTCAGGATGAAGAAATCAACAGGGCAATATAAATTGAACGTAATGCTCAGCGTAATGAATTCAGAGGGAGACCGGTAGAAGTAGAGTGCTGCAGGTACGTCGTTCATGAACGAATGATTCTTTAATATGACTCGGGACTACCGAGTTGTCTCAGAGAGTGATCCGTTCATTTTGTTGGCCGCGCGTGTGCGCAAAATCCCATAGGTTCTGTACATGAAACAGAAAATATTAGTTCATCCCTCGAGTCTCGAGTTCGGGTTTGAGTCTTTCGTTCTTCCTGTCAGTCCTATAGTAGACTATGCTGTCAGAACCGGAAAGAGAAATGATTCGTTCATCTTTCGAGGTTCGGGTTCCGCCCTGTCCGAGTCTTTCGTTCTTCCGGTTATGCTGAAATGACTCAAATTTTTTTTTTTCATTTTGCTGAACGAGATTCAAAGATCCGAGTCTGTAAAATGATCCGAACTTCCCGCTACTAACTACTGGGCCCCCTTGTGTCTTCTAATAGTGGGCAATAATAACGATCACCTGTAATGACCGCGATTAGACCAATTAATCGCGATCAAACGATTATTTTATAATCGTGACAGGTCTATTGAGCGCAGATAGTATTTTGTGTATTTGTTCTAAATGCTCCTGTTGTTTTCTGTGCCCAGACTTGAGTTTTGTTTGATACATTCAAGAAGCGTGTTTTCTTTGAGCAGGTAAAATTAAAGGTTCAGTTCATATAACTGACTGACAAAATTGTATGAGGATGCAGTACATCGTCAATGCATTGTGATACATCGTGAAATCGAATTGAACCGAATCGATGGCACGATAATCGTAATCGAACCAAACCGTGAGACCAGTGTAGGTTCACACCTCTAAAATGCAGTCTACTGTTGCTAAACTGCAGGACGTGCCTGATATTAAACACTGGCTTATGTGCGCCACTTTTAACAGAGTGGAATGCTCATAAGTAGGGTTGGGTATCGTTTGGGTTTTTTTCGATTCCGGTGCCAAACCGATACTTTTAAAACGGTTCCGGTGCCTAAACGGTGCCTGAACCGATACTTTTTTTTTTTTTAAAGGCCACCAAACGAGGTGGATGACATTAAATGGCTTTTTATTTATTTATTTATTTATTATTTAAATTGAACCATTTATTAAAAGTTTAATGTATACTTAAATGTATGAATATAAATAAATACAAAACACAATTTACTTATTTACAAATTATAATTGACATATTTACAAATTCACAGTAAAACCTAAGCCACCCAACTACAACAAGCCTAATATAACTCTAAACAGTTACAGTAATAACAGCAGTCGTCTGTATTCTTGCTCTGCTACAAACCAGCTTCGAGCTTCAGCTTTATTTTGAAATATGATCATATTCTCTGGCTAAATATTTTAGAACGCATCGCCTTAATGTTTCCATGACGACGCGTCATGTTTCTCACATGACACAGCAGCCGCAATAGCGCTGACAGCTCAGCTGTATCGGGTTTATTTCGTTTTTTCTTTTTATTCAAAATATTCACAAACTTCTTAACTGTGTCACGAACTATCTGATGTTCAAATGTGTGAGTCAATGTGTGTTAGTTGATCTATAAAGCGCAATGGGCGGCGCCATGTTAGTTTGCGCCTCAGAATCAGATCTGTCGGATTTACAACACTTGAGTTCATTCTCGTCTTACAAAATACATGAAAGTAAGTGACCAGTGAACTGGAAGAAGAATAGAGTAAACTATAGAGTTACTATATAATGTGCATTTATCTGATGTGAATAAAACACGTAACGTTAGTCAAATTATAACCGCCTGAAAGGATTGTCATTGCCGCTTTCATAGACATCAGTGTGTGTTTTTTGCTAGTACTTATGAACATTTAAATGTCTGAAACCTGAAATAAACATGATGTCGTTGAAAACACTGAGTAGTTGTCATGAGTTGTGATGTGACGAGCGCTGAGCGTCTGTCTCTGGCTCAGCCAAAGCGCGAAAGCACGTTTGAATTTTGGCACCGAAATGAGGAACCGAAAACTGCGTTCTGATTCGGTCCGGTACATACCGGTTATATAAGTACCGGTGCCATATTGGAACCGGATTTCGGTACCCAACCCTACTCATAAGCAAAGTACATCGGGATTTATGATTCAGATTCATGCCTAAACGGTCAAACAGCCTACACACAAAAATGACGAAAGCTGTTTTGGCGAGTATCCTCGTAAACGCAGTCGGTTATGTCTTAAGTGACTGTAAACCGTTGAAAACGAAAAATTGTGTGTAACAGTATATTGCATTCTTGTAGCTCTTAAAGTGACAGCAGCCTAATCAATCTGTTGCAGTCATTAATGTTAATCAAACAACAAAAGACAAAGGTAAAATCACTCACTGATCTTGAATGAATAACTTTTGTAGCTTTAGTAAGGTGAAATAATACAGTGAAAAGCTATGTTAATTTTGACAGCAAATTTTGATTTAGTTTTAGTCATAGTCTTTTGACTAAAATGCCAGTTAGTTTGTCATATTTTAGTCACCTGAATTGTTTTTAGTTTTAGTCTAGTTTTAGTCGACTAAATATCATAAGATTTTAGTCGACTAAATCTACAGTAGATTTAGTCTCCTAAAATCTAATGAGTTTAGTTAAATTGTAATACATTAAGCATTTAAGCAATACATAACTGACTGTCACTTGAACTGACATTTTGACATCATTTTGTTTTTGACATTAAAAATACACGAAACAGAACTCAATTCACTTTTATGTTTGTTTTTTAAAAACATCTATATAGTTTTTATAACTTTGTATGATACTTTGATACCCTGATACTTTATTGAATATGTGTCAAATACTGGTCTTTCCTCCTGACTATGAATTAAATGGGATTTAAATTAAATACTGTTTATTGTGTAACCAATAATGAATATATGCGTGACTTTTAATTACAAACAAGCTCGAAATACACATTGACTCTTATTTTGAAATGTATGTGCCTTACTATTGCAGTTGCAGGAGCTCATTCAAGTTCAGGAGATAAAATATGCGTTGTTACAACCGTCTAAAACATATTACTATATAAACATCGTAAAGTAAACATTGTCATTATTCATCAGCATTAGTTCATAAACAATTGACTGGCATAAATGTGCGCTATTCATTGATTGTGAGCCGCTCTGGAGCGCTGGATTGGGGATGCGTGAGCCTGTAGAAGCGTAACCGTGCTGTTTTTTCCAGCGGTTAGATCAGCACGTTCAACTCAAATGTGCGCATCTGTTACACAGGACATCAGTTCTGACTGGATCTCTTCCCTAATCGTCCCTCCCTAACATTTGTCTCGTTTTTATTTGTTTTATAGGCTATTACTGACTGTGTACTTGTCTTCTGTAACTGTTTTTGAAGACCTTTTACTACTATGTTAGTTAACCTAGTATTAGTTTTTTCTGAAGTAGTAGTTGTGATTTTGAAATGAACCAAAATAATCGTGATTTATGATTTTTGCCATAATCGAGCAGCCCTAATTTTGACTTCCTTTGAATTTGGTTTCAATTATCTGATCACGAAACGTTTCGAACCACATTTACACCTGTATTCAGCACGGCCTACTTGTGATTGCAAGTTAATAAGAACCATAAACTAAGAGTCTTTGTCTTGGGTTGGTGTCTTCACATTTTTATCCCTCCATGTTTGTTCCTAGTTTACCCCCCTCATCAGATCTGCAGCTTGTTAAAGTCTGAAAATTTTGCAGCAAGTGTCATTCCTGTCTGCTAACTAATCGCTCCCTTCCCAAGGGAAGAGCAAGTGAAGGAAGAACTTGACGGATCTTCTGAAGCCTTGTATTTAATCACGGAGCGAGTGGAGGAAAACATGGAGTGCTGTTTCGGAGATGTAATGAGACAGGAGGCCATTTGGCTGATGTTTGAGAGGCAACTTTTCCCGGCTCTGAATGGAACGTGGGAGAGAACCAATCCCAGTGCTCCGCTTGCTATGTGATGGAATGATCTGGAATAACCGAACTGCCATTGGAGTAAATGAGCATCTCCTTGGTAGACCACGGCCCTCTATTTTTATGTAAATGTCCGATTGCCTCCCCTTCCCCCTCCTGCTCTCTGTTCCCGTCGGTGGCGCTTGCTGATGTCGGTTCTATCCAGGGGCATCCACAGAACGAGACATGAATAAGGTCTTTTTTCCCTCCTCCTTTCTGTCTCTTTCTTTCCCTCCCCTCTGCTTTTCCTCTCTCTCCCTCTTTGCCTCCCTGCCTCCTCTTTTTTCTTTCCTCTCTCTGATCTTTTTTGCATAGAAATTAAGGAGCTGTAGTCTGTCTGTAAGGGTAATTGCTGTAGGGCTCATTTCTTCCTCATTTTTCCTCCTCTGACACTCGTCTGCTACACTCTCTCGCTCCCTCCCCCGTCTGCCAGTCTCCCTGTGGTGCGAGTTGTGCTGGCAGCTTCTCTCTCTTTTCTTCCAGCTCTCTCCCCTGTTCTCTCTCTCCCTCCTCTGGGTTTTTTCGCGAGGGCTACCTGTTTACCGCATAGCTCAAAGACAGCTGCTGGTGATACCCATTATGCTGAAGGGTGATGGGCTTTCAGGCTATGAAATTAAGGCTCATACCAACATTTTTTTTTTTTTTAATGACGCTTAAATTTGTGATGTGAGGAAAAAGGGGAGCACACTCTTTGCTAATGGAGTATTGCCTTCCGAATATTGGTTTATAACGTAAGACAATATGTAAGTATGCAACAATTTGTTGAAGGTAAAGTGCGTTTTCTGAGTTTCTTAAGTTTGCTGCTTCTCTGAACAGAATTGGGTTTTTTAATGGGTTTCCCAACAAAATAGGATTTGAGTTTAGTTATTTATTATAATTTATTTTAATATCTATTTATCATGTTATTTTATAAATATATATATATATATATTAACTAATCACAATCTTTTTCTGTGATTGATCACACCTAACATTAAAGTTTTCAATATAGTTTTATATATTATATTGTAATCATTTCACATTTAATCTCCAAATTAATGTAGAAACAACGTACAGTATATATTAAATATTTGATCTAACAGGTAGGAAATATACAGACATTTTATACATTTATCAAACACTTCAGTCTTTACTTTATAAATTATGAATTAAATATTAATCCTTAAATATTAAAGCTACAAAACTTCAGTCAAGAGCAGTAATTGATTTTCTCTTTGTCTTTAATTAACATTAATGACAGACATCACAGCAGAGGGTTTATTAGGCTGCTGTCACTTTAATATCTGAAGCACATGATGTGGATCTGGATCTGACACGCATACGATGTCCTCACAGCTCTTTGGATACTCGACAAACAGACTTTTTAGCTTATTTTGGTGTTTTTGTCCATTCAAGCACGAAAGAGAACTCAACAAGGCCAGTACAGATTTAACTTCTGATTTTTGCATCTTATCACGCTTGAATGATTTATTAGCACTTGAATGAATGACAGCCTGATCATATACTGTAATGCAGCCAAAGGATGACAGAAAAAAAACTGATGCTGTGTTAATTGCGTTAAATATTTGTAACGTGTTAAACTGAAAAAATTAATTGCATGCATTAACATGCACATTTTTTATAGTTGTGACATCAGTTGTTTGTTCATCATACTCTAAATGAACAATCAACCAGCTACTTTAATCTCCTGAATGAAAAAAAATCATTTCAGATTCACACCTGTAGATTAATCGATCGAAAAACTAAACGTGAGTTTTTTCCGCTTCCGATGTGAACGCTCTCATTCATAGATGAGGGGAACAGCGAGAACACATCCTCGCGGTCCTCTGATGCTTGTGAGGTGAAACAGCCGTTAAACCAGAGACTTTAGGGACTTTGGTTAAAGGTCCCATAGCATGGCATTTTTCTATTATTTTATAGTGTTTCCTGAGGTGTACTTATATTGTTAGTATGATTTTTACATCATAAAATGTCATAATTTAGAAATAAAAGGCATTTTTTCTATACTGCTGTTTGCCCTGTGGCTGAATGCCCTGCTTCAAGAGGCGTGTCTGCTGTGAGACTTCAGTAAAAACGCCCACTGTTGTGATTGGCTGACATCTTTGCATTTGAAATGAGCGGAGGGGGCGTGGTTTAACGAGGCACGAGCAGGCACGAGTCTGCCAGAGACGGATGGACCTGTGTTCACTTCTCATCAGTTCTCTCAGCATGTCTCAGTTCAGGGTGAACTGTTGTAGTTACAGCATATACTTCAGGTATATATTTTTATCAGACAAGCAACTGTTTTCTTTAGGAGGTCTGAACACAACCGTATCAGAGCTAAATAGACCTATTTGTAGACATGTCATGTTATAAATTTCATGTAGAGTTGATGTATACAGTGCTCAGTTACATATAGCCAACAACAAATTTCCCAGCAACAATATTTTGGCCAGTGAAAATGCTGAGTGGCTATATAATATATATAGCCATGTATGTATGGGGCCACTATAAAACTAATTGTTCCTTGTAGTACATAAATTACACTCTGCGTCTTTAATATGTGCACGTGATAGTTGGGGCAGTAAGCCAAGTACACCAAGAGCCATCAGACGCAGCAATTCCAGACTCTCTCCAACATAATGACACAAGTTTTGATAAACACACTTATTAAGTATTTGTCTGGATGTCACATAGGCCATGACTCTTAGACACACTGGGTGTGTGTTAGCAGCTTGACTGAAACCGTTTGTCAGACACATGAGCCATGCATTTAAGAGCAGAAATCTTCTACTGGCAAGCTGTGTGTAGTGTGAACCCTCGGGCCACAGAGCTGAGCTGCTCAGAGAAAAGGTTCTTTGAAAACATGTTGGATCCCATCTACAGAAAGAGAACTAAGTGTGCTGGAGGAGATGATGTCTGCTTTTGCCTTTCTTTGACATCACTGCATGTCTGAAGATCTTAGGGGTGGTTGTGAGTGAGATCATCCCAGCAATGTCATTTGGATATCCTCGGCTAGCTTCGACCTTTGACCCATTGCTGGAGAGCTTTGCCTCCCAACAGGAAATGATGTCAGATACAAAAGGAAATAATACAAGGTCCTTTGCCTCAGAAGGTGCGTTGTTGTCCTTCTCAATTTCCCTGACCCTCCTCTGTTTCCGCAATGCTTCCCAAGTTTTAAACAGACTTCGGATACCATAACAGTTAAGCAATGTGATCAGACAATCACACATTGTGCCAGATGCCTACCAGAAAACAGCATGGGTATTGTACAGGCACATTCTGTTTAGTGTTAAAAAGACATTTCTAGGTCACCTGAAATTGGTGTTATTTCATTTGCTTTATTGAAGGAGAAAGATTTGGGTTGATTTACACTGCTGGTGGTTTGCTGCTCGGCATAACACGCAAAGCTCGCCTTTGTTCCTCTCACCGTTTGTGAGGTCTGATTTGTACCCCCCCACCACCCTGTTAATTTTGTTGTGCCATTCACTGTGCACATGTTAAGGGTTTTGTGTGTGTAAGAGTGTGTGTAATTTCTGTAGTGCCAGGGCTTTGTTTGTTTCCGTTGAAATGTGCAATAGCAGTTGTCGATAACAATCTATTTTATTCCTTCACTGGTAATGCTTGTAAAACATCAGTTTACATTGTACTTGAAAGTCTTGTGTTTTGCTTAATGGTCAAGACCTGCAAAAATGTGAAATGGATCAACGATTTAAACGATTTAGATTAAAAGAACCTGGTTTAAACTTGTTTTTGGTGATTTTGGACAGTGTTTATGAGACATTTTCAGTAGGGATTTGTTTTTTATCACGGTTTCAGTGCTCTTCAGGTATTTCAGGAATCTAACATTAGTTTTCAGGTGCAGATATTGAATAAAGTAATCAACTGTAAAACAACATTGCGTGTTATCTTCACTGTATAAATAAAATAAAGATTAATTATTATTAAAGTTACAAACGCTATTCAGTCAAGAGCAGTGAGTGATTTCCTTGTCTTTTGTTGTTTGATTAACATTAACCGTGTCAGAACCGTTTATGTTCACTTAACCTACTATGTTTGCTAGGATACTCACCAAGACAGGCATGTTGACAATTTGTGTGTGAATTTGTCTGTTCAAGCGTTCAAGACTTGAAAGAGAAGTTCTTTCGCATTGTCTTGCGCTTGAATGTTTAAATTGGCAAGTCTTAAATGGGCTTAGTTTAAACAGGGATAGCAATGGATGCTGTTCAGGTCTCACCTACACTTGTGCGCTAACAACACCGGGTGATGACGGCATAAATGACTGGTCATATTAGAGCACTCACACGGAACAAAGTTTCGGGGAAGTGAAACTGTTTAAGTTAAAGTGAAAAATGAGTCACGTACGTGCACTGTCAAGCGCACAGCCTTGCAAACTGTATACTTCTTTTGACGCATACATGTACACAGGCGCATTCGCAGTTTTGAGCCATCTCTCGCCGCGAGTTACAACCAAGCGGCAACCTCCCACAGTTTCTCTTGAAGCTAATACGGAAGTGGCTTAAACTGCAATTCATCAACTGGCTCCAGAAGGGAGCAGAATCTCATTGAGCCCCATGTTAAAATGCCCAACTTTACAGCAGAATAAGACATGTTTACAGCCTTGTACAAATTGTGTTTCACAACCTTTTTTCAGTCATGGCACCCTTTGAAAATTTTCTCCATTTTGTGGCACCCCCTCGCATACGTTACACTAGGGGTGTAATGGTACAGATTGCTCACGGTTCGGTTTGTATCACGGTTTTAGGTTCACCGTTTCGGTACGGTTCAGTATTTGCTATGTTCAGGGAAAAAAGGACTACTGTCAAATAAAAATAAAGAAAATAATAAGAAAAAATAATTTAAATACAATCAGCAGCACAAATAAATACTATTGAGCAAAGATACTAATAAAATAAACTATGCTTTTCCGTTTTTTCAGGTACGTCTAAGATTAGTTTTCAGGTACAGAACTTGATCAAATGTAAAATAACATTGCATATTTGACTGTATAAATTAAAGATTAATCCTATTAAACTTACAAAATCTATTCAATCAAGAGCAGTGAGTGATGTCCGTGTCTTTTGTTGTTTGACATTAAACAGACAGCAGTAACGGCTACTGCACCTTTAAGACCTAATGCTCTGATATGCGTCATCTTTCTCGACTGTATAGAGTTTGCTTAAGGCATATACAGACTATGTCTGGTAGAATACTCATCAAGATGGACATGTTGACATACTTTTTGTGTGAGTTTGTCCGTTCAAGAGCAAGACTTGAAAGAGAACTCAATATCTGCGCTCTGTGAGACGTGTGCGCCTCGGGACTAAACAAAGGGCGCCAATGTGAGTGTGCACACCAACACACAAAACGGCAGGCGTGAAAGCGTCATTTTTAAAAAAAAAAACGCCTTGAGTTTGTTTTATTTTGACGCGGCGCGTTAAAAACTGTCCGACCAATGAGATCGGTGCTTTTGTTCACGTGCCTGGAGCTGCTGAAGTGATATTAAAACACGACTTGGTGGCGCTAAAGCACAAAACGCTCTTGCCGAGCACACATTGATGCGACGAAGAAGTAGTAAGTAGACAAAGAAGAAGATGAGCTGCTAATGCTGCTTGCCAGGTAGTAAAAAGTGTGTGATTGGTTTTGGCCATAGACATAATATATCTATAGTTTTGGCAAGCACGTAAATACTGTCTCTCTTCTTCTTCTGTGTGACAAGCGAGTGTCAGAGGCGTAAAGTGCCCCAGCACCACCTTGTGTACCGGGAGCGATATCTACTGAATGTGCACGTTCACTCGGCGCATCGCCAGTGAAAATCGCTTGGGTGTGAACACTCGACGCGCCGAAAAACGTCACGAAAAACGCTGGCGATAAGCGCGCGCGATATTCGTCCCGGTGTGTACAGGCCTTTATGCTTCAAAACTGCTCTTCAGAATGAAGATGGGTGACGTCACGGACACTACGTTAATACTGCAAAAAACTAAATGTGCATGTGGAACATGCGTGTACAAGGTACACACGGTTACAAAAATCCACTGTACCCTGACCCTTGCCTATGCGTAAAAAATTAAGTATACTTTGGTCTTTAGGCTACATTCAGCGCCTGTTCACTAAGCTCTACTCTCCTGTAAAAACTCCAGCTATAATACAAAAAAACTGTCAACTGCACAATGAATCTCGTCCTTACATTGTGTTTACAATTTGTTGGTTATAATGCAAGTGTGCAGAACTCTAAAACGTGCGGTGGATGAGAACTCCTGTGTTTTGAGCAGATTCTGACTAACTTAAACACTTCTGAGTGGCTATTGTTTTCACCCGCTCAACAGAAATGTCTGTGATTTGGCTACAATGATCAACGCTTCTAAAACATTTTGTAAATAGAAACCTTTGATCCTCTTCACAGAGTGCTTACACGTAGGAGCTTTTGTAAGCAGCCACCTATCAGCGGGTACTGAATAAACCTGCAGAAATCCTGCCATCATCACATTTTTTTACATTTCAGTACCTACTTGGTATCGAAGTACCGGTACTTTTGACAACTCTAATGTTGGAAATGTTGAAATGTTTTTATGGAAACTGTGATCATTTTTTTTCAGAATTCATTGATGAAGAGAAAGTTTAAAAGAACAGCGTTTATTTGAAATGTTTTGTAACAGTGCCTTTACAGTCACGTTTGATCAATTTAATGCATTCTTGCTGTTTTAAAAGTATTATTTTTTTTACAAAAACGTACAAACCTTCAACTTATGAATGTAGTGACAAATTAGAAGCGTTTCATAATTTATTAAACATCATAATTTAGGAACTGACTTCATATAGATGTAGTTTCTATGGTATTGGCTGTAATCGTTATTGATGATAATTTTCCTCAGTAATCTGTCTCTGTAATGCAGTTTCAGTGCTGTTTGCTGCTTGTGTTTTCTGTGCTACTGAAACTATAATGTCGTCAGACTTGTTCACCCTTTCCTGATGATGCATTGACTTTAGTACTTTAAGGCGAGACACGGCAGGTGAAAACATTTTCATGCAGTGGTCAATTTTGAGATTTTGGGCAAGTTTGCTCCCTTAACATGTAAGCTTTCATGTCAAAAAAAAAAAAAAAATTCAACATTACACATTAAGGTGGTTATTTCATTATAATTTGTCAACGTGTGCCTTTAGATTTCTACCCGAAATCATCAAAAGTTAGCATTCTAACGTGAGCTCCCGTGCCGTCTCCATTCACAGAAACATGTCAGCTTGGTATCATTATGAAGCTCTCAGTCTCACACACAGCGCTGTCTAATCCAAATATTGGCATTTCCTTTGTAGAACTAACCAACCGCGAAAGTTTGCAGCCGAAAACCACATCTGATTGGTCAATGTGAATTTCTGATTTCGTTACAAAAAAACTTTTATGTATTACACAAATCTCGAATATCACGAGATTTGTGTATTCTCCGCCTGCCGCCTGGGAGAAAATCCAGACAACGCCGAAATCCGCTCATAAACGTTCACAGAAAAGACCAAGTAGCAAGAGGTAGTAAAAAGAAAGTAGCAACAGATTAGACTATGAAACCCCGTCAGAATTAGATTAAAATAGTTAAAGATGGACATATACAACAAACAGGGACAGTTCATCTGCAGTTGTTGTGACAGTTATGCGGGTAGTTCTCTTCAGCTCAAGGCTATTGATATTAATAATTTAGTCATTTATCAATTTCCATGTGTTTTAAACACTACTGATATTAATGAACTGAATTTATCTTTTTTTTTTATAGGTTAGGGGTTTCATAGAAATGTATGCAATTATGCAATATAAAACTTTAAAGGCCGTTTTCTCAGAATGAGTTTTTTCTCACGCTCAGAGTCAGATATATCCACTTCAGTAGCACCTACAAGCACCAACTTTTACAGTCTTATACTGAACTATATTCTGAAGGCTTTTACAGAGGGATTTGTTGATTTTTCATTCCTATCCTGAGTTATAGGTCCTTTTACTCCAAAACACATGGCGAAAATGTATAGGCTATTGTCAGTATTTACTAAACCACAAAATAAGATATCCAGAATCCCCTCTGTAAAAGCCCTCTCATCTAATATGTCAACAAATAGAACCAAGAATTTTAAACATGGTCCTTTCCAATTTCCAGATTTTGTTTCTGGAAATGTATGCAAATGAGCGTATATTTAAGTATATAAGGCCTCATTTGCATATTAAAACATTAATTTACACAAAACTTGTAATACTTTTTTCCCCTTATGTTTATGCCAATAATAAACTGGAGAAGTTTCAGTGATGTCTTGTAATTAAAAAAAATCCCTATTCACCTGTAGTGTCTCGCCTTAATTCCCCAAACCAGAGACAAGGGGGAGCCCTGCCTTCTCCTTCCTCCATCTTTATGCTCTCTTTCCTTAGCAATTCTCACTTTCTTGCTGTGCTCTCCTGTCATCTTTGGAAATAGTCATTAATTAGTAATTGAAGCTCTCCAGTTCTTGTATGGCTCTGCACTCAAAATCAGAGAAAAAGAACAAGCGAGAGAGAAAGAAAGGAAAGCCAAGGGCACAAGGAGAAAAGAAAAGGATGGAGGTGCATATAGGAAGAGAGGCAAGACAGATTACAGCAGAGGATGAAGATGAGGCACAGAGAATTAAAGAAAGATGGAGACGGAGGGAAAGAGACAACAGAGAAAATAAGCAGGAAGAAAGAGAAGAGGCTCTTGTAGCGCACAGCTCTGGCTCTTCCCTGGTCTGGCGCAATCCCCTGGGGCCAATGGTTGAGCAGACATTAATCTCTCTGTTTAATGACCCTACAGCTGATCTAATGACTCCTGCATAGGAACCTGTGGCTGTAGGGAGCAGCTCTACACTAAGGGGCAGGGCTCACTGTCCTGCTATTATGAGCCCATGTGTCTGAGGGATGATAATATGGGGCTCACTGCTGGTGTACTGAATAATACAGCCAACTGCTCAAAAGACCAGCATGTTCTGGCCTCCTGGTTGTGCTCAGGTTAAGCTCAGAAATTCCCTTATTGTTTCTACTCATGGAATTCATATATTTGCAATAATTTAAAGTTTATTTGGAATATGCGCAAATAGAGCTGTGGATATAATCGTTTTTGCGATGCTGATGTAAATGATTTTGCATCGATACATTAAAAACTAAATAATTAATTTAAAAATATATATAATTATAATAATAATATATATGAATGTGCTGTACATGTATTATAATTTATTGTAAGTATAGTAGGCTACAATAGCCTATAATTGCATGCATTAATGTGTTCATTTTGACAGCCCTAATTTTTATATAATATTGTGATTCATTCAAACTTTGCAGTCATTCATAATGATGATGATAATAATAAAAATGTTTTTGTACAGAAATATTGGATAGGTAGAATGATAAATATAACTGTTATTAATAAATAATAATTTATCAATAAGATTTTTTTTAAATGATTATTATTGGTTTTTAATTTTAACTCTTATATTCACTTAAATCCACCCATGGTTAACGTCGCTGGACCGAGTGGTTTGTGTGTTACTCCTATATTGTTCCGAATCCCAAAGTTTGATTTATTTTTTTTAATAACTAAAATTCAAAATCTCATTGTCTAAAAATCAGTGCAAAACAAACACAGCCAGTGTCAGTTCAACAACACTCCTGTCATAACTCAAATTCCATGCATGTAGAGAAGCGGCATCATTTATGCTTTTATTTATTATGAATTACTCCTTAATATTATTTTGCACTCCAGGCTTAATGTGGGTTTTTTTCCAAGGGTGTTTTAGTGCAGTACATATGCATATAATGTCTTTTGAGCACGTGTTTTTGTAAGTCAGCTATCTTCCTCTCTTTGTGTCTCGCTCTCTGTGGGCAGTGGTTAGACCATGAGATACAAGGTCATAGGGAACGCTTGATAGAAACCAGGTGTCTCCTCCCCTTAGTAGCGAAATGGTGAACATGATGGTTTGGTTTAAAGGAGGAATGAAATGCCGTTGACACACAATAGCATATTTTACGGCAGCTGTTTATATAAAAAAGTGAGACGGATGATTTGCCGTTATCGAAAGTGGAAGTGACAGTGATGCCTTCATTGGTTTTTCATCATCTTAATGCAATCCTAACGGATGGCAGGCTCACAATCTGAGAAACACGGGACATATTACTTATTGCTGTGATTTCATAATATTAAGCACCGTATAGTGTTTTTGTGTTTTTATAATAAAGGCACGGTATATAGTGTTTTTGCATAGCTTGAATTAGGGATGGGTGATAAACCGGTAGAGATTTTAGATTGTATCTTGCAGTTACACTCATGTGTTGCAGTGTTGCACTGTCACAAAAGCCAAAAGATTATTATTTGAATGTGGTTTAGAATTGGTTATGTGTATTATGAAATGTCATCATTAAAAGCCATATTTTAAGCCATATATGTAGATCTCGTTATTGTAAAATAAAATTAGTCACATCATTACATAAGATTTAGGTCATATTGCCCATCCCCCGTTTGAATCAAGGTTTTGGTCAGAAAAAGCTTAAATATGTTATTTTCCACACCATTAGCATCATTAAACAGAAAAATGATTAATGATTTAAATACTACTACTGTATTCTATTGGTATGCTAGAGGCATACTTATAGTTGTAAAGTTGTAAATGGTTGTAAAAAGATCAATGCCTTTTTTGTGTGACTTTTTTTTTTATGTTACATGAATGGGAGATTTTCATGGACTGAGGTTACAGTTTCTGAACTTGAATGATTCTGTCAAGAGCGTGTATCTTTGTACAGGTGAAAAGTAGCTGGCCCTGTACTTGGGCTATTAAAAGATGCATGAGACAGCCAAAACCACCTCATTTTCTCTCATTCTCTGCCTCTCTCTCTGCTTTGACAAAAGACAAGGTGTTTCATTGTTGCCAAGCTGTTAGTCAAATCAATGACATCCTTTAAAAGTGAATTGTGCTACTTGCTGCCTTTTCAGGAGACATCAACGAATTATAGATTTGCCTTCTGGCCTGATTCCAGTTCTTCAGCTGCGTTCAGTCTGCGCTTTTTTCACTTCATGCAGACACACTCTGATTGAACGACCTTATGATTTGGTTGACAATGAATCTTCTAAACTGATTGTGTGGGAATGTGGTAAAATAGTTTATGCGGACCAGAGTGTACAGTACTCTTACTGATAGCTGATGGCTTGATCAAAGCAGCCACAAACTACAATATCTTTTATTTAAACATCTATGCAAAGCATATGTTGCACATAAGAACACCCTGTTGTTGACTGGTTAGGAAGATATCCTTAGCTTCTTTTTTACCTGCAAATAATCAAGTGCATTTGTGTTGTCACCTAAACTAAATGTGTGTCTGATTTATAACACTGTGGCAATTATGTTG
This sequence comes from Gobio gobio, assembly GCF_949357685.1. Classification (NCBI taxonomy): domain Eukaryota; kingdom Metazoa; phylum Chordata; class Actinopteri; order Cypriniformes; family Gobionidae; genus Gobio; species Gobio gobio. The sequence continues at coordinate 7,566,644 of NC_137118.1, forward strand.
TCTCAGACGTCTGCGGTGTTGGGGAATCCTATCTGTGCTGTTTGTTACTGTTTTATCAAGTGGATTTGTTGTGAATCCATCTGCAGACCTGCGGGCAGGCAAGTGTGGGTGGGTGGTGTAATGCGTGCAGCCCCTGGGTGCTCATGGGAGCTGTGCTGCACAGAGACATGTTTGAAAGGAGCTTAAGAGCTGCCAGGTTTAAGCAGTGACTCCTAATGAGATTACTGAAGCATGGAGGCCACAGCCGAACGTGATCCAGAAACAAACCAGCGCTCAGATTTACAGCCCCGTTGGACACCGTACCTGCAAGTCTAGTCTGTGCTAGGCAAGATGGCGTTTGCTATAATCAGTGCATCAGATTAATTAAAACTCGAATCAAATAAAAAAATAACAACGAGTAAAATCTTTTGTTGCTTTAAAATTAACTAGAGCTTTTTTTTCTGCAGGACTATAGGTCTCTTTTAAATTCAATTAATGGCCCAAGCTTTTAATTGATTTAGCAGGAGCTCTGGATTGTTTTAAATTTGAGTGATCAGATGCAACATTGTTCGAAATTGTCAAACATGTACATACCTAACTTTTAGATGCTTTAGACTTGAAATGGCCCAGTCCAGCTGGTGTGTTCAGAAAGGGTACAAACTGCGGGAAAGCAAACATTTTATGTAATAAAAATGTTCATTCTTTTTCTTGACTTGAAACTTCCAGAATTAATTTAGTATGGTGCAAATATACAGCCTCAGTTTGTTCTGGCATTGTAGAGTGATCTTGTCTTTTTTTCTTTTTGGTCAGTTAAGAAATTTCAGCTATTGTATTAGTGAAGATTAGTGAATACAACGTTGTAGATCTGCTTTCTTTTTTTTCTTCTGTGTTCTGTCACTCGCTTCTGCAAATTGCAGAACGTCACATCAGATGTTTATAGACAGCAGCAGGCTGGTGACCGGGTCTCTGTGTGTTTGTCCTCTCCACAGGCGAGGATGACGGCGTGTGGGAGAGCGGTCTGTCCTACGAATGTCGAACTCTTCTCTTCAAGGCCATTCACAACCTGCTGGAGCGCTGTCTAATGAACCGCAGTTTCGTACGCATCGGAAAATGGTTCGTTAAACCCTACGAAAAGGATGAGAAGCCCATAAACAAGAGGTAAGAAGAATACTATTTCTATTGAGATGTTCTTGCTTTTATTCATGTATGATCATGTTTTGATCATAGGTGTGGTGGAGATTTGAGGAGATATTAATAAATCACTCTTTTGTGCGGGGGCCATGTTTGCAGTTTGCATCACCAATTGTAGTCCTTACATTAGAAAAATTCTTGTTTATGAATCTCAGATTTCTAGATAGAGTAATATTAGGGGATCTAGACCCAGTATTTAATTCACAGTCTGACACAAAAACGGGAATATCATTGCTATCAATGCATGTTCACACACCGTCTCAGTGAGGATTCGAATACAGACCTGGATGTGTTTCCAGAGATCTGTAATTGCAAGGCTACTTGCACTATGCCGTCCTCGGGGTGCAGTACACTCTTGTGTGTTTGTGTACATTAGCTTCTTGACGGGTTTCTTGCAGGCTCTGTCTCCAGCGCTGGATTTCTCCTTGTCAGCATCTGTGCTCTTTGATAAGAAACTGAGACGACGTGTGTAGAGGTGGAAAAAAAAAAGAGCAGCTTGGCTTTTCTCTGCCCTCTGCCACAGTTCTCTCCTCACAGCGTCATTTATTTGCGCTCTTCTCTTATCGTGCTCAAGGTCATTTATACACCTTATTAGCACAGCCAGACAGCTTTCAAGTAGGTTCAAAATAGTTTTTTTTTTCCATACAGCAAATCACAGGAAAGGTTGATAGTCTTCAAGCTCAAAGCAAGATATGTATTTGAGGCATTGTTTACTACTGAAATTAATATTTGAATCCTAGAGCCCTTGAATTTCGAAAGATCAGAGTCTGTTGGTTAAAAATGTTTAAACACACATTCCTTTGAGATCTGTTAAGGCTCTAACTGTGTGTCTGTGTTTTATAGCTCTGTCTGTCTGCAAATCACTGCAAAGTGACAGAAAAAAGGAACAACCACATTTCCTCCTTCAGCTCACCTTCTTTCACTCATACAGACACTTTCCTTCCCTCTTTCCCTTTTTATAGTAGATAACTTTAGATGGCATGTTGGAGAATCAGCAGTCTTATAGATTCAGTTTTTCTAATTGTATTATTTACTTTTTTATTGCTGCTAGCATTTGAACCCAAATGACCACCATAGCTCGACATGTTAAACACAGCCTACATACTCATTAATTATTAATTAAATACTTGCATATTTACTATATACTTTAAACTCTTTGTCCCTTTCTCTTATCATAAACTGATAAAATGTATAAAATTCATCCATTATATGTTTGAAGCAAAGGTATGGTGGAATTTGAATGTGGAGCTTGTAACAGATTTGATTATCGTTCAAAAGATTTTTAAAAATGTTTTTGAGAAGTCTTTAATGCTCACCCAGGCTGCATTTATTTGTTCAGAAATACAGTAAAAACAGTGACATTGTGAATAAAATAACAAATAAAATAAAAAGGTTTCCAGCATCATTACTCCAGTCTTCAGTGTCACACGATCCTTCAGATATCATTCTAACATGCTGAGAAACATTTATTATTATTATTATTATTATCATCCATATTTAAAATAGTTGTGCTGCGTAATATTTTTGTGTGGAAAAATATTTCTTTCTGATTGTTTGATTAATTTACTGTTCATAAAACTTAACTTTTGATCAATTTAATTTATGCTTGCTTAATAAAAGTATTAATTACTTATTAATCATACAGACTCCAAACTTTTGAATGGTTGTGTACATTCCAAGGTGGACCTTAATGTCAAAGCAGTGCATGATGTGTCGAGAGTTTCTATGGAGTCCAACCACTGGTCTGTGGTGAGCTTTACTTCATAACTAATGTCTCATATTTGCAAAATCTGATTCTTCACTTCCTCATCAAGAGCCAAAACGTGTGGTAAAATATCTTAATATGTGTAAGTGTTCGTCTTGTATGAGTTTTCAGCATCACTGCGACAAGATAATATGAACTGAAGGGATTTGATTCTCAATCTGTACTCATTGAGCCTTTTAAATAACAGACTCCGAGGCAGAGGAGCGGGGAACACTGTGTAGTTATGGGCTGGATGGTGATTAGAACTTCTGCCTGCTACTCTGATTCCCAAAGTTTGCTTGTGTCTCTCTTAGTGCTCTAAAACCCTTAGTTAGTGGTTGTGTGTTCAAGTCTTAAGCATGTGTATTTTTCCGCCAAGCAGGTGTTTAATTTTGTCCCTGAAGAGGCACCGTAGCAGAACACACATGTGTCTCTTAGGGGATATCACCTGTCACAAATATGGCTGTGGGTTCTTGCATGCCATAAAATCTCAAAACAAATCTGATCCCTCACAGGCCTCCATTCATAAATGGAAAAAACACAGATTGGCCACAACTTTCAAAATACATTTGATTCCTCACAGGCCGCCCTCCATGCATGATTCATATGTGCAGAAAGTTGTTTTTCATGTTTCATCCAATTTAATGATTGTCTTCAGCTCTGAAATGATTGGCATAATGACTATAAAAGTTTTTGTTTCTATGAAAGAAACAAAAATGTTTTGTACAATGACTTAAATTGATCGATGTAACCGTAAAAACATTTATAATGTTACAAATGATTTCTCTTTCAAATAAATTCCTTTTGAACTTTATATTCATCTAAGAATCCCTGTGTATCACCGTTACCACAAAATATTAACCAGCACAACTGCTTTCAACATTAATAATAAGAAGAACTTGTTATTTGAGCAGAAAATCAGAATATTCAAATGATTTCTGAAGGATCATGTAACATTAAGACTAGGTATGGGTGAAGAAACCCAGTACTAAATGAGCCTTGAGATTAAATTACGAAAGACCATAGTAGTGTTAATAAGCTCAAACCTAATCAGTTTTGGCGAATTTCAGAAAATGCATTCTCTGTTTATTGCTACATAAACATTGTCTTGCAAAATTTCTCTCACCAACCATTTCTAAATTGCTATAATAGCAAGACATTTGTCTGTGATGCATTTTCGCTATTCACAAATTCAGATGAGAACTCTCTCTCTCGCGTCGGAGTCTGTGCCTCTCGCACGCTACAGTGCACACAACACGAAAGGCCCTGCTTAATTAGTGACAATGGCGGAGAGAACTAAACTTACAAAAGTGTGGTTACACTTCACTAGAGTCGATGCAGACAATGCTCATTGCTTAACAAGACGTTTGCTTGTAAGTGCAGAAAGACGAGCAATCTGTCCAAACATCTCTCAAAAGTGCATCAACACAAAGAACCGATAAGAATACTGTTGAAGTACCGGACGGATAAGCAGTATCACATCCATCCCAACTTTGCCATCAAAGGAATGAATTGCATTTTTAAAATGTATATTAGAAAAGTTATTTTAAGTTGAAATAATATTTCACAATATAATTCAATTCAATTCAAATGTATTTGTATAACGCTTTTCACGATACATATCGTTTCAAAGCAGCTTCACAGAAAATGCATCTACATTACAATTTAAATTGATTTGTACATGTTATGCATTTCAGAAATGCACATATACAAAGCACACAGATTAGCTAACTATCTATTATTAATCAATATAATAACTATGGCACAGAAATAAGAATACATGTTGTACTGAAGACTGGAGTAATGGCAACTTTGCCATCAAAGGAGTTAATTGCATTTTTAAAACATATAATAGAAAAGTTATTTTAAGTTGTAATAATATTTCACAATATTACTGTTTTTACTGCACTTAAATAATATTTTGCATTTAAAAAAAATTTGTAACCTCTGTGCACTGTTTAGATTAGGTATGGTGTGTTTAAGGAGTGGATCCGTACTCACAGCACACACACATATACACTTGTGTTCTCTTTTGAGGGATTAACTCAGTAAACCTGTTAGACTTCAGGCCTGTGTTGTCCCCACCTTTGCTTATCCTGACGCCCGCCCTCTAGATCCTTCCGCACAGAAAACACAGACAGCCTCTGCAGCGCCGCTAGCTTCCTCTCCCTCTCTCTTTCCCCGCAGGTTTTTTTTAAAAAAGAATTCCAGCATGTGAATAGACCCAAACCCTTCCTGTTCTGTTCTGTTTTGTCTTGTGTATGAGCAAAAGTGTCTTGTGGTTTCTCTATAATTAGAGGATCTGTGCGGAGGGAAGCTCGGAAGCTAGGCTCCGAGGAATGCCAGAGCACTAGTTTTGTTTTATTAGTTTTTTTTTTGTTCATTTATTTTGAAATGGTTAACACGCTGTGTATAGTTTGTGTGTGTCTTTTTCTAACAGTGCTCAGTCACTAGGTGGTTCTCCTATTGGCTGGCTGTGTTGTCACACAGCGCTGCTCTGTAACCAAACCCGATGTGTTTTAGCTGCTTACATCATCCTTCATACAGGTCAGAGCTGTGATCGTGCGCACTCTCTTTCTCTCTCTGATGGTGGGTGTGAGCAGCAGATCTGTTACCATGGCTAATCCACAGATCCAGTGTGTTCTTTTATGGGCAGTGCTCGCAGGGGAGCTGGGTGATGTGTGAGCCAGAGCAGAACATGATGCATTCCCTGCACGTCACTGCACGTTACTCAACAATAATTGTGGCGTAATGTCGCAGTCATACTGTAAAGGGTATTAAAGATGCATCTGTGATTTTTCTGTTTGCTTAGCAATAGCAAGGAGACTGACTGCGGCTGCAGTGCTGAATATATCCATCACGATACCTACTTGCATGAAACCGCACACATTTCTGAACATCTGTACACACCCACAGAAGTCTCGCGTAATAAAATCATGCGCTTGCATAGGCACACAATCATTTGCATGCAGAAATGCATGCACGGTCTCCCTTGAGATACACATCTATGACAAACTACATGCTAGGATGTTTTATATGGGTTTGCACACAACTGTCACAGACGCATTAACACACCAGCAGATGCAGCAACGGGATTCCACAGAGAGCGAAGCGGCATGTGATCTGGTGTGTTTATCTATTATGAATGAACTTGCTGTAGCTATACTGCTAAAAGGATGAATTTCTCCACACCAGGTCCCTTGTTTCTTTGTCTCGGCCATGACCAGACCCACACAGAATCTTTCTGCAGAATTGAGGCATCTGTCATTTGCAAAGTTGCACAAATCCAGTCCCTTAATACATATGCTTTTGTATATTAAAATGTTGAGATGAAACCGAAGTAGCGACAGATTTTCTTCTGTATTGTCGTCCCAGTCAAACAGATTATCAGAAAATAAAATGATGCAAGTCAGGACTTGGAGACAAATCTGAACGCGAGCTTGCAGTTGATTGGACTAAATGATTATCTGACATGAGAAGTCCGGCATACATCACCAGAGAGAAATATGTCGATTCACTGGAAGGTCCAGTTATGATATTTATAATTATAAAATGAAAAAAGATCATTAGGGATGCATTTCGAAAATTTCCATTTCATGCTGACTTTAAAGATATTTGGGGGGAAATCAGCAGAATTATGTTCAGAGAAAAAAATACTCTGCAGATTCTGTCTGGGCCTTTTTTATGTTATTTTAATTTGGATGAGAGAGGAACTGTAGAACCCATGTGTGCGCACACATTTTGTCCTTGTATCATATTCAAGTTCAAAGGCATGTCCAGATTACATCATTATATCATCTGATAACCATTTTTTTACCCTTCACTCCTGGACAGCTTTAGATAAACACACTGTAGTAAATCTGGACCGTTCAGGGTGGATCCAGAAGATTGCTGTAAATTTAGAGCCCTGCCCAGGCTGCAGCTCCCGGCTGCTTTCCGAGCTCAGTTCCATGAGACTGATGTGAGATTCCTGACATTCCAGAACTCCTACTCTTTCACTTCCCAGTCCTGTTCTGCGCACACACACTTACTGGCACTACACACTGGTCATAGATATCAATGGGGAAATTTCAACTCTTTCTCCGTTTTTATTCCGGGGATTCTCATCCATCTCGTCTCCCTCTCCTCAGATGCTCACTACACTCTGGCCTTGACCCCATAGATTGACTTCATCAAAAACTCCTATCTTTGCTCTAAGGAGTGTGTGTGGAGTGTCTGCAGTGAATAGATTTACAATCCGTGGAGATGTTCCAGGGTCCCCGGTCTGGCACCTCCCCCTATTCTCGAAAAGCATGCTGATTAAAAAAAGTCCCTTTTTCCAATAAAGTTTAATTTTGAGGGTGAAATTTATGGGCGGTATATTGAGGAAGTCAGGGTGTAATGGCGCACTTTAGAGGGGTTTGTTGGCCCAAAGAGCATTATATAGTAGATCTACATCTGTTTGCATGCAAAAGTGTACAAATAAAATGAGCGCTTGTACATGTTGTTTTAAAATCATAGATGTTTCTTAGAAATTACTGGATTCACTTAACAAAAAATCCAGATATAGTCTCTAGGGAGCACCGCTATTAATTGTTTTCTGTTTATTCATTTTATAACACATTTTGCATCAAAGCGTAATTCAAAACCCATCCCTGTGTGGTTGTTGTGATAATCTTTGTCAAGATTGAGAGTCTCTGCGGCTTGGAGCCAATCAGGTCCTCTTTTACTTAGAACATTGGCTTTGTATTTAGTAAAAGCCTGTTACATAACATCAATAAACATTTAATTAACATAAGTGACTGTTGACTAACGTTTTGTTTGAGAAATGTCTAGCCGGCTTTGTTCAGCTGTTATGACGATAGTTAAAGCGTGCAGAATATGAGCTCTTGTCATCTAATCTAGAGGCTTTTTAAGTTCTGTTATTGACTCTGAGCGCTTCGTTTAAAGGCCACGCTTTATGAATGAGTGAGAGGTTGTCCTCCTCTCTCTCTCTCTCTCTCTCTCTCTCTCTCTCTCTCTCTCTCTCTCTCTCTCTGTCTCTCTATGTGTGTGTGTAAAGGCTTTGTTTGGAGGATCTTTTGATAGATGCAGTAGAGCGTGTATGTTTGTGTGTTAACTGCCATTGCTCTGTGGTCGACTGCTTTAATCTGAAGGTATTTCAGAGCGTCTCAGTTCTCTATTTGTGGTAAACGCATAGCTGTTAGTAATGCACTTCAGTACAGTGGCTGACATCTTCCAGGGGTTTGGTTTGGAGAGGGGCTGTGTAACGGCATGTTCCTTCAGTTGATCACCTGATCTTGCTACTGCTATTGGTCAGGTGATGGAAGACCGACAGTTTGTCATGTGGTTTAGACACGTGTGACATGATGTTAGAGGGATAGTTCATCCAAAAATAAAAATGATATGAGTAAATGATGTCTAAATTTGGGATGTTTGTCCTGACTGTCTCCACATCATCTGTTGTTTTGCATGAACACTCTAGTAGTATTTGGTATTATTTTACCTTATAGTGATTGTTTATATTTTCAGCTTATTTTCATTTGTTTTAGTAACTTAAGTTTTTTGAATACTTCTACTTTTATTTTTATTTAATTTTTAGTTTTAATTAGAGTGCTAAAATTACTATTCCGTTAGTTGCCAAAGCAGCATTTTATCTAATAGGCAACTATTTCACCTAATATTTCTAATTTATTTTAGCATTATTTTAATATTTTTTAAGAAAAAACGTAATAATTTCAGTATTAGTTAACATCAACACTCACATGACTGATGCAGGATTGATCCAGTAGCTCTTTGAACATTCTGCATGACAAGACAGTTAAATGTGAATATGTTGGATGCTTAGACACACTTTGCAGATGACTTGGCCACAGGACCACAGACACTACCTGTTTGCCTGTGCCTGGGTGTGCTGCATGTGTAAAGTCGTTGAATTGAGATGTGAAGTGTGTTTTGTAGTAGGAGTTTGCTACGCCCTGACCAGAGCCACTGCTTTCAGGAAGTCAGTAACAGCCCAACAGCTGTGGGATGTTACCTCTTTCTTTCTCATGCTGTTTTTCTCACCACAAGCTGTTCTAGCTGCTAATTTGCCCCCTCTAAACCACGTTGGTTTACCTGTTTGGGACTTCTTTTCTCTTTCTTTTCTTCCTTTCTTGCTTTTTTAGATGTAAATCCGCAGTCATCATAATTGGCTAGTAGGGGTGGTTCAAATTACACTGTTTTTACAATTGTACAGACCCTAAACTTTTGAACTTTAAGTATTTTTATTTATTAGTTTTTTCTTTAGCACAGCACTTGCAGAATCATATAAAGTATAAATATAAAGTCTCAAAAATGAGAAGGTGAAATGGTATTAATCTTAGTTAAACCTAATGATAAATTGCCCACTAAGGGATAAGTTGTCTGAAGATGCAGAAGTCCCAATAGGCATCGCTCTGTTTATTTTCTCATTTCCAAAGACAATTTTTTATTTTAATTTGTTAAGTGTTGATTTTGGACTGGTGTGAACTCTGGCAGGAACAGTGGTTACAGGTCATGTTTTTGTTTTGGGGTTGGCCAGTGATGCACACACTGATCGCTCTGTCTGCCGCTGAATAGAGAACTTCAGGAGCATGATGTTATTGAGCACACTGTGGGCAGACCATGTGATTAAATCTGATGGTGTAGCAGTATTGAGCTTGTTCAGAGAGCCTCCTTTTGTGTGCATTGTTGTAGTGAACGTTTAAGACCTGTGTGCGGCTAAAATAATGTCAGATCGCAGTTGTGCTAATATCTCTACAGGGGGCAGCCTGCTGTAAAACATCCTCCCCTAGCAAGACCAAGAGCTGTTGGAGTGCTTGGGGTCAGTGTGGCATGTTTGCTCAGTTTAGGCTTGACGTAGTTGCAAAACAGTGTCTCTCTGTGGGTTAGTGGCTGACCCTCTTCTATGTTTCTCACTCTAAATGCAGATGTTTGGCAGGTGTCCATATTGATGGCATGCTGCCTGTACTGTGGCACTTTTTGGACAGACTTTTTTCGGGTTAATGACCACAGTTATAAAGCTGCTCTCAGTAACACTGTATGTGACAACGGCTGGACCAGAGACACATCCATAAACACTTTCTTATAAATCCAGAATAAGTCTTGTGGAACTAAACCCGGGTGCACACTGTACGATTTATAATAGTCCTTTGCGATTGTTGCTTGTCAGACTGTACGAACATGATCCCCGCTGTAAGCCATGTCACGCTGTAGGATCTCATTTGTCATTAATGTCAGAATGTTCGGCAGTCAAGAAGCATTAAAAAACGGACACGCGCAAAAAGACTTGTGTGGGGTTTTACATCATCAAACCGTGACATGCATTTACATGCAGGATAGAAATATTTAGCAAGTGGTGGTTTGTTGTCTCACTAATTGCATCATCGGGTTCTGCGCTCCTATTGGTGTTTGATTTGATGATTGACAAAGGAGAAGCCACACTGTAGGACTGCACCTCAAATCTTCTGACATTGCCAGAATTTCGGCAGAGGTTAGATTTGATTTCACTGGTCGTTACACTGCTCTCGGTGAACATGTCAAACTAGCGATCAAAGACTAAAGATTTTGTCCTAGGATCTTTTAGGGTTCACAAAATTTGTCTCAGACGGCCAAATCGTGGGCAAAATCAGTGTGAACTAGGGATGGCATCGTCTATCGCCGATCGCTGACAGACATTGCGATGTTGAGCTGGCATCGTGATATTGTTTCCACGGTGGAAATGTCATGTCATGCTTGTCACATCAGCCAAAATAGCGCTGTATGACCGATGTATCTCTTTTATTTAGTTTTTCCTTTTTTATTCAAAATATTCACAAACGTGCTTAACATGTCATCATCTATCTTGTATTCTGATTCTCAAATATGTGTGAGTGAGTCAGTGTTCGGTCATTGAAAAACCTTTATAAATGACCTTGATCTATAACATAAGAAGGGTGCCACGTTAGTTTGCACCGGAGTTCAGAGAGTCCCGCCAGTCATATTTACATAACGTGAATTCATCAGTTTCTCCCGAAATACATGAAATTAAGTGGCTGGTGAAATGGAAGAAGAATAGAGTTAACTTTTATAGTTACTTACTAGGGATGCAACAATACAGTTAGTCCACGGTTCAATACATACCTCGGTTTTTAACCACGGTTTTCGGTTCGGTTCTGATGTCACGTCACATCAGTTTTTTGCTATTCTATTCTTAAGCGACAGGAACAGCAAGAGGTTAAGGAGAATAAAGACAATTTTTTTATTGCAATACTCTTTCTTTAGCCTGACAAGCCAGACCCACATCAAGATGTTGGGTCTGGAAACTCACCATTGACAGGGCTCAATCCGAGGGGCGGGATAAACACAGCTGTCTTTCAAAGTCCCTCTGCACGCAATTGGATAGCGCCATGACCGCCACAACCAATCAGAGCGAAGAAAAAGGTGAAGCAGAGCTAACGTTAGTTGATAGACTTTCGCCGTTTCCTTAAAAAAACCCTTGTACACATTCCTAGTGTATTGTATACTATAAAATAAATATATATAAAGATTTACACTGGCAGCTCAGAGCTGTACAGCAGCATTTAAGTTTGAAATTTAATGAATAAATGTAAAAATAAAGCACTACATAGACTTCACTATAATATATACATTGATTCTTATTAAAGCTACTGTATTATTTTTTCAGTCAAGAGCAGTGAGTGATTTTTTCTTTGTCTTTTGTTGTTGTATTAACATTAAAGGGATGGTTAACTCAAAAATGAAAATTGTCATCAAGAAATGAATACAGGTTTGGAGCGATATTAGTAAATAATGACATAATTTTAGAGGTAAACTGTCCCTTTAAGGACAGCGTGTTCACTAGGCTGTGCTGCTGTCAATATATAGACACACGCCGATTTTACTTTCACTTTAGACATAACTGACTGTGTTTATGTTAACCTTGTGCATATTTGACAGTATTAGCGCAGTAAGACGACTTCTTAGTCCAGTAATCACGTGTTTGACAGGCGTTTAGTGCGCACGCTCGAAAAAGCGCATGTTAAAACTGTGCATAAGCATGCAAATTAAATGTTTAACCGGCAAGGCTGTAAAACGCATGCAAATAATGAACTTTCCTGATTGTGAATTACTATAGTGTTCCGTGAGTATAACTCCACCACTAACGTGTGATGTGAATGTATGCCGCCTTGTTCAATATATTGGGATGGAGGCAAATTATAGAATTTGTAGAAAAATTATTAATTAAATGCAAAACCGGAAAAAAAAAACACAATTCACAAGCGAGTATTGAACCGTGAATGCCGTACCGAACGGTTCAATATTATATTGAGAATTGTGGCATCCCTATTACTTACACTATGCAGGGCTCCAGAGTGCGACTAAATGGTCGCATTTTGCGACTAAAATTTGAGTGTGCGACTGAATTTTACATCCAGTCGCACATGTGCGACCAGTAAATTTGCCTGCTGTCGGTACTGGAGAAATTCAGAAAATACACTTACTAATTATAATTGATAGACGTTATGTCTGGCAAATTCTATCTTTGCCAGCCGTTTCTATATGAGATAATATTAAACCATTTGTCCGTGATGCATTTTTGCCATTCGCAATCCAGAAGAGAGAAAGCGAGCTCTCTCACGTGGAGCTACAGCGCACACAACACCACAGTCAGCTTAATGAGTGACGATGGCCAAGAACTAAACAAAAGTTTAGTCTGCTTAAACTTTAGGGATGTGCTGTGATATTAATCTAATTTTATTTTCGATTTTGGCTTCCAAGAATTATAAAAAGATGCAATGAGGTAAAACTATTCATATAGCCGTGTTCGTCGAGCTCATCCTTCCCTTCACAGCCTTGCGCTGTCATTTCTCCTTAAGCCTAAACTAAACGTCAGATTCAGTGATTGTTGTAAACTGCAGTCTCTACTGTTGCTAAACTGCGGGATGTGTTTGATAATAAAGAGCTATTAAATGCACAATAATCCGCGCAAGAGACGCTGTTTCCAACTTCAAGGCGGCGTGTGTGCTGCGAAATGGACCGACTTGCACTTAATATTTTAGGCTTCGTGTGCGCGACTAAACCATCAAATAAACAACAAATAGCCTGTGTCAAAATGACCGGATTGGAGAGTAGTTATTTTAACAGTTTATATCTTAAATGGACGTAAATAGTTTGGAGAAATAGGAGAATATGATATTATTAGTTCTACATTGATCGGTCTTAAAGGGGCAGCGTCTAATAAACCTGCTGACGATTGAGCCATTAATTCGAATCAAACAAAAGGCAAATAGAAAATATTCACATCTCTTGAATTAATAACTTTAGCTTTTATAAGCATTAATCTATGAATTTATACAGTGAAAACTATGCAGTGTTATTTTACATTTCATTATTTTATTAGATTTCTTTGTAGGTTTGTTCTTTACTGTAATATTAATGTTAGCAGACCTTCCGAATGCCTGCACACTGGTCCATTTACAAATACATGTTTTCTATTTTTGTTCAAACTTTGCGGTATCTTTTGCTATAGATATTTTACTTTTCAGATTATAAAGCCATGTTAATTATGTTCTTAATTATGTTTTTTTAAAATAAAATAAATAAAGTATAATAAGAACCGATAAGAATACTGTTAAAGTACCGGATTGATAAGCAGTATCGCTAAGAGTAGTAATACCATTAAAACCTTAACGATACCCATCCCTATTAGTAATACAGTGGAAATTAGTAGATTTGGTTAGCATGTTGATTTACGGTGTGCGCCCCTAAAATTTCTGGTTGTGCCCCTAAAATTTTCAGTTGGGGGCCACTGTGCTCCTAGTGAAAAAAGTTAGTCTGGAGCCCTGCTATGTGTATCTGATATGAATAAAGCACGTCTGCAAATTATATTTGAATGGATTGTTATCGCTGCTTCCATAGACACCTGTGTGTATTTTACATTTTTGTATTTTTTATTTAACTATAAATGTATTGTTTTGCTAGTACTTGTGTATTTAAATGTCTGAAACCTAAAATAAACATTGTGGTTGAAAACACTGAATAGTTTTGATATGTCAAGCGCTGAGTGCATCCGTCACTTAGTGTCACTCGTTCACACAGAATACGCTTTAGCTTTGAAAAAACGTGAGATGCGGGCAGTTGAATGTGGAGAAAAAACGCAAGGTCTCGAGAGTTTTTAAAACGCCCTGTCATACACAAGATGGTCCATGACAGGGCATCATGCCCCCCAACCCTGATGTCATTGTCCATCACAATGTTTCACAGTAGACATAGTCCGATGCCAATTTGGTAGACATCGCCCAACCCTAGTGTGAACTCAGCGTTAGATGTTCTTAATAGTTCCATCTTTTTAGGGTAAAAAAATCTGAAAAACAAGACTTTATTTCTGTTCTCTAGATATAGCTTGTGTGACCATCCTTAATTGCTAGTTGTTGTCATTTTACCATCATCTTTGTGAAATTCATTAAAACTGATTGCTTAGAAAAGTAAAAGCATACCTCTTCTGAAAAAAACAGCATGTTCTTGAGGTGTTCTTCATGTTTGTCGCATAAACTTTGTGTGAGATACCAATCAAAGTTTAATACTTCAGTTTAGGGGCTTGTTCAGATCTCTAACCCCAAGTATGAGGAGTATTAATAGCAACAATTGCCATAGCAAGCATAATAAATTCATGCAGGAACTTTATTTTACAAATGTTTCCTTTTGAAGCATAATGCAGTGGCATTTCATGGAAATACAAGAGGGTTTTTCTGGTTAAGCAATTTTGCCAATGGACTACTTTTGCTTTAAGATGCTTTAATGCCTGTGATGATTCCAGATCAGCAGAGCAACTCTAATGCGCTGTGGAACGAAGGATTTTAAGCACATATTAGGAAGCTAGCGTAGTTTGGGCTGATTTTCACAGAGCTCAGGCTTTACAGAGCTCAGAGTGTGACTAATGTAGAAGAAGTGTTATTGTCCTTTTACATATATTAAAGAGCCTCATGCATATTCATGAGGAGAAGGGTCAAACACAGTGTAATCCTTGAGGTCAAAGAGCAGACGCTTGCATCTCAATGATGTGTGATGTTATTCACGTGTTTGATATATTGACAATACTGTTTTTAGTTACAAATGAATCAGATTTTTTTTCTGAGGCATGTAATGATCACATCAGATGGCATTTAAATGATTCACAAGATTTCATTGACGCTGATTAAATGACTCCTATCATCTAATATATTTACAGAATGTCTTTAGTTGTTGGTTCTTTATGATGAGTATTTCTTTCTTTCTTTTTGAAGCACACATGTTTAACTTAAACACCTGTCTCTCTCTCTTTCTCAGAGAACACCTGTCTTGCTCCTTCACGTTCTTCCTGCATGGAGACAGTAATGTGTGCACCAGTGTGGAGATCAACCAGCACCAGCCTGTATACCACCTGAGCGAGGAGCACCTGACACTGGCCCAGCAGGCTTCCAGCCCATTCCAAGGTGATAGAACACTCTTTACTTGATATGCTTTTTCATCTACCCCTCCTCCCCCCCTCCTCTGCTTTTGTTTCTCCTCTCACTTTTACTCTTTCCAGCATTTCCTTTCTAATCAAAGAAGAGATGAGGTTTATAATTAGTTAAGCCCAGTGGCATCCTGTCTGCCCCTCCTTATCTCGAAAAAATTAAATAATTAAAATACAGAAATGGTGTTAAAGACCTTTTTCTGTTTTAGGTATTGGGGAAGAGGGAAGTGTTCTTCATTACTGGTAAAATGGGCAGTGCTTGATGTCCTGATGGTGACTTCTGCACATCCTTAAATCTTGAAATGCTAAAACTGAAAAAAAAAAAAAAACTGATGAAAAAAAAAAAATCATGATTTGATGTTTTTGTTTTTTGAGCAAAACTTTGTTTTAGTTGTCCTTCCAAAAGGCTGTTAGTGAGTGCGTTTACATGCACGTTCTTAAGCCGATTATGCTTAATAAGCCGACAACGAATATGGTCATGTAAACGCGGTAACCCGTTTTCTTTTATCGGAGTAAGGTCATAAACTGTTTAAGCATAAACCGGTCGGAACAGGTAGTTTTTTGCCTCTTACCCTAATTTTGTGCGGCATGTAAACGCATTAACCTGCTTTCTGTCAGCTTAATGAAATGCGCATGTGTGATAGGGAACACAAACGCATACTTTGAGCAGATTTAAACGCATCTAGACAGAGCAAGCATTTTGCATGAAAGAAAGAAGGAAATTTATCCCAAACGCAGACTCTTTTAAAGCTACACTGTGTGATATTTTCCCCCATCTAGTGGTGAAATGATATATGACCATCCAGTGAATTTTAGTTTCTGTTCCTCTCAATTCCGATTTCGTTTTAACTCCTACGGTGGCCGATTTAGTCCAAGATTAATATGGCTTCCAGTTCGACCTCGTCCACATTCGACACGGTGCCATCGAGTGTTAAAACGCGAAAGGCGAAGCTTGAATTTACGGGTATGTCTCTCTTTGGCTAATGTACTTTCAAGATGGAGGGGCAACATGGCGACCCGCATTCGAACCCCTTACCCGTATGTATTTTCAATGGCATATTATAAACTTACGAGAATACTTTATTACTTGAACTAAGTAAATATACATTAATGAGCACATATATTTTTGAAAGAACTAAGTGTTTTTAGCTAAGAATAAACAAAAAAAGTTACACAGTGTAGCTTTAAGACCCAGAAATTTGTAAAAATGTGTTCTCATCTCTCGTGCAGTAAAAGTGGTTCAGTCAAAACGCTGCATCTGTAACTGCATGAGAGAGTAATATATGAGTCTGACACGTTGTAAGCTTTATTTAACATCACAACTGACATAACATATGGAATACTCTGAGTCAGATACGGAAATTATTATTTCTGATACCACTACAAGGAAATAATCGGATTTACTAATAAAGTCATGTAAACGCGGTTTGCTCGTTTTTGGTGTTGTCAGTTTACTGGTTTGCATGTAAACAGGGAAAACTGGTTATTAATAAGCTGATATTTGTGAGTTATCAGCTTACTGGTGTGCATGTAAACATGCTCGGTGATGGTAACTTTAAGGAAGTCAATTTGCAATTTATGATCATGTGTCCCTGTGTGGGAAATCCTCACACTTTAGAAGATTTAGGCCTATTTAAAGGCACAGTATGTACATTTTACTGCTAAAGGTCGCTTATTCAAAACAAAAGTGTAGCGTGATGGTGCCGTGAATGAGCTTGGAAACATGAGAATTGTAGTCTTCACCTCCTAAGCCAATAGAAAGCAATCCGACAGGGCTTTGGCAGAAACAATGTTCATGGATGAGCTAATGTATTACAGTTTTATTAATGTTACTGTGATATGAAGCAGGGCAGGCAGAGAGCCTGGAACATTATATGTTGCCGTTTTTATTATGCTTACACGTCACAGTCGGCCGCTTCTTTTGTTTTGTTGTTTGTGTATATTTCACGATTAAAGTTACGTTAAACTTCCGCCTCCTCCCCTGAACTTAAACTCTGTTACAGTTACGTTTGACCACTCAAATTCACATTATTTTAATTCAAGTGCTGAATTGCTACTCATACATGTATTGGAATTAGCTGAAGGCATTAAATCGTTTCGCTTTCAGTGTGAAAGCTCAGTTCTTCTGCCAGGTTCAGTGTGAAGGGCCTTAACGTGGATATGACGTCACTGATGGGCGACGCAATGACACGGGCTGTTACACAGATTAAAATTGCTTATTTCTTTGGATTTAAATATTTGGAAACATTTGGGAAAATGTAAGCACACAAGTCAACAAAATTTAAAACATTGATCTAGTTGTTTTTGGATATTTTAATCCAAAAAATCTTACATACAGTGCCTTAAAAGTTACCATGAAATCAAAAATGACAATTCTCCTAAATTGTTATAAATGATTTATATGTGCACATCATAGAGCTGCAACTAACGATTATTTTTTCTGTCGACTAGTCTAACGATTATTTTTTTCGATTAGTCGACTAATCTAGCGATTATTTTTCCGGATTAATCTTATGATTCTTTTTTACTGATTATTGTATTTCAAAGAGGGTAGTGAATTTGTATATTATTTTAACATGAAATCAATGAATGATGACAATATTAATTGTATTTCAGGAAGGGTAGTGTACATAGTATGCCATTTTATAATGAAATATATGAGCTTTTTAAACATAATATATAATGATACTATTCATCATAAAATGTATACAGAGTAGGCCTAATTAGGAAAAGTTGTTTACTATAGTAGTTGAGTATGATTTACTTATTGATTTGTGTCAATAGTAAACGAAAATGCACTTGTATTTATCTGCAAAAGGTTCACATACAGGAGCTTTCAGCATAGTTTTAATATAGTATAACTAGTCGTCTATTTTGAAGATACATGTGCATAAACAACGACTAAAGCTGCCAGAAGTTTTTGCCCAAACTTCAAAAACACATTTAAATGATTAAAGCTAGAGGCATATCTTAACTTTAATGTTACTTTAATCATGCAAACTACCTATATACAGCATGTTATTATGCATATGTGTTTGGGACAGAGGGGAACCAGGTCGCATTAACAGGAGATATATGCAGCCCATAATAAATAAAAGCACGAGATGTACTGGGGTCGGAGAAGAACCCCGGAAAATGTGACCGTCTGTTGCAATACACGCGCCACGGTTCAGCTGCGCGAGAGAACACTGGCAGCAGGGTTGCCAGGTTTTCACAACAAAACCCACCCATTCGTTACTCAAAACTAGCCCAAAACAAGCCCAATCGCGTTTCGGGGAGGTTCTCTGGTAAACATCGCGTTCGGGGGGTTAAATAAGTGTGTTTTTTTGCAGGGCTGCCTGCTAAAATTCTCATTCCCGGGGCTAAATATCACATAGTTGGGATCGCTTCAACCCGCGGACATGAGACACAGCCCGCGGCAACAGTGTAGAAGTAGCCCAATCCCGCGGAAAAAAACGAGACTTGGCAACACTGATTGGCAGTGTGAAAGCTCCCGCTCTCCACGCGCACAGTTCCTGCTCTGCCACCGCGCGCAGTGTGAAACCGGCATTACAGAGCGAACAAAGCACAGTTTTATTCGGCTTCTGTTCAAAGTACTCCCACACTTTTGAATGTCGCGGTCTGGCTTTATATGATAAATTATCATTTTCACTATGCCCGGGAGCAGAAGCTGCCATTATTCTAGATCTTCTGTTCCATTCTAGAACGTAAATAATGTGCCGTCGACGCATTTCACGCACGTATTTTCGTAGTCGACGTCATCGACGGCGTCGACGCGTCGTTGCAGCCCTAGCACATCATCATTTAATTATTTTTTATTTGCGTTCAAAATCTTCAGTCTAAAACCTTTACTTCCCTTGACACCTCTCTGTGTTATCTCATCTGCACCGCTGCAATGGCTGGGCAAAATAGCCTCACTTCCAGCAACCTGTCACTCAGATGAGATTGCAGCATTTAGCAAATGACAATGATTTTACCATCCAATGAATTCTCCCGCCCCTACGTTTTTTTTTTTCTTGTTTGAGAAGCCAGTTCACTTGGATATACATCACAACGGGGAAGAAAAAACAATTGCTGAGTTTAAGCCCTCAGTTTCTATTATGTACCCAAGGACTATCAATGGGAAGTATTGCTTGTGCCGCACACTTTAGAATGGATTTCATCCAGTATTGCGTATTTTATCTTGGAACGCTGGCTGGAACACTGTATTGACCAATCTGCGTTCAGAACTTCACCATGGACTCCGTCCATGCACTGGATCACATCTGATGAAGTTTTGCATAATTGTGATTGTTTGTGATCCTTATTAAAGTTTTAAAACATAATTCATCCTTTTGATGGGAAATAACCTTTGCAGTGAATCAGGAATGTGTGATGTGTCAATTGGAACCAGCTGACCTTTTTCTCACTCGCCCGCTCTCCCTCGATCTCCTTTGGTCTGCTGCTCACCGCTTCTGACAGTCTCGGATTAGTGAGCGTGCGAGTGTTGCGACTATGACCTCATAAAGAGCAGTGAGAGGGGTGTAATGAACTCATAGCTCACTTAACTGAGCAGGAGAGAGAGAGAGAGAGAGAGAGAGAGAGAGAGAGGGACTGGTAGTGTACAGATTGCTTGACAGAATAAATGTGAGGTGAACGGTGTGATATTGGAATACATTTGTTTGCCTATTTGTCTGAAAATTGCTTTATATCTGTGTGATGCCCCCAATCAAATGTGGACCAGAGCAGCAGATCTCGCTCTAATGATGGCCGACTTGCGGAGACCTCTTTAGTGGATTCAATGCTTTGAGCTCCCCTGCAATGCAAATTCTGACCTTCCGCCCTGCCACCTGCCCGAAGAGCTCAACGCCGGGCTTCCTTTCTGTAAATATTTTGTGTATCTCAGCTGAGTCTTTTCTGATGCGCTACGACGAGCCGGCGGTCCAGAGGCCAAACAAATTCCGGCCCGTCACCTTGGCTCAATCAGGGAGCTGTCGGATATTAAAAGAGCCGTTTTTGCCTGGAGAGACATTCTGTGAACGAGCCGTGTTTGTTTTGTTACGCCTGCTCAGCTCGGTTTTCTTGAAATAATGCATTTTGGAAGCTTTTGTCTTAAAGCCAGTGTTGATAAAGGATAATGATCTCTGTTAGAGCGTGTAGGTTTAAGCCACTGAAACCCATTAAAGATGAATCGTGCCACTTTTCCATTTGTATAGCCCCCCTCCCCATTCCCTCTTCCCATACCTCTTCCGGATGGACGGAGGTGTCCTCTGTCATTGCGGCTTTTATGGATTTGTGTGATGAAGGCCATGGAATGAGCCGGCTAATGGAAGGACACAGGATGGATTCACCCCCCCTACTTTCTCCCTGGAAGCTCCTTCCTTCCTCCTAACCCCTAATATGTGGATCAATATATCAAGTACAATATGAGATTTCCTTGGGAACATTTTTTAACTACCTACCTCTGTGTTTAGTTGTTTTTTTTAAGGCGTTAAAACATCATGAAACAGGGCTGCTCTTGAGAAAATGAAGTGTTCTCAAGACACCAATAGGGTGAAAACTGATGCTGTTGCTTCCATATTTGCGCTTCACCTTGTCTTACTCTCTCTCCTTGTCTTTCTTTCATCCTGTTTCTGTCTCTCTCCCTCTGAGTGACCTGTTTATTTAAGTTGGTTTATGAGCTCTGAATGAGTGCTGCTTGGCAGTAACTGGAGGCTGTGTTGATATGAAAGGGTTTCGGAAAGTGTCTGAGAGAAAGGAGGAAGGAAAGAGACCCGGCTGCAGTGGAGGAGTCATTTAAGACCACAGTTAATGAGGAACAGAAGTGGAGCGAGCGGTTGAGAGAGAGCCAGGCGGGAGTGTTTGTACAGTGTTCCCCGCTTCATAGACTCATTTGCTTTGGCCCTGTTCTGATTACACGCTCTTCACTCTTCATGCGTTTCTTCTACATATGCTGGGCTTTTTACATGGGAAGAACCAGCCACTTTCCAAGGACAACGCCAGATAAATGCCACTTGATTGTGCTTTTTAGCAGAGGTTCTTTTGCCATAACATGTGAACACCTAGATGATAGGTGAATTGCTTAAAGGCTAAATGGTTATCCCCGATGCATGTTACATGGTCTTGGTAATTCATTTTGTTAATTGTCACAATCATGATTTTTTTTGTCTGCATTTTAGATATCATGCAATTAATTACAGTTAACAATTGAATAGTCTTTTTTTCCCTGATGTCTTTCACAGTGTAAGTTTATGACTTAGAACTTAGGACTGGTGGTGGTTCTTAAGATATTGTTGGTTATTCAGTGTTTCTGTAAAAAAATTGATATTGGTAATTATTATTAAAAGGAAAAAAATACTAATACTAATTCTACTACTAATAACAATATACAACGCACTAAGGATTGATGAGCTGCTGGGTTCAATATTAATCACGTTGTCAGCGTTCACTCTGATTTGCTGAAATCAAAACAGGTGCGTAATAGATGAGCACCAGCCAATGAGATTGCTGTTTAGGCATTAGTCCCGCCTACCATAAACTACCGGAGAAACCACCTAATAATTCTACCGGAGAAACCACGTTATAATTCCAAATGAACTCCGCTGTTTTGACAGAAAAATACAACAAAGAATATGGTTTACATGTAGTGCGTTGATTCTACGTGGTATTTAAGACACTCTCTTTGCGTGTGTGAGAAACACAGGTACACTGTGCATCCGTTGAGCTGAACTAAAATAGACGGAGAGCGAAACTGTTTCTCTGAGTGTTCACCGAGTGAAAATATCTTTGCTAAATTTATTCTTAGCCTCTAACACACAGACACTGGCGAGTAAAATCTAAGCATTTATTGGCCAATGGCTAATGATAGATATTTAGTCGCCCAGAGTGAAGATTTAATTGCAAATGCAAGTGATTTACTCGCTTTGTAGAGGGTTGGTTGGAAAATATAATTTTTTTTAAATGTATATTTATTGTTATTAAGATTACAACATTTATAATATATTTTAATTTTGCACTGTTGTTTTGTGGTGCCTAATTGTATTAAAACCTAGCTTTAATATTGTAATATAATAATAATAATAATAATAATAAATCATCTGCATTTGTAATGGTGAAATATTGATATTTGCATAAAATCTCCTTATTTGAATGGCGATTGGGATTAAAAGAGCACAATGATTGTGATTTTATCTCAATCTTAATTAGATCAGATAATCGTGACAGGCCTGTGTCCCAGATTCTTGCCCTTTATGCCACTGTAGTGTTCTGTACAGTATGTAGTGTGTATCATTAAATATCATCATCTTCTCTCTACAGTGATTCTGAGTCCATTTGGACTGAACGGGACATTGACCGGCCAGTCCTTCAAGCGGTCTGACCCTCCGACACAGAAACTCATTGAAGAATGGAACCAGTTCTATCCCATCAGCCCAACCTCCAAGGAGAGCGCAGAGGACAAAATGGAGGACATCGACTGGGAGGACGACTCCCTGGCAGCAGTGGAAGTGCTTGTTGGTGGGTTGGAGCAAATATATATTTTACTTAAAAGTCTGTTAGGTAAACTAATTGCATTGTGGAGGCAATACATGTATGCGTTTGTGCATTTATTAGTTGTTCATCGTGTTAATGCGTGGGCTTTTTCTCCAGGTGGTGTGCGCATGGTGTATCCTTCATGCCTGGTGTTAGTCCCGCAGTCAGACATCCCTACTGTAACACCCACGGGGTCGTCGCACTGCACTGCTGTCTATTCAAACGGCCATCAAGTGCCTACTTCAAACCGTGACCCTGCCATCTCTTCAGTTACCCTGACTCCTCCCACCTCACCCGAGGAAGCTCAGACAGGTGAACACGCCTTAACTTTGACTCAAACTCATACCCTTCTTATTTCATGGGAAGCATCCATGAAATAGATGTAGCACTCTCAAACTTTTTGTCTTTTTCTTTCTTTTTGTAGTTCACTCTCACTCAGCACAGAAGTGGATGCGGTTGCCGATGGCAATGGATGGATTCAGTGTTGACAGCACCAGTCACCATGGTGGCAAGATTCCACGCAGGATGGCCAGTCAGGTGGTTGAGAGTGTCTGGCAAGAATGCAACATCAACCGAGCTCAGAACAAGTAAGTGTGCTCAGACATGCTCAGGTGAGCTCAGAGCAAATCTTACATTAGACAATCCCACAAAGTCAAGATAAATCAAAGACAGAGCCAACAACGCACTGCTAATACTGGTACAATGTGTCACTGAATGTCTCATCATTGATTGTTTAATGAGGAGAAAAAGAAAGCAAGCAAGTCATTGGTGCTAGTTGTTTTCAAACAACTTTTCTGTTTTCATTTTTCATTATGGTTTGTTTAATCCATTTTAGGAAAAACATTTCTGTCCTCTAAACTACAATGTCAGGATGTGTTGTCACATTTTAGATTCATTTTAAATTAATGCAATTTATTGGTTGCAATTTTTCCCGAAACATTAGTTTTTTTGCATGTTCACTTTCTACCATTTCACAATTGTTTTATTGTTAAAAGTTTAGCTAAAAATGCAATAATAGTATGTGATGTCTGTAATGGCAGTTTATGACTTTACTCCAAAAGGTCAATGTGTGTTAAATAAAATCATTTTTCCTGGGCAATAACAGTGAAATATTCAAAAGCTTTTGTGTAGCCAAGACTTAATTGTATGTGTCTATGCAGAAATTGACTTTCAAAATAAAACCTACCCTGGGAAATATTCATTCGAGTAAAACGTATAACAACTAGCCTTGACGAAATACCATGGATTTTGTGATTTAGAAAGCCATTCAGAAGATACAGAGTTTTATTCCAATCTCGTTTCATTGTCTCTCCACAGACGGAAATTCTCCGCCACAGCCTCCAACGGGACCAGCGATGAGGAGACGCTGATGAAAGTGGGCTCCTGGGACTTTGTTGACTCCACACAGAGATCAAGCTGCAACTGTTCAAGGTACAAACATGCAAACTCACTTAGCCTTGTACTCTCATAGGCTCTCGTTGTTTAACCATCCCACTCTTCTGCTGCCACTAATCGCTTTTCTGCTCTTATAGTGTCATATGTCATTCTTTAAAATGACAGGCATTACATTTTTCATGGAGTATTAAATAAGCTCCTTGTGAAAACTAGAGGAGCTGGTTTCTGAGTGATGGTGTTAAGTAGTTCTCCAGACTGCAACCAACTGGTTGCATTTTGCGACCTTTTTACTTGCTGGTGCATGCATTTTGTTAGAGGTCGCACTGATTTTATATGTAAGGCATCAAATGGCAAATTAATCGAAAGCGGAATGAAACCACAACCAGGGGTTTTCCTGGCTCAAAATGAGGCGGAGGTGGTAAAATCCTGCTTGGCCCGGCCAGCCCGCAATTATGCCGATTAATTGTCAGTTTTAGGGCTTTGTCACACATTTTTTGTGTGTATATTATTCAAATAAAAAATATATTAAACTAGGTGAGTGGATAGTTAAAAAAAATTGCAATTACAAAAAGTAATTCTTGTGTATCTGTCCAACAGTTTACTGATCATTTGTTTCTTCACAGTTTTAAATTCCAGGTATTGTGATGCTAATTAATAGTCCTTGTGTTGTCACCCGGTAGCGTGTACAACATCGTTTAGAAACAGCTAGATAAACTCCAGCAAGATAAAGTCATTTTATGCGTATCCACAGCCCTTTATCTACAGATCAAGTATTATAACGGGAATATATGATAATGAAGAGAGTTTTACCGTGCACTGTTTGAATGCTGAATGGAGAATGAATGATTGACAGCCGCAGGCCCGCAGAGGAGGGAAGACGAGTTTCCGTGAACTTTAATTTAACGATGTAAATATTCTTCTGTCCCTCACATTCAGCTATGGAATGACTTTAGATGGCTTTGTACCAACAAATCATAATATAAGAATGATTGATGAAGGATCATGTGACGATATATATTTCTGATGATTATTTAATTATCATGACAGGCCTAATCTGAGCATGTGACTGCCTGTCTTGAGTTTTGTCGACAGACGGAAGCACACTTCTCGTTTGAGTTCAGAACAGGTTTACTCACAGGCCGTTCTCGATCATGTGACACCGTTACTACACAGCGCAATTGGAGATCGAGTGAGAATGTGTTTGAATTTGCCACAGTATTAATGACATTTCTGAGAGATCTAGCGATAAGCATTCAAATTTAGCGCAAAATCCCATGGTACCAGTCAGATTTTACCTTTTTTCTGTACTTTTCGGGATGTTCACCTCAATAACTGTAAATAAATTCAGAACTGTAAAGAAATAACTGAAAAGTAATTTATAGAATTGTTATTGACATTATGCCAGAGCTGTCTTGGTCATTGTCTACCATTGTCTGTGATGTGTGTATGCTGTAATATTTACCAGTAAATAGTAGGTTACTAGCTAATTAATTTAATTATTTTTATTTATTTTTTAATTTCAATGAAAAGATTTCCCACAAATTCTGTTTTGTATTTTCTGGTAATCAAATGAAGACATAAAACATTAATTTAATATATATTTTAATTTAATTAAACTTTTTTTTGTCAAACAAGCTGCACAGCTGAGCTTTATACTGTTAAAATTAAAACATGGCAGAAAAATTATTGTTACTTAAATTATGAGTTTTGTTATTTGTTATTATTACATTGAGACGTATCTAAATTCTACTGTACAACAGTAATATATTTAAGTTAAACCCAACTTTTATTTTGACGAGTTGCTGTGAAGACCTTTTGTGTTTCTGTGTGTTTATGATATGACGGTAGTTTTTCTCAAATGAAACAGTAAAATGCTCATGAAGTGACTCTCAGAGCAGCTCTAGAGATGATGTTCATACATTCATATCCTCGTATGAGATGGCACAGATGGAAACACGCGACCGTCACGTGTGTGTGTGTGTGAGTGAGGTAAATTAAACCGCTCGTCTGTGGCATTCCTTCACACAGAGACACACAGGACATGCAGGATTCGTATTTAAATAATCGTTTTGCGGTTTAATATTCACAGACACTAGTTTATATCACCAGATGCGTTCTCAAGCACTGAAATTTGGCACCGATTGATTTAATGTGAATCGGTACTCGGTAGTACCGACGTAACACGGTCGGTGCCCTTAAAAGTACCAGTTCGGTACCTAACCCTAGTTATAAACCATATATATCAGATCAAACAGCGCTGACGTGGAAACCAAGAGAAGCATGTTGCTTTTAATGAACAAGGCTTTTCCAGTCCACAAATCATCAACATTCACCATGGATTTAATGTAGTAATGCTAACTGTAACCATAGTATTGTGGCAGAAATAGTCAAATGTTTTTACATTAATTCATTACAGGGTTCGTACTAGGGTTGGGTGATGTCTACCAAATTGGCATCAGACGATGTCTACAGTGAAAGGCTCAACATCGGGATGCCTGTCAGCCATCGGCGATGGACGATGACATCGTCTATTGGCCCAACCCTAGTTCGTACAACCTTCTAACAGTGAAATTTAGTAATTTTATGATTAAATTAACTTTATGATTAAAAATCCCCCCCAGCGCTACCCAATCAGGTGCTGGTGCCACCATCTGTAGAACTTTAAAATGTTAGTCTGGAGCCCTTTCAAGTCGTGTCTGATTTTATTTCTTCTTTTTTTTTTCTCTGATGTAGAGAAGAAATGAACTTGCTTAGATATTCTACGTGTTTTGAATGTTTATCTGTATATAATATATCAGGCTGTATCTAGTCTTGCAGCTCTGTAATAGGGGTGCACGATATATCGATTCAATATCGTTATCGCAATATCACGTCCGATATTATATCGTAAGTCTCACGATAATTATGCGATATTTTGTTTATGACAAAATGAGACTCGTTTCACTGTATATACATTCTTTATGGGATCTATTTTTTTTTCAAACCAGGTCCCTACTAATCGCTCCAAAGCTAACCGTCTCTCTCTCTCGCTCTATATACACACACACACACACACACACACACACACACACACACACACACACACACACACACACACACACACACACACACACACACACACACACACACACACACACACACACACTCTTGTCGGGCCAGCTCGACGCACACACCAGCGCACAACAAAACGAAGTGAAAGAAAAGAAAAGACCTAAAGAGAGAGCGAAGGAAGCGAGTGGAGCAAAAGAAAGAACACAAAAGTAAGAAAATGAGTGTTGCTCAGGGAGAAGACGAAATACTTAAGAACCACCACAAGCCACTTTACGATGGGTGGTTTTGCATTTAATTAATTATTTTTATTTCTCTCCGTTTTAAATATTTCTCTCAGTTTATTTCGGCTCAGTTTGAGTGTGCCTGTCAGTCTACGTGCTGATATGAGCACATGTATATTAGATGTGTAGAGGTCTTAAATTGACAGCAGTGCAGCCTAGCTGCCGCTTGTCCTTAAAGGGACAGTTCACCGCTAAAATAATGTAATAAGTTACTCACTCTAATGTTGTTTCCAAACCTATATTCATTTCTTCTGTTGAACACCGACAGTTCAATACCAGACAGTTGATGGTAGCCATTGACAACAATATTATAATAGTTTTTTTCAAGTCTTTTAAGTAAAATAAAAAGAATATTGCAATAAAAAAATAATTTATAATAAAAAATTATAATAATAATAACTTTCTGTTCGTGTCGCCTAAGAATAGAATAGCAAAAAACTGATATGACAAGCCATCAGAACCGAACCAAAAACCGTAGTTAAAAACCGAGGTATGTATTGAACCGTGGACTAACTGTATTGTTGCATCCCTACTGTACAACCAGACATGATTATTATTTATTTATTCATGTTGTTTTCACTTGTTATTCACTTATCCAATGTGACTTTCGGTTGAAATAAACCTTGTGTTGTAAGAACTTGTTTTATTTGTTATGAATCTATTTTGATGTGTTTTCCGTAACTTTTGTAATTTTACATAGGTTTAAAAATATAGAAATTAATATCGATATTGCAATATTCATTATCGATATTGCAATATCACGTTTTAATGAATATCCTGCACCCCTACTCTGTAAATTGCTGAGTTACATCTAGGTCCCTCCACTTGCATGTTTTTGCATGATTTTGTGACTCCTGAGTGTTCAGCTTGTATTGTATTTAGATTTAGATTTGGTGGAAGTGATCCGGAAACTTCTATTGCCATTTGGCTTGGTAGCATAACAGTTAAAATACGGTTATGAATTTGATTTTTAACACTTAGCATCATTACAGAACTCTGAGTGTGTATTTGTTTCATAATTAAAGAGGGCGATAATTAATTAATGTTTGAATGAAGTGTGCTAGTTTATTGTTCTTTGCTTCATGAAAGGGTACTTCAGCTTCAGTTTTCATGATACCAAAAACAGGCGGGGGGAAAAAGAAACAAATTACAAGCAACAGAACAAATTACGACAAAGAAAAAATCAAGTAAACTGCTTGAATTTTTAATAAATGTTTTGGATTGTAACTTTGTATTACAAAAAAACATATTAGGCTGTTATCTCTTATAAGAGTCTGCAGTTCTTGCCATTTAGCCTAATTATGTAAATAGTAATTGTTCAAATTGATTCTGGTTACATGCTACAGAAAATGATAACTTGTTATAACTTGTGTTTACAGATTAGACACTAGCTGACTCGCTGGCCAACTGTAGTTATCGTAATAGATGCACACTAATATTGTCGTGGCTTGCCGTGACAGGACTTGAAAGGAACAGAGATTGACTTTCACTATCAATGTAGTCCAATAATATCGGTGCTGTGGACATGCCTACTTCAGGTAGATAATGGTTTTGTAATCAAGAAGCAGCAAGTACTAGAGAGAATGAGCCTAAATACTATCTGTGGATCTTTGTAAGTAACATTAACACAGACTTGTGTTAGTGCAGTTTGGTCTTGCTATTAGTCGTCTTCACTTTCTCTTCTTTGAGTAGCTGTTCAGTTCAGGCCAAGAGAAGGCCAGGCGCTGTGGGACTGGTGTCATTTGCCAAATATGTTTTTTGGAAGAGACCCAGCATGAGAGGTATG
Organism: Gobio gobio; assembly: GCF_949357685.1. NCBI lineage: Eukaryota > Metazoa > Chordata > Actinopteri > Cypriniformes > Gobionidae > Gobio > Gobio gobio. The sequence continues at coordinate 7,596,055 of NC_137118.1, forward strand.
ATGAAACTCGGAGTCCCCCCGTGAAGTGAAAATGACCATGCATCGACTGAGATCCTTCTGCTTGCTTAGCATTCTGCTTGTGTGTATGTGTGTGAGTGTGAGTGGCTGTGTTGTTGTGTGTGTACATGTGAAATTGTTTGAGTGGGAGGATAAAAGGGTATAATTTTACCTTTGACTCCCTTGTGGTCTGGTTGTTTTTTGCTGTTAAGTTTGATTGTGCAGGTAAATGTTTCTCTGAAGAACTAGTAATATTTTTGTCCACCTCCAAAAATTGTAACACTGTCCATCAGTGACACTAGCAGGTAAAGTTACAGCAGGAGTTTGCTTCGCTCTTGCCTCCCCTGCCTGAGCCCGTTCAGTTTTAACAGACCCTCTTAAGCGTGCAGTGCGTTTGGTGGGGGAAAGTCAAGTAAGAGGAGGCAATTCACTATGATGATATGATTAGTTTGTGCTATAAATCCTGCCTCTTGTTTTCGTGCGTGTTCGTGAATCACTGTGAATGAACAAAATAATGCACTTAATGAGAAGATTCATTAAAAAGTAAGTAAACAGCTCAGCCACTTGGATATAATCGCATTGTCACGTCAAAATCAAACTTGAAATATCCTGAAAACATGATGACTGGTTATTTAGTGAGTAATCTGCGTGGTGAAATTAACGGTACATCTGTGTCTGACCAGTGTTTACCGCACACGATGACGGATAAAAATAAGTTACTATTCAAATCTATTAAAAAAAACAGCTGAACATCAGTTCACAAATAAAATATATATCGTTTAAATTGTTACTGCCTGTAGTTATGCTTAAAAAATGCTTAAACTAACTTGATGAGATTTATATTTGGTTTTAATAAATAGAACATTACATATTTAATGTAAAAATACAAAAAATAATTGTAATAATTGTTCTCTTTTTTTAATGTAATGTTTAATCAGGAATATGTGACAATATTAAGTGTAACAGGGACATTCATTTACATTTGATTACTTTTGATTACCATTTCAGAACACCGATGCTTGTCTCTGATATATGGGAAGTCTTTTATGCTTTAATACATGTTAAACTGTAATTTATCCCTGTGATGCCAAAGCAGTGTCACATGATCCTTCATAGGGGTGTAACAATACATTGATATATATCGATGCATCGATCTAATGTCTAACGATACGATGCATCGATGCCAAGCGTTAAATCGATACCTGTATAGGCTATTTATATATTTAAGAGGCACATTTATTTTAACACTCTCCACATTTTCACACAATGTAAGTCTTTGTATTATCGCCAATGCGTGCATTCTCGTTTAAATTACCTTTCAGAGCTTGTGAAAGACTCTCGGGACAGTGCTGAATCTTCACGAAAGTTTATCATTTGCTCGTGTTTAAAGCCTTGCAAAAAGCAGCGTGCACTCATCTCAAACAGAGCACATAGGCCACTGAATTGAGTCTTCTTTTATTTATTTTTTGTGCTTCTGTAGATAAAGGTGCATTTAAAAGAAACGTCTTTTAATTTTATAGTATTTATATGTCATTTTAAATTATATATATATAACATTTTTTTTACAGAACTTTTTGAGGTATCGGAAAATATTGTAGCGTTATTGTATTGTAAATCGATATTGTATCGAATCGTGATGAACCGTCCGATTTACACCCCTAATCCTTCAGAAATCATTCTAATATGCTTATTTGATGCTTACGAAACATTTCTTATTATAATCAGTGTTGCAAACAGTTTTTGCTTCATTTAAAATAGAAAACTTTTGTAACAATATGAATGTCTCCCTGTCACTTTTGATCAATTGAACGCATCCTTGCTAAATAAAGAATATTAATTTATTTCTCGACTCGAAAATGCAGTTATAGGTCTCACAACACTACATACTCTCATCATCTCCGTTCCAACCTCAAAGTTACCCTGTGGTTTCTTTGGTTACAAATATGGGCTAAATTAAGTTCCTTAACCCCCAAACTCCTCACACTACACATAAACTACACACTCTAGCCTCTCTCTCAAATACTAACATGCATACTTATACCACACTGTTAGATATCTGAACCAAAGTGAAGTTTCCTGGCTTTGTAACACAAGTGGTTGTTGTGGAAGTGTTGCATTTTTAAGGGAGGGATAAAAGCCTACAGGCTTGTGTGTTGGGATTCTGTGGAGGTTGAGATGGTGACTGCCTCTGAAGAACAACATTATAAATGAGAGACACTGTAAAGGCGATCCCACAGGGAAACTCTGGCAGCTGCGCTGCTTTACATATCTCTGAGAAAGTGTGGACACGCGTTATCAGGTCAGACAGACTCTGATAGGAGTGGAGCGCTTGTTGTTAAAAGGGTGGTTTCTTAAACCTGTCTTCGGACTCGACAAGCAGAGAATCTTTATTCAAAGGTGTTTTTTCAAGGATCCAATAATAGTTTGAAAATTTTAAATAATGAGCTAATTAAGAAACTGTTACATTTCTCTGTTGCGAGTCTCAAAGGCCAATTAAACCTGAAAAGAAATGTTATGAACTCTATGAAAAGAAATGAATATTAAAAAAAAAAAAGATTTCTGGTAATAGGCTTTCTTATTAATGATGTCATCAGTTCATAACTCATGTCCCTGTTGAATTAAAATATTTCTTTCTCTTATCAGGCACAAAACATTGAAGCAGAGAGCGGGCAGCACGCCTGGTCAGCCGCCCACTGCCGGTCAGACGCAGCAGCCGCCCATCAAGCACAAAGCCGGGGAGAAGCCCGAGAAGGGAGACAAGCAGCAGAAGCGCCCGCAGACACCCTTCCACCACCGCAACTCAGTCTGCGAAGATGTTTCCATGGAAACTGACGCTTCTGCAGGCCAGCGCTTGGCTCTTCGAGGTCAAGAGGGTGGCCGATTTCCTGGGCTCCGCCAATCTGACGTGAACACTGGCTCAAAACCGCCACAACTACACAGCGGGGGCGGAGCTAACGTGGGCAACAGTGGCCCGACGGAGATGGGCGGCTCCCCTCAGCCACCACCGCTGAGCCCTCACCCCTGCGAACGTGGCGAGGAAGCCTCAGACGCCATTAAAAACCCCTCCACCCCACACAGCCAACATTTTTACCCTCCTTCAGCAGAGCCATGCCTTTTGCCCCAGAAAGGCCCAGATGACGCCCGTTTGGATCCCCTCACACAACCTTTCCCCCCTGCATACTCGGAGCCCTTGGAGCCTACCCCATACATCAGTGCAGCAGTAAACCTGGATGACGACGGGAGTCACGCGCCGTGGAGGTTCTTCAACCTGCCGCGTAGGAAAGACGCAGAGTTTCCCACACCATCACTACCGGGAGACAAACTCAGAGAAGAGGCTTCATTCGGAGCTGAAGGGATTATGTCTGCTACTGAGTGAGTATCAGGTTCTTTACAAGCAATTTCATGCACTTTTTTTGTAGGTAAATATCATTCTGAGCTACTGGGATCACCAAGTGAAATAATAAAAAAAAATCTTGAACACTTCTGTCTTCAATAGGTTGGACAAACATACAGCTCTATTCCCTCACCGACCATTTGAATTTAATAGACTATACTTTGTTTATGTAAATGACCTGTGTTATGATTGGCTAAGACGTTTAGCTTACAGGGACAGTCACATGATGTGAAGGCCAAGTATGGTAACCCATAATCGGAATTTGTGATTTTTGGCTGTATGGCTGCACATGTTTTCAAAAGACATTTTGTTTACATTCTCTTTTAAAACCTCCCTGAAATCTTAAACAATGCAGTGAACTGAAAGTACATATCTTTAGGATTTAGAGCTCTCCATAACCTGTAAACAGCCTGGAGGATTGTATTGTGCATTTGTGTTGTGTAATAATGGCTTAAGTAAATGTGTTCCTAAAGTGTGAGCAGGACCACCCTGTGGACCCCTTAATCCCCTCCGCTCACGGCCCTTTTATTTAGCTTGTTAGCGAGAGCCCCCCAATACCGAACCCCAAGCGTTCCCGTCTGTTTGTGCAGTATGTGTTTTGAAATAGCTGTGATGTGGCCCTGCACACCCCCACCTCTACACACTCGCGCACAAAAACACTCTCGTTCTGTGTAGAATGTTCTTTCTCTTAGTGCACACACACCATGTTAATCTCTCGCATCGCCCTTTTGACATCATACTTCACTAATGTGCAGGCCCAGCACTGTTGTGAACTAGGAGATTATGTGTCCATCTCACACGTGCATACAAACACTCAGGGCTTTAAGTAGGGATTTACAGTAGAAATGAGCAAGTTACAATTTTAAACAGCAGGTTGTGGACCTAAAGGACACATACTAAAACAAGACAGAGAGAAATTAGGGCACTGCTTTTCTACACTCTGTAAAATTAAGGGACTATTGCTAAAAATATTATGCACAGTACTGTTCAAAAGTTTGGGGTTGGTAAGATTTCTTTTAAATGTTCTGCTCACCAGAGCTGCATTTATTTGATAAATAAAAGTAAAACAGTAACATTGTATTAAAAAAAAAAAAAAAAAAAAAAAAAAAAAAAAAAAATATATATATATATATATATATATATATATATATATATATATATATATATATATATATATATATATATATATATATATATATATATATATATATATATATATATATATATATATATATATATATATATATATATATATATATATATATATATATATATATATATATATATAAATAAATAAATAAATAAATAAATAAATAAATAAATAAATAAATAAATAACCTGTTTTCCGTTTTAGTATATTTTAAAGTGTAATTTATTCTTGTGATGGCAAAGCAAAATTTTCAGCATCATAACTCCAGTCTTCAGTGTCACATGATCCTTCAGAAATCATTCTAATATGATGATTTTGTGCTCAAAAAAACATTTCTTATCATCATCAAGGTTGTTTTCAAGATTATTTAATGAATTCAAGTTAAAAAGAACAGCTTTCATTTGAAATAGAAATGTTCTTGCTGAATAAAAGTATTAATTTCTTTAAAAAAAAAAAAATCTTACTGACCCCAAACTTTTGAATGGTAAGAATATATATGTATATCATAATAGAGAATCCAATAATCACAGAGGTTATTGGAAAAAAAAAGTTTTTTGATCGCTTTTTTTGGTGTTCAAACAATATCTTCCTGTCAAAGTGGGCAGTAATAAGCTAGACTTAAGCTAGTGGACTAGATTTAGGTCAAAAGTCACAAGAATGCAGACAGGATATGTGTGAAATAGACCTTCACAACTTACTGTGGTTGCTTTTTATTTTCTTCTATGGAACAGTTGAAGTTAAAATAAATTATAGATGAAATAAGGATGCGTTCAGATCCACCATATGCTCAGCCGTGACTCTCCTGCGATATGCACAAAGGGAACTTCGGCTGGCTATCTTGATTTAAAAGCACAGACATTTGACACCAGTGCCAGTGCAGTTTGATGAGTCTCCAACTAAGCCGTGACATGTTTACTCGTGTGAAAAATGTCTGTTAAAGTGTACATCTCCAGAAGTTTAAATCAACAAAGGGTTAAAGTTGTATTTGTTTTACTGCAGTTTTCTATGTATTTGTGCTAATATGCATGATGATGAAAATTCTTGTACCTATACTGTTAGCGGGAAGCACATCCATCACTTTGGCTGTGTTACTTTGTATCCAAAAAATGAAAACATTTGGTTTTTCGTATGATCCATAATGTCGCATCTATTAACATGAGATGGCGTTTGTTGAATCTGTTGAAGGAGGAACATTCGTAGGTCGCAATGATATTTGGCCCGGTGTGGGAATGTTTGGACACGTTTGTGTGAATAATGTTAGTCTAGCACTATGAACTTTTCCTCTAAACCGTTATGGATGAGAGATACTAAAAGCAGTGACTTTATGCCCCTCATAAATTCACGAAGCAGCAGTGTTATGGCAAAATAAAGTGTACACTTCTCTCAGCCGTGCCGTTGTCTTCCTGGAAGAATGCTTGTTGATAGAATTAAGTTGAAAAAAAGTATGTCCCTTAATCCCTCACTAGAAAATAAATGGCTGTTTGGAAAATGTTGTTTTCGTGTGGATGTTTCTCTCATATCTGATGTTTAAATAATGTAGTTCCCTTCAACTATTTTAGGTGTATGTGAACATTTCAAAAGTGGTTTGCATCTGTATTGTTTCCACTGAAATGTTGTTTGCCTGGAGTTGCCTAAGATCAGAAAAAGAGGCAGTGCTGTGGTTTAGAGAGCTGTCTCTGTCGGCCACAGTGAGATGTAATGGTATGCAGTGCAATCCCAGGATGCACTTGGCTGGTGTCCTCTTGTGTCCATTCTGCTGTTACTGCCTAATGTAATCCCTGTGCACTCTGGGGCCTCAAAATGGGTTTAATCTCTGGCCAGCGCCACTGTGCACTGTCACCCCCCCCCCTGTGTGAGAAAACAGTGGCTGGTACATACCATTCAACAAACAGAGGGATTTTACATAACATACACACACAGACTTCAGACACTGGGGTGTGACATGATTTCGGATTAATAGAACTTCCTTTTGTTTTTTTCCTCTGAGTTGAATCATTTCTGGCCACCTGGACATAAAAATAGGGCTGTCTTGTGAGTCAGGCGCAGTGTGAGTTTTTACACTTGCATTCGTGACAAAAAAAAAATTTCAACTAAAAATAGATGTGTGAATTGTAAAAGGTGTAGGTCATAAAAAGTCTTAAATATCTTAAATGGTGTAAGCAAAAGTTTTATTTGTCATTTTAAGAGATTTGACTTAATGTGATTTATTGTCGATGATTGAATTAAATAAATGTGAGTGCTGCAGGTTCAAAGTCAAAACGCTGCACTTTTGCTCATTTCTAAAGGCTTGTGTTGTCAGTGCAGTTCCCAATCAATTAATACCGCGCATTTATGTCAAACAATTGGTTATGATTTACTGTTGATGAATTATGACTGTTTACTTTATGTATTTATTTTTGTATATATTTTTATATCCCTCATATGTTTTAATTAGTAAATATTTTTCAAAATAAGAGTGCCTGTGTTTTGGGCTTTTTAAAATTAAAAAACCTGTATTATGCAGAACAGTTTTTTTCCTAGTTATTATTGGCATTTTGTTACAAAATAAACTTTGTCTGCCACTCAATTCAGTGTTTAGAATATAAAATAATTCCTTAGTTTATTCCATAATACAGTTTGAAGCAGAAATATGTAAAAAGTGCAGTTTCAAATACATAAAATAATTTACTTGTTAATGTCTCCTCGTATCCCTTAATTAAGAAAAAATATTTAATAAAACTTCATTGCGCCCCATAAAATGATTTATTTTTCATATTAGGCGTGTATGTGATCCTTGGTTATGATATGAGCATTCTTTTCATTGAAAAAATCTTTTAATCCCTAATATTGATTGGTCTGGATGATACCTTCTGGCAGTGTATTGGTATATACCATGCAGTGTTGTACTATTTTAGTCATGGATTGACCTATTTTTCTTTTTGTCTTGCCCAGGTCAATGGTTGCCTCCAAAAGGCCGCTCAAGGTCTCAGATGAACGTCTCCAAACGTACCTGCAGCGACAGAACCAGCACCTGGCTGCAGCCATCACAAGCGGCGACCATGAGCCTGAGGTCGACCCCTACGCCTTTGTCGACGGAGATGTTAAGTTCACCTTCTCGGATAAGAAAGACAAAGCAGGGGGTGATAGAGAACCAGGGAAGAAACACAAGGTAGGCGACACTTTTTGCTACTTTTTGATATAATCCCATACTGCACTAGTCTTAAGGCTACACTAACATTCAAAAGTTGGCGGGTTGTTTAGGTTTATTTTGGTTTTGAAAGACATCTCTTATTATGTAATTAGACTGCAAGGCTGCATTTATTTGATTAAAAAAAAAGCAGTAATATTGTGAAATATTACAATTTAAAATATTTTTTTTTCTATTTTTAATATAATTCAAAACATGATTCTACAGAAATTATTCTAATATTCTAACATAGAAACATTTTTTATAAATGTTGAAAAGAGTTGTGATGCTTAATGTATTTTTGGAAATTGGGATGCTTTTTTTTAAAGAAATCTTTGAATAGAAGGTTCAAATGAACAGCAATTATTTCTAAATAAAAATCTTTTGTAACATTATAAATGATAACTGTTTTATTTGATGAATTGAATGCATCCTTGCGGAGTAAAAGTCTGACTGACCCTAAACTTTTGAAAGGTGTTGTAAAAGTAAAGGTGCTTTTCTCTTTTTACAAGCTGGTTTCAGTTTCACTTGGAAATATGCTACGTTACGAAAGTAAAATGGGTTGTAAATCCTGTTTCACATGGGCTTTTGTTTCCTGTGAAAAGGAATTTTAGATGCTGCAGATTCTCCATTGGCAGTGTAGTGTGTAATATGCTGGCATCATGTCTACTGTCTTCAGCTCATGGGAGATTCCCATCTGAGATCTGAATCTGACACCCTCAAACGTGAAGGAGAGAGCATGAATAGAGGGGGCGAAGACAGTCTCTCCCATTCCTGTTGGATATTCACACATACTTTTAGCGTCTTTTTGTGGCAGCTGCGGAGGCTGAACACAAATCAGCTTTGTCCTTCTGTACTCCGTTACTCTTTCGTTGTGTAAGAGCTTTTTTGGTACCTACTCTCAGAATTACACGTCATTTGTGTGTCTTGGTAACTTTATAGCCTTTTTTTGTCAGTCACAGGAGAGGTTTAAGTAATTTGGGCCATATGGTACATATGTGTTTCTATGCTACGTATAAACATACACACAGTGGCATTCATTTGTTGTAAAATACATAGTCTACATAGAAAATTGCCTCCTTAACTCTTGTACTCCACCCCAGGGTTCTGCTATCGATTACGGGGCGGAGTGATTTGCATGTACAGGCGTTTATTACCGAGTTGGTCATTAGGATGTGAAGTGTGTGTACGGAGGAACAGATTACACTCTTTATGCAGAGAGACGGCCTGCAGCGTAATGAAATTATGCACAGCGTAATGAATCTCCGCATAGCGTGCGGCTTGCATTGTAATGTTGGCTCTGGGATGTGCAAGTTGCATGAGGGGCAGGTTAAGGGTCTGGGGTGGGTTTCTAAGACGCTGAGGGGAAAGCTGCATTCCCATAAGCCTGTGCTGTTATCTTATATTACAATGTTATTTATTATGCTGTGTGTGGAAGATATAATTTGGTGGCAAAGTATAAATATGCTTCCCCCTCCCTCCCTCTTTTTAGTCGGCTCCTGTTTCTCTCCTTAGCTGTCACTCTTTTACCATCACTTTTTCTGATTGGTTGCTTTCTTCTCTGTGATTAACTAACATGTGATCATGAACTGATGCACTCTGGACTGTTTTAATCTTGTGTTTTGTGGAAGTTAATCAGTGCGTGCTTGATTCTTAAATATTGAGGACTACACAGAAAAAAATTGTAACGATGTGAAAGCATGGTAATAAAATTTGTAACAACATCTACATTTAACTGTTATGTAGATGCAAGTCAAAAATATTACTAGCATCACCTAATCAACCTAAATACATTAATTTATACCAACAAAACTTTTTATGGGCTAAATCAGGTGGTTATAGCTCTTAACAGGAACAATTGCAGGTTTTGTATATCTTTTGGATTTTCCTCAACTCACTTGCCATTGATATGTGTCAAAATACATTTGAACCCTGTATATTTAATCTAATCTAACATAAACTTTGTGTATGTGTGGCTTATATATATATATATTTTTTTTAAACATTTCCTATTTTATTTTGCTCTCTCACAGGGAGAAGATGGCAATGCTGCTCTATCAGATGGTAAGGACTGTCCTGTTACACTCCAGTGACTCTCTCATGAACCCCTCTCAAACTCTGAGTCCATTTATTTTATTTGAAATAGTTTCCCTGTTGACAGCCTGGGTCGGTTTAGTGTATTGTTGCCCATAAAGGTTAAATGTGTTCGTTTAGTGAGGGAAAGGGCTTGTCCTGATGTGGTCTCAAGCCCAGGCTGCGGTTACGCTAGATAAAGCTGGGGAACAGGACTGTGTTAAGCTCTTTCTCTTTCTCTCTCGCTCAGATGCTCAGCGGGCTGCGGCCCATAACCGGGCTGCTTCCACCAGCCTCATACATGATTCAGACCTGGCAGTCTCCATCAAAGACCTGGACAACCTCTTCAACTCAGATGAGGATGAACAAACAGTCAGTATCAAGCTGTATTTCTGTTTTTTTTTTTATTTTATTGTCTCCCCTCAGTGGCTTTGCGTCACTGTGAATTTTTCTCACAATCTGATGCGAGAACTCAGCGTTCATCACTATACATAATTAGAAGTTTAAATATGTCTATACACCGATCAGGCATAACATTATGACAGGTGAAGTGAATAACACTGATAATCTCTTCATCACGGCACCTGTTAGTGGGTGGGATATATTAGGCAGCAAGTAAACATTTTGTCCTCTAAGTTGATGTGTTAGAAGCTGGAAAAATGGGCAAGCGTAAGGATTTGAGCGAGTTTGACAAGGGCCAAATTGTGATGGCTAGACGACTAGGTCAGAGCATCTCCAAAACTGCAGCTTTTGTTGGGTGTTCCCGGTCTGCAGTGGTCAGTATTCAAAAGTGCTCCAAGGAAGGAACAGTGGTGAACCGGCGACAGGGTCATGGGCGGCCAAGGCTATTGATGCTTGTGTGGAGCGAAAGCTGGATCGTGTGGTCTGATCAAACAGACGAGCTACTGGAGCTCAAATTGCTCACAAAGTTAATGCTGGTTAAGCGCCAAAAGTGGCACGTGAGCATCAGAACTGGACCACGGAGCAATGGAAGAAGGTGGCCTGGTCTGATGAATCATGTTTTCTTTTACATCACGTGGGTGGCAGTGTTACCTGGGTAACACATGGCACCAGGATGCACTATGGGAAGAAAGCAAGCCAGCTGAGGCATGTAATGCTTTGGGCAATGTTCTGCTGGGAAACCTTGGGTCCTGCCATCCATGTGGATGTTACTTTGACACGTACCACCTACCTAAGCATTATTGCAGACCATGTACAGCCTTTCATGGAAACGGTATTCCCTGGTGGCTGTGGCTCTTTCAGCAGATAATGAGGCCTGCCACAAAGCAAAAATGGTTCAGGAATGGTTTGAGGAGCACTACGAGTTTGAGGTGTTGACTTGGCCTCCAAATTCCCCAGATCAATCGAGCATCTGTGGGATGTGCTCAACAAGCAAGTACGATCCATGGAGGCCCCACCTCGCAACTTACAGGACTTAAAGGATCTGCTGCTAACATCTTGGTGCCAGACACAACAGCACACCTTCAGGGGTCTAGTGGAGTCCATGCCTCGACGGGTCAGGGCTGTTTTGGCAGCAAAAGGGGGACCTACACAATATTAGAAAGGTGGTCATAATTTTATGCCTGATCAGTGTATGTACTCATAATAATTACTGTTCAAATTTCCATTGCTTTTCTTTTGGAAAATAAGTGTATGTTGTAATGGAAATATATTTTCTTTAGAGAAATTGCTGTAATTTACATTAAATCATAGTTCTGATTTTTGGCTAATTTGTGTATTTCTCCATAGCCTGGATCACGGAGAGCTGTAAATGGAGCAGATGAGAAGTTTGGCAGCAAGGAGTCGAAGCCAGCCACACTGGACCCTGTCTCGTGTATAAGTGAGCACAGTCTCTGTCTCTATAAATATACAGGTTTTACTTCATCATTGAACTCTGTATACTGCTCCCTGCTGGCCACTGTGACAATTTACATTGCATGCAGACAAGCAGCACATATTCTTTGAGTGGGAACAGCGTATTCATTTTCTATTGCAGTTGAAGCTTTTTTTGTATAAATTGATAATAATTATTTTTGTTTTCCACAAAAATAAGTAGGAAATATGCTTATGAGATGACTTGAAACATCACTGTCATGCATCGTCCCTCTGTCCTTCCACTTAGATGTCATCTTTCTTTCTGCCCATCCCTCCCTCAGGCACGGCTGATCTACACCAGATGTTCCCTACGCCTCCATCTCTAGAGCAGCACATCATGGGTTACTCCCCCATGAACATGGGCAGTAAAGATGGCTGTATGGAGCCTGGCTCTGGCCTCAACACTCTGGATGGCCCTAATACTCTGGGTGGCCAGTTTAAAATCGAAGTTGAAGAGAGTTTCTGCAGCCCCAAACCTTATGAAATTAAGGTGAGATGAGTAATTAAAGGCTACTGTCCTAACCTTGTGAGGTGCAACAAGTTTACAGCGTCAAGTAATTTTTCTGTCATGACGAAAAGTGAAATGTTATGCAGAGCGACACAATCACAGCCAATCAGAATGCACTTCATGCTTAATACTAGGATTTTTGTTTTGGCAGGGACATGACTGTTCTAAGTGATAACTGATTTTCAGTTCTTTTTATTCCCCCTAAATGACAACCGAAGCTTGTTAACCAATCATTAACCATTCACCGACAAGATTGTTAAATTTGAATGAATTAATTTGTGTAATAAGTGTCTGTGACCCATTAAAAAAATAAGAAATACAAATTCCAGGTGTTAAGTTTTACATGCGTAAATAGCAGCATAAACAACAGAACGAGAGGATTCATCGTCACATCTCACACCTGCAGCGCTTCTGTGAATGGAGAAAAACATCATAAAATCATATATATAAAAGGAATAAATAGACCTATACGCAATATATATTTCACTTAAAAAATCAATAGATTAAAAAAACAAGAAAAAAACGCGACGTGCTGAGTTTAGCTTGATTTTTGTGACGTGCCCCTTAAACAAATTCACAGAAAGGAAACCAAGATGGCAGAAGCGGCATCTTGTTTGTTTTCTTTATTTTACAAAAGCACAGTGTTTTGTTTTTATTCTGAATGCACACAGATAAAATGCACACAACAGTTTCAAATGATGTCTTACTCTTACCTGTATGACCATATAAAGGACGGAGTATTTTAAGTTATTTCCGCTGTTATAAGGAAACAATTCAAGTAATCGAGCGGATGCCTTGCGCACACAAACAGCATATCAAATCTAGCATTGCTAATCATTCATGTCAACCAAACATACAAAAGCGTACACTGCTCAGTTTAAATCAGGGGTGCAAACTTGTCACCTTTCAGCAAAATTTGCCAGTTTTAATACGAAATAGAAGTATGTGTGGCACAAAGGCAAGGGTTTCTATCTCTACCATGTTTTTGCAGTATCTTTTTTGGTATCTCTGGTGAAAGCAATGGTCAATCAGAGTTGTTTACTGTAAGTAAGCCAGAATCCACTCTGAACAAGTTTTTGTTTAACGCAAGTTCACTGACTGCATTCTACATTTGCATGTCTCTGTTTAAGAGCCAATAGAAACTGAAACCGAATGGATAGCACAATAATTATTTTTGCATACAAAATCAGAGATGTTACACTTTCAGATCAAGCCTGCAACATGCTCCTGTTGCGTTGTTTTCACCCTCTGATATTGCTTAATATGCACACAGGCACACAAAAAAAAAAAAAAAAAAAAAAAAAGGTTTCACGTGGCGTTTTCAGTCATAATATGTATGAAAGACATATGCACGGATCATAGAAAATTACACATAATTATTTACGGCAAATTCTCACGATTAAAATGAGTCCAAAGTCAACATAATCCTTTACGTTGATCACAAGATGTTCCGCATGTAGTTATGAACAATAAAACTCCATAGGTGCACAGGCGCTAACTAAATCAAATATAGATTTCACGTAGCTTTTTCGCTCTAACTTCATGAAACATGCACAGATCGTAGAAAATGGCACAGCATTATTTACAGCAGATTCACGATTAAATGCATTGCATTGATCACAAGATATTCCTCATGGAGGAGCTATTTTAAAAAGCCTATTAGGGGACGTTAAGGGCTAAACAAAAAGGCTACCTTGGTTCCAAATGCTGTAACTTTTGAGTACTTAATGCCATCACCACAAAATTTGATCCGGATGCAGCTCACATGTAGGGAATTTTCCTAATTCTTATTTCCTTCCTGAGTTATTGCCTGTCAAATAAGTAAACCCATGTAAAACTATAATAAAAATAATATATGTTTTGTATTTTATCAGCAGTTTCTCAACACAAGAATGTCTTAATGTAATTTATATTTTCTAAAAAGTTAAAAAGTGTTCTGTCAAACGATACCTACCTTTTGACTCTCCTTGCTATAGTTTTGGAGTTATGAGTCTTTACTGTTGTGTATGTCACTCAGAAAAAACACTCCGATGCCTTCAGGTCTTAAAGGGTTAAACCTTTTAACTAATCGTATTAATCGGTCAAAGTGCTTCTTGTGCGAGTCATTTCTGTTGTATTGCTGCAGAATATGGACTTGTACAACTGCGAATTTAACATTGTGTCTTTCGCTCTCTCTTCAGGACTTCTCATTTGTGTACAAGCCTGATTTATGTCAACCGTTTGTGGGCTGCTCCATGTTTGCCCCCCTGAAGTCTTTGCCTAGTCAGTGCCTGCCCCCTATCAAACTGCCTGATGAGTGTGTTTACAGGCCCAGCTGGACAGTGGGAAAACTGGAGCTACTCAACTCTGTACCTGCTATGTCCATTTTCAGCAAGGATGGGTGAGTTTCACATCTGGGGTGATGCACAAATTCACTGAACCTACTGTATGAACAACACAACACAGAGTCAACAACCTTAGCCATTATATCTTTAACACAGACTTTTGTATGCACTAAGAAGGTTTCACAAAGAAATGTCTGGGTCATATTTCACCCCCAAATAAAATAAAAATGAAAATGAAAATAAAAAAGACATACATTTTATTTTGTGCATTCTGACAATACAGCACATTTCCTTGCCAAATTACTTATTACTGTAATGTTAAAAAGGTCAACAAAAACCGTGTATATTTAGAGTTATACTTTACATATGCATTTTACCATTGAGCCATTTTAATATCTTTGTTTTAATAGTCATAAATTACAGCACATAGTAAAAAAGTTTTTCACTTTTGAATTTTGGGGTAAAATATGACCCAGGCATTTTTTTCTGCGAGATTCGCCCAATAACAAGTAGGGTTGTAACAGTATACCGCTGTGAAGATATATCACTGTATGAACAAGTACAATTGTCATCATGTGCACATTTGCTCGTCTACGGTATTACTGGGGGAAAAAAGTAAATCAGACGGAAAATCTCCCCTGCACATAAGCAACTTCTTTCCTCTTGACTGCTCAGACTCTCAACTTGCTCTACCCACACATGTGCATCGGAGAAAATGTCAGCGACAGAGACTGTTATCTCTAATCTCAATCTCTATCCCCCATCAAATTTGCGGTATGGGAATACTTGGATATATAGAAAATAAACGTGTGGTTGTCCTCGAGGATAGATATCCAATTTGTAAAAAATATGGGAGGAAACACATCGAACATGTTCGCCTATATTCGAGAACACCATCGCTCCATACAGTTAAAGGTATGTCCCGTTTATAACTTATAAGGGTGTGAACCTACACTGGTCTCACAGTTCGGTTCGATTACGATTATCATGCCATCGATTCGGTTCAATTTGATATCACGATGCATCACAATGCATTGACACGATGCACTGCATCCTCATGTATACAATTTTGTCAGTCAGTTATATGAACTGAACCTTTAATTTTACCTGCTCAAAGAAAATACGCTTCTTGAATGTATCAAACATCAAACAAAACTCAAGTCTGGGCACAGAAGACAACAGGAGCATTTAGAACAAATACACAAAATACTAAAAGCCACTTCAGGAGGTGGTGGTCTACCTCAGGAAACTGATCAGGTCTAAATACATCTGGTTGTTGAAACCACATATGTACATTTTTACTCCTCCCAACAATGCTAAAGAATAAACATGTGAGTGTTATGGGCTATATGACATGTTATAGCCAGATATGACAGTGCTATGCAGCACGCATCGCCACAGATGAGCAGCGGAGCAACTTTATCTCTTCATCGAGCCAACGCACAAACTACCGCAAATTAAACCGAAAGTAAGTCGCAGGTGCAAAACATGATCATCTTCATTAAAAGTAATGAAACTGAATGATCTGACCAGTGCTGTTGCTGCGTGCTCTCCTATTGCGGTCTTTGATTTTGAAATTAGCTGGTGATCAATAAAATGCAGCCCATATCTGTTGTTTTTGGTGACGTGAACTCCATTAAATCTGCATATAGTGCAGGAAATGAAGAGATTTTTGCGGAGATACATTTGTGCCCAAGTGTAAATAAAATAGTTTTGATAAATCTGATAGCTTTGATTTACACACAGTGCGTGTGTTCTCCAGGTCGTGCTTACCAGGTAGTTCATTAAAAGCCTGAATGTGCCCAGATGTCGGCTTTTAAAGTAGTTTAATTACTCACGCTCGTGTCTCGCCTCCCTCTACCATTGTATGCTACCGCGACAAAGCACGTACGCGACAAATGACGTCAGAAAATAATCAGTACATTGTAATCGGTTATGGTCTATTACTGAACCGTTACCGAATCGTCCTCGTCTGCATCGTCGATGCATCGTAGAAACAATAAATTCCGACACCCCTAATAACTTAAGGCCGTATAATTTCCGCAATGCAGAGGGAATCCCGGAATCCAGTAATGAAAATTTAATTTTACAGTATAACGCAGATGTCATGTAAAACGCGCAGATTGATGGATGGATGAATAAATCTGAAGTAGAGTTGTACAATAAATCAAAACGTGTCTATGTGTATATTATCCTCTTGTTCTCTGTCTCTGTGTGAATGAGCTGCGCCGGTTCGTCTACTACATACTCAAGTATGCATGACGCTCATGGTGTTTTCAGCATCTGTCGTCTCATAATATTAAGACGTGAAAACATGAGCATATCCTGAGCTGATCGGAGGAAACCCTTAATGAACATTTCATCATTTTATTTGAGAAAAAAACAGTCTAGTACACTCTGAAACTGAAATGTCTTCACTTCAACCTGTCAAAATAAAAGTTTGGTTTAACTTGAAGAAATTATAACTCCACTATTGTACAATAGAATGTACTTCTCTTAACAACAACAATAATAATAATAATACGATTTTTTAAGCATTATTTAAGGAATATAATTTTAGACCATGTTTTAGTTTAGTCAATATGTTGTGCAGCACTTTGCCAAAAAATAAAAGGATTAATGTTTTACATTTGTATTTGATTACATTTTAAAACAATTTTTTTCCATTCAATTGATTACCACCATTTTTGATAATATATTTGTAATAAATCATAAAAAGATAAGTCATAATTAATCTTCTGAATAAAATGCATTCCATAGGACATATTTTATTTTAAAAAGTTGTTAATCTAATCCATAATCATTAAATTTATCTGATTATATGTTTTTGATTGAAATTTGAATAAACAAAACAAACAATGGTTTCAAGTTTCTTATAATAAAGCATTTGTTCAACCAAAAAAAAACAGTTTCCATTCATTTAATGGACATTTTAACTGATGATAATAATAAATGATTGTTTAATAGCTTATACCATGAAACGTCATATTTTCTGAGACTGTTATCATACCTTGAAAGTCTCATACCGTTACAACCCTAAATGTAAGTACTAAGTCATGTTCTGTGCAATCAGTTACACACCCACACACCTCTTGTTCATAGTAATAGCGAATAGAGAATAAAAGAAAAGAACAGGTGTTAACAAACTGGTAATTAGGCTGTCAAATCCATCTGCCACTTTTTTATTTTCTTACATTTAAAGCTGCTTATCTCAGAGCTTCTTCACTGTCCTCACTCAAACTGCTCTCTGTTTCTCATGGACTGGTTTAAATGAATAGCTGATGTTTGCTCAGACTGCCACATCTGATTGTCATTCACACAGTGTTATTCATAATCTTGTAGTCTGGATTGCTTTTTCGTATGATGTTATGAACCTGTGTAAGGGTAAACTTCGACTACACTCTTTCATTCTGTTAGGCTGAATTTAGGCTTGACTTGCGCTGCTTAAATGCGTTGTCTTTATACTGCTGCAAAATCAAAGCAGATGAAAAAATAATCTGATAAAGTTCCTTTCTTACATTAATCTCAGAGAGCAAAAGAGAACACCGTGTTCTTAAACATTTATATTTGATGTCGGTAGAAATTCAGTGAAATCGAGAGAGGAGAGTAGTCTTAAGAATGGTTGATGACAGAGTGATAAGTCTGGTTGTAAAGTCCACATTTGTTTAAGTCAGTTCAAAAGCCCTTTATGAGCTGGTTAGGCTTCTTTTATAACCCACAGCAGCTGGAGAAGAGGGCCACGTCTTCAAATGGGGGACCTTCAAACGCCTGCCTGTTTTTAAAGGCCACCGGGAGCCACACTCTGCATTCTCACACACACAAAACACACACACAAAACACATACCCATGTGGCACAAGCTGTGCTTTCATTTCTTGCACAGCTGCCTGTTGGACCGTCTGTCTAAAAATAGTTTATTCTCCCTCCCCCTGGAGGTCTTCTTAGGATACAAGTACAGTACTGCAGCTCATAATATATTTCCACTGTGTAATATACAATAATCATTTATGTTGGTGGGAACAGGAGACATTTTAAATGTCACTCATTTGTTGTAGGGCTTGATTTCAGTGATGCCCAAATTACCCTCTTGTCTTTTTTCTGCTTTCTTCACTCTAGTGAAAACAATGCTATGGAGCAAGAGTACATCCAGACGTATACACCTCAAACCCACACGCCATTCTTGTCTAACAGTGCCCCGCCCAGCAACAGTGGCACAAGCATCCTCCCGTCCCCTGCCACACCTCGTTTTTCAGCTCCCACCCCTCGTACCCCACGGACCCCTCGGACCCCCAGAGGCCCAGCCAGCGTGCAAGGCTCCCTCAAATACGAGAACTCGGACCTGTACTCGCCAGCCTCGACGCCCTCCACCTGCAGGCCGCTCAACTCTGTGGAACCTGCGACAGTTCCCTCCATCCCCGAAGCCCACAGCCTATACGTCAACCTCATCCTGTCGGAGTCGGTCATGAACCTGTTCAAGGACTGCAACTTCGACAGTTGCTGCATCTGCGTATGCAACATGAACATCAAAGGCGGCGACGTGGGCATCTACATCAGCGACCCCAACATGGAGGCCCAGTATCCCTGTACTTGCGGCTTCAGTGCGGTTGTCAATCGCCGCTACGGTAATGGTTCCGGCCTCTTCCTGGAAGATGAGCTGGATATCATCGGACGGGGTTCGGATGTGAGCCAGGAGGCGGAGAAGCGCTTTGAGGCGTTACGGAGCATGTCGCTGGAGAAGACAGGGGGTGGAGGCAAGGATCGAGTCCCGGACGAGCTTATCGCTCTCCTGCAGGATCAGTGCACTAATCCCTTCTCCCCCATCCTGGCATTGGACCCCGAGGGACTGTCTTCCCAAGGGCCAGGGGGCACCACTGTACCACCATGTGTGCGTGTAGAGGAGAGGGACTTCCATAATGACTGTTACATGGCTCTAGAACACGGGCGGCAGTTCATGGACAACATGTCCGGTGGGAAGGTGGACGAGACACTGGTGAAGAGCACGTGTTTGCACCATTGGGCGAAACGCAGCGGTGAGAGATTAGCGCATATTAAATGTTTGTTCACGTCTTTTTTTTCCCTTTTTTTTTATACAATAAAAAACTATGCCTCTCATTTAGATGGTACATTAATTATCACAGATATGATAACAAAAAGAGGAAGATGATCACATATACAAAATAATAAAATAGCCATAACAACATAATTTCATACACATTCCTTCTTATTCTTATTGGGAACAGTTAATTGTTCCCAGTCCGTCCATTACAGTTGACCAAATATTACCACTTGTGTCATTCTAGTGATGCACTGAAATTTCGGCAACCAAAAATATTTGGTAAAAAAACAAAAGTTTTTACGAAAAGTTTCTCTGACATCATTCGTCACATATGTGTGCACAAGGCTGCATGCGTGTGCGTGCAAGTGTGTGAGCGTTATTGTACGTTAAGTACACTAACACTACACTTGTAACTTAGGTACACTACAGTTTCATGCGTTTTTAGTATTTAGTAGTGTTCGTTCTAAATGGTCCTGTCGTCTGCTGTGTTCAGACTTAAGTTGTGTTTGATGTTTGCTACATTTAGGAAGTGTATTTTCTTGAAGCAGATAAAATAAAAAGAGTTCATATATTTGTCTGCTTGTATTCATTGACAAAAATGTAGCCATGTGCAGTAATATTGAGAATTGAGGATGCAACGCATTGTGATGCATCGTGATATCGAATCATTGACATGATAATCGTAATCAAATTGAATTGCGAGACCAGTGACCAGTTTACTCTGTCAGTGTCCATTTTTCTGCACACAACATGGATAAGCTACAGCAGGTAAACATTTCAACAGTGTGAACGCGCTTCATTGTGACCAAAAATTATGCTAGAGTAGCAATACGTAGCATTTGTTCAGATAAAATATTGAGAGGAAGAACTAAACTGATACATTTTCTTTTCATCTATGAACACAGCACCCTGTACAGCAAAAGTTCAATAACCCACATTTAATTACTGAAACTTTATTTTCCATTTCAGTTTTTAGCTAAATGAAAACTTAAATTTTGGTTGTTTTTTTTTCTTCGTAAAAAAATATTGTTTTGGTGCATCACTTTATTCTACTTATGTTTATATATGAAAATAAATGTTGAATTCTGACATATAATATCGGATTAAGTGTCTATATTAAACTCTCTCTTTTCTCTCTCTCTCTTTACAGCGGTGGATGTGAGCGGGCTGTGCTCTCAGGATGTGTTAAGAGTTCTTCTCTCTCTCCAGCCTGTTCTCCAGGATGCCATCCAGAAGAAGAGGACCGTTCGCTCCTGGGGAGTCCAGGGGCCTCTTACATGGCAGCAGTTTCACAAGATGGCTGGAAGAGGGTCTTACGGTGAGCAACAAGGGCACTTCAAAATACTTAAAGTGCCATCACATTTTTTGGAGGGGTAATGTTCGAAATCATTATGGTTTTGAATAATTATGTATTCAAGATTGTTAGCAGACTTTGAAACTGATGCCAGTGGGAGCCGTGATACCACTCTCCTGTTTATGCACTGCAAATAATGCTGCAAATGCGTGTTGTAGACCATCGCACTGGTGCCAGTACCAATTTGCCTAACTGATAAGCATTGCCATTTTTGATGCATGTTAGAAACATTAAACCGCAAACGTGCCAAAAGTGGAACGAAATAGAGCTGTTCGATTGAACCGCGCCACAGACTGTTTATCAACTCGATTTAAAGCACACCACAGCGCAAGAGTGAATGCATTTACTCGCTGACCATCTCTGTGAGATCCAGCAAGTATCGTTCGAGTTTGGCACAGAGCTCTCCCATGTAAACCACAAATCAAATGTCTTGTGATTTAAACTAGTTTAAAGCCAGATGAAATGGCTTTGACATTCTCAACAACACTGACTCGGAAAACAGGAGAAACATTGAGCCACAACAATACAGTTGGAAGGCTTTTCAATCCACAAGTTGCCAACATTCACCATGGTTTACTGTATTAACACAAACTGAAACAATGGGATTGTGGCAGAAATGTGGGATATTCATATTGAATTTTATTATATTATTAATGTAGACATTAAATGTATTAAATGAATAATGGAATATAATTACAGTTTTTTTTTTTATTATTAAGCTATAGCAGTTTTTGTGCAGCCTATTGTTATTTCTCAACAAATACCATAGAAACAATATAGTTACTTTTTGACTATGGTAGTAAGGTTTTACCTGTGGTTAGCATGATCCAAATTCTATGGAAGACCAAATTTTACCCCATTTTTACAGATGTTACTGTTTTTGTTAATGTACATAAATTTTATCTGCATCCCAACTCAAGCTACTGCCAAATGTGCATTTCTAAAAGCAAACGTATATTATTAATTTGTGAAATGTTCACCTGTTTGACAATTAACTTCTACAACTTCCACGTAGTATCAAAAATCTGCCTGTAAACTTTAAAAGATTGTATGTTTATCGTGATAATTATCAATATCGGCTGATATGAAAAATGCTGTGGTAATTTTTTGGCCATATCGCCCAGCCCTACTCTTCTCTCACTCTGACTCTTACTTTATTTATTTATTTATTTGCACCTCTTCAGGCACAGATGAGTCTCCAGAGCCTCTGCCCATTCCTACCTTTCTGGTAGGATATGAGTACGACTTTGTGGTGCTGTCACCCTTTGGTCTGCCGTACTGGGAGAAGCTACTGCTTGATCCCTTTGGCTCCCAAAGGGACGTAGGATATCTGGTCCTTTGCCCGGACAGCGATGCTCTCCTTACCGGAGCCAAAAGCTTCTTCAGAGAGTTGACAGCGGTCTACGAGGTGAGGGAGTTTGTGAATCTTTACTTTAATGTTCCACTGAGAATTTTGTCTCCCACTATCCACCTTATTTTTCAACTCACAGGTAAGCTATTTCCTGTGAATGTGAGACTTCCCAATTCATTATCCGCTATAGGTTGATAACAAAGTGGAGTAAACTGTAAATGTATTTGCGCAACAAACCAGTGTGTTTCATAACGATAATAAATTAAAATATGATAAATAGCTCATTTCAACATCAATCAGCATAACAGACTATTGCTGTATAGCTAAAATAATTTTAACCGACTGACAGTGGAAGCCTTGCATGTTCAAGTTGAAAATGTTCATGCCCACTGTTATATTACAAATATTGTGGATAAATTCAATCTAACTACGCAATAACATGCATGTTTTTTCTGTGTCCACTGCGCTCTTTCAGCATTCCCTGGCTTCCCTGTCCTGCTTTCTTATTGGTCTCTTTCTGTTTCTGCCCAACAGTCTTGTAAGCTCGGTCAGCATCGACCAATCTCCAAAGTGTATGCTGATGGCATTGTTAGGGTGGGTGGAGTTGCTGCCAAGAAGCACTCAGAACAGCCAGTCAATGATTGGTTCCTGAAAGCGGCTGGTGGCAGCAGTGATGCATTTGCCAAGCTCAAGTTGTTTGCCCAAGTCTGCAGACATGACCTCGGTAAGACCCATCTCTCTCTCTCTGTTATCTCTGTTGTCATGAACATATATCAAACAGTATTTGTCTCACTAATTTTTGTCATGTCCCTTCTGTTTCTTCAGCTCCATACCTCGCTACACAGCCATTGGACAGCTCCCTCCTCATTCAGCCAAACCCTCTTCCTTCTTCCACCCAATCATCTTCTTCGCAATCCTCCTCCAACTTACAAACCTCAATGGCCTCCGGAGGCTCCGCCCTCAACAACAACAGTGCTGCCAGCAACAGTGGCTCAGGCCTGCCAGGCAACACCAATAACACCCCCTCCTCCTCCTCAGGCCCTCAGGGCAGCAGCATCCAGTCTGCCAAGCCCAGCTCGTTCCCTCCCTTTGGAAGCATGGGAGTCCAAGGTAACAGCTCCCAGTCTGGGGCTCTGGGCCAGCAGGCTGTCACCCAGAACTCGAGCCTCTCTGGAGACAATTCAGCCGTCAACAGCCAGACTCAGGGGCCATCTGAACCACCAGAGAGGTATGCAATGTATTTGTTGCTTTTTCCTGTCTTAATAGTGGCATCATGTATCCACTTACCCTGAAATTGTGACGCAACTCACAAAAGTGTGAAGATATACAGGTTTTGTTTTAAAAGCACATTAAAGACCCTTAATTTCCCCCATTTTCATCAGCACTATGGAGAGAGAAAAGGTCGGAGTTCCCACAGACGGCGAGTCGCATGCCATCACGTACCCACCTGCCATCATGATTTATGTTGTGGACCCCTTCTCATACGAGGACGCGGAGCCAGGGACGTCACAATCAAGCATGTGGACACTGGGACTCCTCCGCTGCTACCTGGAGATGCTGCAGGTCCTTCCAGCTCACATACGCAACTCTGTGTTTGTACAGGTAGGTACAGCAGCTTTACCTGATACTCTACAGTGGACACATCTTTAAAAGCCAATTTAACATTTCACAGTGACCTTTGCATACATGCGAATGGACTCAACGGAACGAAAAGTCTAGCGCTGTGGTTCTCAAATAGGGGGCCTCAGAAAACTTCCAAGGGTTCTCAAGATGACTTTTAAAAAAAAATAAGTAAGAGAAAACAAGCATTAAAATCAGCCAAAAATCTATATTTTTTATTTTAATCAACATCTGATGTTTTTCTTTTAAGAACCAGGGTTCCCATGATTTTGAAACACCTGGATAATCATGGAAGCCTTTCTAGATCTGGCAAAATCTCCATGGCCATCTTTTTATGAGTATACAAGTTTTTTAGTTATGCCAAACTCTAAAATATTTTATCTGGTTGTGAATTTCGAATAAAAAATATTCTTAAAATGATCTTTCATCTTTGTCCAGTTAATTTAAAGTCCCAGTGAACCGGAAGTTGCAACTGATTTTATTTCAGTGCTGTGACGTATTTCCAAGCGAAACGGAATATTGAATAGAGGGCAGGGTTTCACTTCAGCGCTCCTCCTCTCCATCTCACGCTCATAGCAGACTAACGGTTGGAGCGGAGTGGTTAAGGATATTCAAACCCAAGCCGGCGCATAGTCGTCATCGGAAAGGGAACGCCATTCAAGACCGGAAGTTACTTTTCAGATTTTGATTAAAGATTACCACGGCAAACAATTTTTTTATGTGTATTAACTTGCACGGATTAATTGTTCACCCTAAGACCTGGAATGTGGGCTAACAAAGTAAATAAGATCGATTTTGATTTCATGAGGACTTTAAGAACAATTGGAAATGTCATGTAAATTCATTGGTTAAGAGGAGTGGGAAGAACATTCTCTTAACTTCTGGAATTCTGCAATGTAATTTACATAATATAGGAGTGTTGGGCCTTCGAATATTGCTGTGGACAATGGGAAGCCTTAATCAAAAAAAGGAACCGTTTCATCCTTTTCGACACCAAAGGAAATTATGTAAAGACAATAGTTAAAGGAATCACTGTTTTACATCTGTGCACTTTGTGTTCTTAGATTGTCCCCTGTCAGTACCTGCTCCAACCTGTGAGGAGTGAGGAGAGGCACCTCTACGCCCAACACCTCAAGTCTTTGGCCTTCTCCGTCTTCACCCAGTGCAGAAGACCCCTCCCAACCTCCACCAATGTGAAGTCACTGACGGGTTTCGGCCCCGGCCTTGCCCTTGACACCTCCCTCAGGAACCCAGATGTGAGTGAGGTTCCAGAAGTTTGATTGGTTAATAAATTCAGAAGCATTTGCCTTTCCATCGTATGGAACAGAGTCACTCGGACAGCCACCAAAATATCTTATATCTCAAAAATATAAACCGTTCCTGTTTTTTAAAGTTACATTGCTGAAGCTCTGCCAATACTCTAGACCAGGGGTCCCCAAACTTTTTTCTGTAAGGGCCACATCATTTTTCCTTTCTTTAATGGGGGGCCGGGTTGGTCAAATTACATGGGCCGGAGTGACTACCAGTATTATTATTGTGGAGATTTTATTATGATTTTAAATCTATTCATCAAACTAAAAATCGGATGTTTAGCATAACATTATACAGTAGACACAATTTCAAAAATGTTATTGCCAGCATACAGAAGTTATTACACGACCATTAACAAGAACAACTTCAGAGCTGTCAAACATGGTTATGTGTCCTTATCATCTCTACGAGGCACCTTCAGTTCTGTCCCCTTTTGAAAAACACTGTTCGCTAGAACTGCGTGTGCTTGGTTTGTTACCACGGTTATCTGCGTGCTTCCTCAGCGATGAAGTTCCACATTTGCGGCTCTCTTTTCTTCAACTCCTCAGGATCCATCTCGACGACTGCAGTGCAGGCAGATCGCGCGCGGTTGTGAATCTCCTAGGAGGGCACGCGCGCGCCGCACGGCCACAAATAAACTAAAATGGATTTGAAATTATTTTATCAACTTGAAATACAGGCAAGGCATATTTTTGTAGACGTGTTCCTAAAAAATATGCATACTTTTTTAGGAACACATCTACAATATACATGCATATATTTTTATATATATATTCGTTTGCACGTGACTGTTTAAAACCCGTGTTTAGACCCGTGTTTGTCCCTTGTCCGACCCGCACCCGTATCCGACACAGTTAGGATGTTTTTTCACCCGTTTCAGCAATATTCGCGGATCACCCGTCGGGTTAATACAACGTTTAAAAAACTGGACGCTTTTAACGTTCCTAGAACATTCAGAAATAACGTTTTTATAACTTAATGGGAACGTACCCGCCCGTGCAGGACTCTGGTTCAGAGGGCCGGTCCAAATGTGGGGGCGGGCCGTATTCGGCCCGCGGGCCGTAGTTTGGGGACCCCTGCTCTAGACTGACTGAGCTGTTGCTCTGCCATGTTAAAGTGCCAGTCCCTAGTGCCGACAGTGTCAAAATGAACACCCCGATTTGAGGCTCCCAGAGCCTGTGTTCCTGACCTCCTCCATAGAGCTCCTGCACCGGCAACCCATTCAGGCTCTTTAACGGCGCTCAGTGCTGTATGAGAACTCGGTGACGTGTGGAGACTGTTACACTGACCTCCCTGTCCTGGAACAAAACCAAAGGGGACTCGCACAACCCAACAGTTCTCTTTCCATTATCTGCTTGGGCAGCTCTATGAGACCTCCCTAATGGGATCCGGCTTGCATGTTTTGGCAGAGGAATCCGAAAGCTCCACTTGCTCTCCTTTCTTCACCGAGCTATTTGTAGAATCCAATTTTCTCGCTCCACTCGCTAGCACTGTTTCTCCCACCCTACTTCCTTCCCCACTCACAAAAGAGATGTGACTACTTGGTGGGGTTTATTGATTTTTTTATAAGAGAGGAAAAGGCTATATTGATGTGTGCATGGGTATGACCACCATTAGTCTGGGTTGATGGTTCGACCTTAGACCCTCACTTTTGTCCTCTTGCCCTGCTATTTGCTGTTTTTTAAGGGGAAAAAGACAATTTAAGTTCTATCATACTATTTCTTTTGACATTTGACTTTCTTGCCACAGAGACCGGAGTGTCTGCGATTGTACACGCCACCTTTCATCCTGGCCCCAACGAAAGACAAACAGACAGAGCTGGGCGAGACCTTTGGAGAAGCATCTCAGAAGTATAATGTCCTATTTGTTGGCTACTGCCTGTCACATGATCAAAGATGGCTGTTGGCCACCTGCACGGACCTGTACGGAGAGCTGCTGGAAACATGTATCATCAGCATAGACGTACCCAACAGGTGAACTACAACTTTATAATTGTTCAGTAGCATAGTGGGACATACAGGTGGCACATTAACTCTGCAGGAGTAATTATTCACTCGATACTTCTTAAAAGTGTCATATATATAAATCATTATTACCACCATAGCCATGACAACCTTTGTAACACTTTTACTTTAATCTCCATGATGTACCTCTCAAGTATAACAAATGTACACAGCTAATTTCTAATCATTTTTAAAAAATGTAATCATAAATTAAGGACATTTAAAAATATTTGAAGCATTTGTGTCTAGAGGTATAGAGGTTTTATATAGTTTTCTGTTTTTGTCGTCTCAGAGCAAGAAGGAAAAAGGGATCTGCCCGGAAGCTGGGCCTACAGAAGCTTTGGGAGTGGTGCCTGGGTTTGGTTCAGATGACATCATTACCATGGAGAGTGGTGATTGGCCGACTTGGACGAATAGGTCATGGAGAGTTGCGAGGTAATGACTATGTAATGCTTTTTGGCCTTTAAGTTGTTATTGCTTTTATAAAATGGTTGCTACATAAATATATTTACTAAAAAAAAATTAAATGTTATTTTCTCAAGGAAATTCCTTAAGTGGCACGTTTCCAGCCAAGTGCTCAATCGGCATCCTGGACCAAAACAAATTAGTTTTATAATACATTTAAGTCACAAGATTTGCAGTGCAAACATGGGAATTTTTTACCATGGGAATAAATGTATGGTTTTCTTTTCCTCTCTCAGACTGGAGTATTTTATTGAGCAGAAGGAATCTGCAGTCAGTGTCTCGGAGGCTAAAGGAGAACTGTAGGCTGTGTGGGATCTCAGCAGCTGACACTCCCAGCATCCTTAGCGCCTGCCTAGTTGCCATGGAACCCCAGGGCTCATTTGTCATCATGCCAGGTAGAATCACACTTCCTGTTTCTCTCCGTATGGTGTGCATGTTGTCGTCCTGATTTTTTTGGCTAGTTTGTTGCATTAGCAGTAATTAGTGTGCATAGTTATTTAATTTTTGCTTCATTTGTAGCACAAAATGAAACTCTGAAAGTTTTTCCTTTTTTTCAAACTTTCCAAACTAGTTTCCTTAACACTGAACACTAAAATGCATATTAAACCGGAAGAGGATGAAATACTTAAACAACAAAAAAATTTCACACTTCAGATTTAAAATATAGCCCTACGTTGTTGTAGTAGTGCATCTCTGCTGTGGATGTGAATGATAGCCTCAATGTGTCATAACGCATGTGTCTGCTGTCCCTATCTGATGTACGCTCCTGTGTGTGTCTCGATCTCATAAAACACTTTTCTACACTCCTATTGATTCCTGTGCTGGTGTGATGATACTGAAGATCGATGGCTTTATTTGACATGAGCTTTTTATTCTGTCATAGTATCAAGATATATTGCATCTGATGGATTTTGCCCATCACTCACATAGCTTTGAAATCTACAGGGTTTTTTTGTACTAGGATGTCTATGCAAGGAAAAACGTTCTTGTTCGTATTGGATTAAACTTATTCAAAGCTCATTTCAATTTCAGTCAAAACTGATTCACTGATGGAAATAACCGCTAATAATAATACTTCCATCCATGATTTCAGTTTCAGTCTGTTATTTTTAATCTTATGTCTCTTTTCTTTGTCCAGACTCTGTGTCGACAGGTTCGGTGTTTGGTCGAAGTACGACTCTGAACATGCAGACGTCCCAGCTGAGCACCCCGCAGGACACGTCTTGCACGCACATCCTGGTGTTCCCCACCTCTGCCTTTGTCCAGGTCAACAGCTCCAACTACCCGCACGAGAACATTGACCTTGCCTTCAATGGTGGCAATGGTGAGGGACAACACATTTTATCCACTCAACTTTACTTGGTAGCCTGTGTTCATGTCCTACTGGGAGATGTTGCAATATGAAACAGCTGTACCAGATTTAATACGTCGTGTTAATACAAGTAAATTATACTAAATCCTTGCTTTATCTCAAGATGGATCGGATCCAATCGGTGGCATCTTTGACCTACTGGAGCAGGAAGGTAACGACCTGGTTGATCCTGACCTCATAAACATCCTCCCTGCCTCACCCACCACGTCACCAGTTCACTCACCTGGATCCCAGTACCCCCATGGAGGAGATGGGAGCAAGGTAACTTAGAGACAAGTTCATTCACCACAAATAATCAATATTCTCTCGCAAGACCTTGTTAAAGGTTAATGACAAGAACTTTGAATAGAAGACACAATGGTTAAGATTAGTTGTTAGAATAAACTTTAACTTTTATAAGTGATTTACTGCGAGTAACTGACATCTTCATGTCTTTTCATCTTTTTCAGGGTCAAAGTACAGACCGTATGGAGTCTCACGAAGAAGCTCCCAATATCCTCCAGCAGCCATTAGCTCTGGGCTATTTTGTGTCCACGGCTAAAGCAGGTCCACTGCCTGACTGGTTCTGGTCCGCATGTCCTCAGGCACAGAACCAGTGTCCCCTTTTCTTAAAGGTAACAGCTCTTTACTCATAATGCAGAAATGCTTCTCTTGAGATTTGTATTATAATTGGTAGGGGTGTAACGATATATCGTTAAACGATATATATTGCGATATAAAAATGTGACTATATGTATCGTTGATGGAAATTATATGATTTGCGATATAGTTTTTTTAATCCAAGGCTCAAGTTGCTGTAGTAGGCCTATTTATAAGGTATAATTTACAAATGTAAACTCTGTCATCATGTACTCACCATCATGTCGTTTTTCGTTTAACTTCCAAACACAAATGAAGATATTCTTTATGAAACCTGAGGGATTTATGTCCCTCCATTTAAAGTCCTTTCCTCTCAAACTTAAAAGATCCAAAAAATGTCATAGAGGCTAGAGGTTGACCGATAATGGATTTTACCGTTACCGATAACTAGGTTGGACCGCACTTGCAGATAACCGATTAATCAACTAATAGTTTGAACCGATTTTTTTAATTAATACTGGATAAAAAAAATAAATACATAAAATCATAACACTCTGAGTAAAACAGGGCTGAAACCATGAAAATGTGCTAAATGAAATGCATATGTAAATATGAATATATTAAAATGAGAAGTTCTAACAGAACAAATTCTAAAAAAATAATTTAAACATTAAAATAATATATATATATATTTTTTTAGCTATAACCTAGAAACATGTACATTTTATAGGTAACACTTTGCAAGTCCCATTTGTTAACATGGAAGTATTAGCTAGCTTACATGAACAATATGCATTATGCAATATACATTTTACAGCATGTGTTAATATTTGAGCAATACAATTGTACCTTGATCAAACATGTTAGTTCATAGTGCATTAACTAAGTTTAACAGATCAAATAAAAATTTGAACTCAATTTAAAAATGTATACCATACTTTTACAGCATTTATTAACCTTAATGTTAGATATGGAATATTATTGTAAAGTATTATTTCAAATAAATCCAAAAGTGCTTCTTTAGAACACTTGGCGATTATCTAATCAAATAACAAAATATGTATTGAAATTGAATGCGTATCTGATTTGTTTATATTTCTGTCGGCTGCATGACGATACAGTTTGCTTTCTCGAGTTGTTACATTGTTTTAACTGCTTGAGGTAGCCTACTGCTAATATTAGCATCCTCTCAGCCTCTAGACCAAGTACTTACATTCTTCTGTTCTTTATTTGCTAATGCAGCTTCTAGTCAACTAATTAATTACTTATGATTTGGCAACATGTACTGAAGTGTTCTGTATTCATAATGCTTCGCTGTCAGTGTTTTAAACACGTATCTGATGTGTAAGCGCTCTCTGTGCAGCGTGTGCTTTCCGTGCAGTGCAGCCTCACGTGTCAATGTAAACAATGTCAGTGATAGTTTTTATTTGGCCTCTAGGACTGCTCTCGTGCTATATAATACCAGCAGACCCTTCTCAGAGCTCTTGTACTGTGTAATGACAGCACACCCTTCTCAGCCGCTAAAGCAACGGATGCTACCCGGAAAAACTAGCGGTGTGGATTTTTGCCGATAACGATTGTTCCACCAATCAGCTATCGGTGCCGATTAATCAGCAAAACCGATGAATTGGTCGACCTCTAATAAAGGCATCATAAAGGAACTAATCGAGTGGTCTAATCCAAATCCAAGTCTTCTGAAGAGACACAAACGATGGTTTATGATGAACAGATTTACAACGATGTGCATACGGTAGTAAACACGGACGTTCAAATGATTGCGTGACACGCGAAAACAACATGAGAGTGAGTAAATGCAGAATTAAAATTCTTGGATGAGCTGAACATTTAGAGTTTGAGAGTGGTCATTTTGACAAGCTTTCTTGCGATTAGAACTGTGATTGATTGCATTGATCATCTGAAGTGCACGCGCTGCCGGAACGACACTCCTCAAAGTCAAAGCGGAAACATCATTAAAATCATCAGATCACATTAAGTTTTAGCTACATGATTATTCAAAGCATTTTAGATGTTCATTCTTATATGTATAGCGCATTAATAGCGGGAGAGGCGGGACATGGCGAGCACTGGAATTCTGGGAGAGAATGCTGCCTGCATTGAAAGCGCGAGTAATGCGTGAGGGGAAATACTAATGTTTAAGGAGTTTCAGTGACATTATTACATTAAACGACTATATATAATGTTGAATATAATGTATAATAATTAGGGCTGGGCAAATTAACGCATTAACGCGGGCGATTAATTTTTTCAGCTTAACGCATTAAAAATATTTAACGCAAATAACGCAGAGTCCGTTTTTATATCCATTTTTGCCTAGCGTTACATGATCACGCTCCTATTCAGGTAAATGCTTCCAAGCGTGACAAGACACAAGAACTCGCTGTATGTCAATGTCCTGTCTGTGTGTGTGTGTCAGTGTCCTGTCTGTGTGGCTGCGTCTCATGTCAGCTAACCGAGGGACACTCTGACACACACACACACACACACACACACACACACTCCCGACGCACAGACAGAATCGCATCAGTCTCCTGCTCACATCGAGTTCTCTTTGCTCTTGAACAAATAATAACAACAACACAGAGAATTTTGAGTATTCTCATATTAGGAGTCTTAAATTAGTTAAATAACTTCTTAAATGAACTTAAAGTGAGGAAATGAGATGCGCGGGACAGCGCGTGAGATCAGCGTCATGTTCGTCAACGGCCGTTCTTAAAGTGACAGGAGCACTGATGATGTCTGTCATTAATGTTCATCAAAGAACAACGGGAACAGAGAAAATTGTAGCTTTAATGATGATAAATCTATATTTCACTTATTATTTATGCAGTTAAGAAAGGTGTTTGGTAACTATTACATTTCTGTATATGTCTAACTGGGAAGGCCACAGGTAAAAATAACGTTTATTATAATGGGTTTATGTAAAGATTGTTTTAAGTTCACTTAAATTAGAAGTTGTTTTTTAAAAGCCTATTAAATGTTGAAATTGGGAGCTTTCAATTATACTGTAATGTAACGTCATTAATGTTTCATAGATACATTAGTATCAATGATTCTGGCCTTCATTCATAAAAAGATTTAAAATATGCTGTCTTTAAATTGTTTATACATTAATTTGGAGAGTAACTGAAATTATTACAATATTAAAATATTAAAAACTTAAAATATTAAAAACTTTCGCAAGTTTTTAATATTTAATGACAGCACACCCTTCTCAGCCGCTAAAGCAACGGATGCTACCCGGAAAAACTAGCGGTGTGGATTTTTGCCGATAACGATTGTTCCACCAATCAGCTATCGGTGCCGATTAATCAGCAAAACCGATGAATCGGTCAACCTCTAATAAAGGCATCATAAAGGAACTAATCGAGTGGTCTAATCCAAATCCAAGTCTTCTGAAGAGACTCGAACGATGGTTTACAACGATGTGCATACTGTAGCATTGCGTGACGCGCAAAAATAACATGAGTGAGTAAATGCAGAATTAAAATTCTTGGAAAAAAATTCTTCTTAAAATTCTTATTTCTTATAAAATTCTTATATAATTCTTATAAAATTCTTATTTTCAGAGTAACTGAAATTATTACAATATTAAAATATTAAAAACGTAAAATATTAAAAACTTTCGCAAGGTTTTAATATTTTACGTTTTTAATATTTTAATATTGTAATAATTTCAGTTACTCTCCAAATTAATTATAGAAAAAAATGTGATCAATCATTTTTTTTTAATCGATTCCCAGCACTAATAATAATGCAATGAGGGAATCTTTGTGGGTCCTGATAATAATTCACTAATAATAATATTATTTTAATAATAATAAAAAAAAAACAAAAAAAAAACTCTTCTTTATTTTGGCTTAAAATATCGGGATAAATATATCGTATCGTGAGTTCAGTATCGCGATTTATATCGAATCGTGGCATGAGTATATCGTTACACCCCTAGTAATTTGCATTGCAATATTTCCCTAGCAAATCCTGATTTGTCCCCAGACAAATACTGCATACCAGTGCAAAACAATAATTTTTATCTGGCATTAGACTATATTCAGTGATTTGCCCCAAAAATTGTCCAGAATGTCATGTTCTTGTTGACTTGTCGCCTCCTTGTGATACATCTACATGTCATGCTTTGTCCAGGTCACATGACCTTCTGTTTCCCCCTCATGCAGCATTTATAGAGAATCCTGCAATGAGGGATTTTTAATAATTCAGTACTCAGGGATTGGGCCAGACCGCTGTTGTGTGTGTATAAGACAGACAAGGAAAGAAAATATATAGAGGGAATTGAGCATGCAAAATGTGTTGACATGAATTAAGGCAAAGCATTTGATTTGATAAGCAGCTGTGAGTTTATTGCTGACTTGTTGACTTATACACAGTTAAAAAGTCTGGAGCAAACTGTTCCCTAATTAAGGAAATTGTAAACAGTGGTATGAATGTTTCTGGCGTCTAGTTTACTTGTTCATGGGCGTGTCAGTTTAATTCATAACAGGCCCTGACAATGAGAGGAAACACTCAGCTTTGTAGCTTGTTTTGGGTGGGCGTGGATTAATAGACGCTGTCGGCTGAAAATGTCTTCTTGCCTCTCTCCTTCCCTACTCCAGGCCTCTCTACACCTCCATGTGTCTTCAGTGCAATCGGATGAACTTTTGCACAGCAAACACTCTCACCCTCTAGACTCCAATCAGACCTCTGATGTTCTCAGGTAACGCTCCTCTCAAGTGTTTGAAAAGCCATCTTCTATAATACAATTGAATGATAGCTAATATTGAATATGCCAAAATGTTTCTCTTTCGCAGATTTGTGTTGGAGCAGTACAACGCCCTTTCCTGGCTGACCTGTGACCCTGCGACCCAGGACCGCCGCTCTTGCCTGCCCATCCATTTTGTGGTGCTCAATCAAATGTACAACTTCATCATGACCATGTTGTAACACTTACAGAGCAGAACTGAGAGCAGGACCTTATCAGGGAACGAAAAGAGGAGAGTGGAGAAAAGGAGGATCTAAAAACAACCCAACAGATAACTACAGTGCTGGACTTTATATGTACGTGAGTTACAACGGAGACGATCTGGGTAGGCAGTCACTACACCCAAGACCCAGCACTGTGGAGGAGAATCAGGCGTCTGGTGTTTATAACACTCAAAGAGAAAGAGAGGATACGGTAATGAGTTTTCGGCAGTGTGGAGGCCAAAGAAAGAAGACGAAAGTGCTGACTGGTGGTGTTCTACATCCCTGGTTCCACGCGCGGATCCTCGGTCATCATGGATTCGGCCTCGGTTCTATAATCAACATGTATGGAGAAGTAATCTGTATAGAATCAGATGGAAAGGGACTTTGATGCTCTATGAAATGAGAGAATGAATTCTTGGTTTTGAGACCTCTAATTCCCTGTTTCTTTTGGATGGGATTATATCCAAATGAAATGCCTGCATCTGTCTTATTTATTGTAAGTTTTTAAATGTATAATTTGTCTGATTTCTTAACCTCTTTTATATATAAAAGTTCTAGAAGGTTTGTATTGCCTTCCTGCTTTAAAGCAATTGGTCAAAAATATATGTAATCGTCTTAATTACAAAAACAAACCAACAAAAAACCCACTAAAAAGATGAATAAAATAAAGTTACGGTAGGTTGCTTTTAGAGTATTATTTTTTGTAAGGGAGACAGATTATTTGTATTGTCACGATGTACAGAGGAGACCAGATAGGAGGTTTCTGTCCGCGCCTTTGCGTGTGGACACAATTACAGCTAATCTTTAGCTGCACGGGACTTGTACAGCAATGAAGTTCACTGTGTTTAAAAATAAAGAGGTACATTGTCGTATATTGTATTTTATACCACACATTTAGACACAAAAACGAAAAACTGCAATATATAAATAATTATATATGAATGCCGCACCAGATTTGGGTGGCACTGCTTCTGTTTTAGGAATAAAAAGTCAACTTAATGTTTTTCCTGTGCTTGTGTTTTTTGGGGGCTGTTTGGGGACTGTGATGTGAAATCTGATTGTAGTGACGGAGACTTGCGGCTTTGATGAAGATGAAGACCCATAATAAGCTTCTAGCCCCCCCTTTAGAAGTTCATTCATTTCACTTCACCTCGCCCTCCCTGATTGGCTCTCCTGTTTGCACCATTTCTGAGTGAAAATGGACACTTTTAGACCAAAATCACTTTTCTTTGAGTGTGACAAAGAAATGTGTGGTGTAAATGGACTTTACAATCGGATCTGGGTGCTTGTTGGAAAGACAGTGTTTGTGCACAGAGAAAGATCTATTTCCTGTATCTTACTCTGTTCAGAATAAACTGTATGCTGATATTCAAAGACCCTGGGATTTCTCTTACCTCCCACACCAGTTCTACATGCTTTCCAAATGCAAGTGTGTGAAGAGCTATAGGGTCAAGCACTTAAGGGTCAGAGCACACTTTAGTTTACACTGCATGTGTGATGTTTTCACCGTTTACTCTTATGAAAATCAACTTAGTGTAACTATAGACAGAACTATAGTAGGTGAGGAGCATATTCTAAAAAATAAGTATTAATAATAATAATGGCCATCTACTAATAATTTAATGAGGCTATTTGCAAACTACCACTTCAAAGGTACGGTTTTTCATGACATCCCATATTTTGCTTTATGGCTATAATAATATAATCACATTTGATCTAACAATTATTTTGTAGGCTGTACCCATTTTTACTATGGTCTTCCAATGAATACCACATTTAAAGGAGTTACAATGACAGCTGTAGTAAATTTGAACAAAAATACCACATTTAGACCACATTTACTGTGCTAAAACTATTACACAATATATATATATATATATATACTTAGTAAATCTGGAATACAATTGAATGCGAAAAATAGCTACAATTTAATAGTAAAACGATTCTCCGCTGTCTTGTCATGGTTGTGTCTCAAACCTTCTTGGGTTATTAATTTAGACAGCATTTTTGTCCATTGCAGGCATATGTTCGATTTTTATCTGATATGTAAATATTAATATATATTTTTACCTTTAGTGTAATGTACAATACTTCTGGCACTGTTACCATAATTTAACTAAGAACACGCCTATGATGTCCAAACAATGGTGCCTGGATAGGCGGCTAACTAGGCTTTGAGACGCAGTCCAGTTCAGCATGCACACCGCAGGGAAGATGAGCGCTTGTGCTAAAATCATTCACCATTCTACCTTTTAGCTTGCTGTCTGGAAACAGTCTGATGGACACATATCGTTTTAATGCAGAATAAGTGAATTATATGAAGCATATACATATTAATCTTGTAATTATAGTGCTTCAATTGGTTAAATCTTGATGAATGGATATCTTGTTAAGCGGGATAGCTCTAGCAGCTAGCCTGTTAGCTTACCGGTGAACTCTGCTACTTTGACCGACGACGCTCAACTTCCTTTTGGCGTAAGAATCACGACGGACCGTGGTCTCGCGGGCCTTACCGGGGTTTGTGTTTCCATTTGTATCCATCGGCTGTGGTAAACTCCAGGTAAGACGGTCCCACGGCTGTCACACGGTCCTATGTGATGCAAAATAGGCTTGTATTAGATTGTTAAATTAACGTTTGAGCCAAAGAGTTTTATACATGAAGCATAAGTTTGTACTTGGTTATGCTGTGTATCTGAGGACACAGTCTCTCCACAGTGAGTCTTCAAAGTGTTTTAAATATTAATTTAAGCATTTTTAGATCAACACATGTTAAAACTGAAATATAAATACACCTAAAAACGAAGTAAACTCACTCTTGTACAATGGTACTGTTTTATCCATGTACTATAGTATTTAAAGACGACTACTACTGCTTAAAGGAATATGATTGTATTACCATAGTACATGTCCAGAATATTGTAAGTCCAAAACATGGTAATAATAGCAGCACAGTACCTTTGCCAGTGTGGGTTTTAGTCACAACTGTGATTAAAAATATAGTTTTAATAACTTGAAACAAAAATCCCTTTGGCATTTATTATGATTTTACAGTAATAGCAATACAAGTATTAACTAATATTGTGTGGTTACTGTAGATATGTTTTTAAAAAGTTAAACGTCCTTTCTCTTTCCTTTTTCTTCTCCGCAGAATGGCAGACAGTGCCAGTCTTCAGTTTGTGAGCCCATATGCATTCGAGGCAATGCAGAAAGTAGATGTGGCCAGACTAGCAGCTTTAAGCGACCCAGAGCTGCGGCTCCTGCTGCCCTGTCTGGTGAGGATGGCTCTCTGCGCCCCTGCGGATCAGAGCAACACCTGGGCACAGGACAAGAAGCTCATCCTTCGACTGCTGTCAGGTGTGGAGGCGGTGAACTCCATCGTCGCACTGCTTTCTGTGGATTTTCATGCTCTTGAGCAGGACGCTAGAAAAGAGCAGCAGCTTAGGTGGGTTCAGAAGAAATTTCTTCAGGTTGGCCATTCTGTATCGTTGGCATAATATATCTGCTTAGTCAGTCTCGCTCAGAAGTGCTCTGAGAAGCTGAGAGGGATTTTATGGATGGGATTCTGCTTGGATATCTAATTATATATCTGACCAAATTTTCTCCATACAGGCATAAGGCTGGAGGCTCTAACGGTGAGAGCATCCTGGTCTCTCAGCTACAGCATGGTTTGACTCTGGAGTTTGAGCACAGTGATCCTCTCAGGAGACTCAGACTGGCTCTCAGTGAGCTGTTGGCCATTATGAACAAGGTTTAGTGTTCTTTTATTAACTCCTGAATAATGATCTGCCCTTCAGATTCTTGTGCAGTTTAAAGAGGAAATGTGTCATTTTTCTTCAAATTGAATTTTTACAATCTAAATGTAAGCAATTGACATCGGACTTGCTGTTTGGTGTCAATAGTTGTGCAGAAATGTTTAAATATTGTAATTTCAAAACATATGAATATATAAGGCATTTATAATGTTACAAACCATTTCTATTTAAAATAAAAGCTGTTCTTTTGAACTTTCTATTCATCACAGTTTCCACAGAAATCTTAAACAGCACATCTGTTTTCAACTTTGAAAATACGAAATGTTTCTTCAGCATCAAATCATCATATTAGAACGATTTCTGAAGGGTCATGTGACACTGAAGACTGGAGTAATGATGCTGAAAATTCAGCTTTGCCATCACAGAAATGAATTACATTTTAAAATTAATATTAATTTAATATGAATTCATATTAAAACAGAAAACGGTTATGTTAAAATGTTAATATTTCACAATATTACAGGTTTTTGTTCTGTTCAAATAAATAAAACATAAAACGCTTCTTACCAAAACATTAAAAATACTGACTCTATATAATACATTTAATGTGATTCTTTAGTTTTCACAACACTGCAAACCTGAAAAACTACATTTTAAACAAAAAAATTATAAATATGCTATGTATCTTTATTTTATTCTATCACACATCAAAATAGTGTTAAAATATCTTCAACAGGTGGCTGACTCTAATGGAGAGTTTTTCCTCAAGTCCTCCGAGCTGTTTGAGAGTCCCGTGTACCTGGAGGAAGTGGCCGATGTTCTCTGCATCCTACAAGCAGGTGAACGGTGTAACTTTTTTTAATGTAAAACCAAAATCGTTTAGCAAACTTGACAACTAGAGAACAATCATCTCAGTAAATATTTCCTTCAGCATGTCAGAAATGAAGACCTAGCTAAACATTTTCTTCAGCTTTGCCTGTAATTTGTCTTTATCTAATGTTTTGTCCTTTTATTTACTGTCTTTAAAGATAAAACTATAAATCGGTCTTAAACGAGGAAAATTACTTCTTGATTTTAAGTTTATCTGCTCCCAACAGAGCTGCCTTCTTTGCTGCCCATCATTGATGTGGCCGAAGCCCTGCTTCACGTGAGGAATGGGGACTGGTTCTTGTGCCTGCTGGTGGCAAACGTCCCAGACAGCTTCAATGAAGGTATGTCCATCACCTACTGAAATATTATGATTTACTTTAAAACCTCAGATATGTAACTCAATCCATTAGCTTTCCTATCCTTCAAAGACAACATACAAAATCTATGTTTATCAGATTTGTTTATTAATTAAACAGTGATCCACCGCTAGGGTTGTAATGATACACCAATGCCACGGTTCGGTTCACATTACAGTTTTGGAGCCAAGTTTCGGTTCGGTTCTGTTTGCTGTGGTGGCAGGGTTCATGGCAGGGCACCAGCAATAATAACACTAGATTCACTTTTAACTTAATAATAACAACAGAAAAAATGTAACTTATTAACTTTTGTCTTTATTAACTTTATACTTTGGCTTCACGTTTTCTTTAGAGCAGTTAGCATACCCGAGTAAACTAAAATGAAATTAATGCCTTCACTGTAGACTAGTCAGAAATAATCTACTAATTTTACCATTTACCGTAATGTAAAAAAAAAACAAGCAAATTTCTCTGAGGTGAAAGAGATTTTTTTAAATCTCGTAACAAGCTACGAAAATGATGTTGCTGGGACTCCACGGTAGTATTTAGCCAACCTGGCTAAATGGGGAAACTGGCTGTTTTTGTGCTTCCACCATGCAATTTGAGCGATCTCCCAAGTCACGTGACATGCAAAGTTAGTGTATATTTAGTAAATAATATTATGATAATAATATTTAGTAAAAATACAGCTCTTATTAGTTGTTAAAAGTGTACTATTTAATCAAATGTTAAGGAAGAAAGTAAAGTGAGAGCTGTGCTGGGGCAGCAGGGGGCGAGGCGCGGCGCGTGTGGTTCGACCAAGCGGCAACCTCCCGCAGTTTCTCTTGAAGCAAATACGGAAGTGACTTAAACTGCATTTCATCGACTGGCCTCTAGGGACAGGCTCCAGAAGGGAGCAGAATCTCATTGTGCCCCATGTTAAAATGCCCAACTTTACAGCAGAATAAAACATGTTTACAGCCTGGTACAAATTGTGCTTTTGGTCTAAACGGCTAATTTTGCCCTTCATGACGACTGTGCGGGGGGTGAATTTTTTTATAACTCATTCGTTTACATTATTTAAAGCATTAGAGTTCTGCATAATTAAGGGAGTGGCCACTTTGAGTGACAGGTGGATAGCCATTTATCTGCTGTCTGTTAGTCATCGCGTCACTTCAGCTCCGCCCACGTCCCTCCTTTTTGCCCATTTTCTGTTATCCGGGAGTGACGCGCTGCCATACTTTGTGCTTCAGAACGGCTCATCAGAATCCTATGGGTGATGTCACAGACACTATGTCCAAATTTTTTTACAGTCTATGTATCGTGGTTTTTCGATTCGGTTTGAATATCGTTACACCCCTATGCACCAGTCATGATTTTTCATGGCAGATGAAGTGAGTTGGCCAATTCTGAGACCAGTTGCAGATTTTTTACTTTTATTTGTTGTAGAGATGCACTGATTGCAATTTTCTTGGTCATTTCTGATTTTCTCGTGTGACCTGCCCAATACCGATTTTCTTTCTAATGGTGCGTTCACACCGGACGCGATTTGCGCGAGTGATTTACATGTTAAGTCAATGCAGAGACGCGAAATGGCATTCTGCGGCGCGATTCGCAATACAAATACAAGACGAATTATAGCTTGAGACACCACAGAGACATCAGAGCCAGCGGCAGACGTCAGAAGGACTGGCCGAGGAAAGGTTGCTCTCGCCGGCGTTGACAAGCGCTGAGCGCCGCTGATCCGCTGGAGCTCACAACTCCGAAAACGCCAGATAAAATGTTCAAATAGGCACTCTTTATACAAATAAACCACAGATTTGAGCTTTAAACAACTACATTAACCCTCAGAGCCCGACGGCATCGCCCACGACGTCACACGGCACCTCCGATAAATATCTATATTATTTCATGAAACTTTTATCGATTTTCTTACCGTTTTTTCCAGCAGAAAGCTAACGAGC
This sequence comes from Gobio gobio, assembly GCF_949357685.1. Classification (NCBI taxonomy): domain Eukaryota; kingdom Metazoa; phylum Chordata; class Actinopteri; order Cypriniformes; family Gobionidae; genus Gobio; species Gobio gobio. Next base: position 7,637,549 of record NC_137118.1, read on the forward strand.
TAGCCATCACGGGGGTGTCTTTGGTGTCTTTGTAGCCTTTACAGAAGGTTTTCTATCCAGCCTGGAACATGTGCATCTTTTTGGAGTTGTTCAGCAATAAATCAAAACGCTTACATCCAAGATATATCCACTTGATGTCCATAATTTATAAATTTTCCGTCATTTTTGCCGCTAGCGCGATGCTAGCTGCCATTTTGGATGAGGGTTTGACCAATGACAGGCTGATCCGTCATCCACGTTGGTGTGCGTCATTACGCATGAACCACAGCTCTGTTATTGTGAAGAGAGAGAGACGCACGGCTAGTGTTGAGGAGAGAGAGAGAGAGACGCGCTGCAGTTTTTAGTAGTTTTGTGGAGAAAGTTTGAGGAAAAAGTTTGAGGAGAAAGTTTGAGGAGAAGTTCCTGATAGGAACTGTTTTGAGGCTTGGCACCAGTAAATATCCAAAATCCAAAGAGGCCAAAAGCGCCTGGACTTTTTTTGGAAAAATGTAAATAGTTTTGGTTCTGTATAAGTTATCATGTTTATTCCTGAGTTCCAGGACTCTAAAGACTTGAACAAACTGTTTTCCAGAGGAAATATGCTTAGCTTTTATTTATTTGTGTGTGTTTTCAATAAATATTTGAGTGATTCAATTTCCGTTTTATGTTTTCATTTGTCTTTATGGTCCCATAACTTATTTTACATTCAGGTGACATCAATGCAACACAAATATACTGACAGAGCAACTTGTCTTGAAAAAAAAGAGGTATGTCAATTGTCTGTGCACAACAGGGTTGATGTTTTACAAGCTTTTTTAGTAAATAACACCAGGCGGAAAATTAATTGTAAAAATACCCTTAGGTCTTAAAGGGTTAAAGGTCCCGGTTTTTGTGTTTTTTTTAAGCTTTGATTGTGTTTACAGTGTGCAAAATAACAAGTGTTCATGTAGGGTTATGAAATTTACCTTGCGGTTATTATGGGTGGCTCAATAGCGCGGTCTGCGGTATTACCGGCGTTTTTTTTTTTTTTTTTTCAAACCTAATTTATCCTGATTTTACTGCATAAAAAGCTCTGTTGTTGAGTTATTATGTAGCATAAATTGTTGCTTTTTAACTGACAAAGAGACACGTTTTAAAACATTTTTGTTTATTGTTAAATGCAAAACAGCAACAAGAACATGCCTTTTCCCATTTAAAAAATAAAAGAAATCAAATAATTTTAACGTATCACATAAGAAAATGCATGTTCGATTTTGAAAAACGAAAGAATTCTAAAGTAGGCTATCACATGAAAACAACGTTTGAAAAACCCCCCCCGTGAAAATACAGAGAATAAACGAAATTTTACTTAAGCGTTAACGAAAGTGATTTAGACCTGGGTTATCATGTCCTTGTTTCGCGCTAAGAACACCAACATATTAACCTTATGTGGTTTCAGGGAGGATCGCATGGGGGTAACGATATTCCCCGCGTCACTGAAAACTCTTTCTGACGGTGTGCTCGTTGCACAAATACACATGTATTTGCGCGCGACTTTGGACAGCAGCGGAAATCTAAACTGATTATCGCGCCACCAGGACAGTGGATTCACGTTGGAGTCGATGCACTCCTCATGCAGATAGCGACTGAGCTCGTTATCTGCTCGCACTCACTTGGGTATGGGCGCTGACGCAGAAGTTGTCCGTGACTTCAGTAGGTCTCCTAGCCTGGGAAAACCCAGACAACTTCCGGCAAATTTAGATTTGCTCTGCAAGTAGTCTGGCAAAGACCCCATTCAAGCCCATTTCTAAACCCTAGAAATCGCGGCACCAATTAGAAACGTTGGGGCGGGCTTTAGACGATGACGACAGCGCAGCGACATTGAAGCAGATTTGCCGCCCGCCGTGGAGCATCACTCGTTCGAATCAGCTATCGCATCTGTTTTAAGCCATTTAAACTTTTCCTTTTCGTTAAAACCCGAGCAAAGAACAACACTCGAAGCCTTCATATCTAAAAAAGATGTTATCGCTGTCTTACCGACTGGATTCGGCAAAAGTCTGATACCAGCTTGGCCCTTTGGTGGCTAAATGAATGGGTCTTAGCGAGAGCCCTCTGGTAGTGTTAATGTTTTACAAAATATAGTTTAAGTCCTTTTCAGGCGTGAATGTAGTTGTTTAAAGCTCAAATATGTGGTTTATTTATAAAGAGAGCGCCTTTTTTTAAATTTGTTCTGCCGTTTTCGGAGTTGTGAGCTCCAGTGGTTCAGCGGCGCTCAATCGATCATTCAGCCCGCCGAGAGGCGCCTTTCCTCGGCCAGTCCTTCTGCCGTCTGCCGCTGGCTCTGATGTCTCTGTAGTGGTTAAACCGTCTCGTCTTGTGTAGATCTAACGGCTGATCTTTGCTCTCATTAATCTATAATTTGTTCCTAGACAGATCGTTTTGTCTGAGGGCAAAGTGAAGTTTCATAACTTTATATTTTTAGGATATTAAACTTTACCGTTGCAGTCTCCTAGCGCTGACTTTGACTGAATTGCTTTATTTATTGTATAGCTTCTTACACCTTTTACTTATACTTTTATAATTGCTATTGATGATCACACATAAACTGACATTTAACAAAAAGAGACTGGGTTGTGTTTTGTGTCATATTTAATTTATTACAGTGATAATCATAGCCTATATTATGCCTATAGTGTGTGTGTGTGTGGGTGTGTGTGTGTGTGTGTGTGTGTTTTTAAATGTAAACGAAAAGTTTATATTTCGTTTTGTTATAAACATGCATTGACGATAATATGCATTGCCTGCACTACATATATACTGAGTGATACTGTCAAGAACGCTGCTTGTCCATTAGCAGAGTAGGCGGATTAGTGTCCTCCCGTCCTCGGGAGTTCATTCTCCGGAGTCAAACTTGGTAAGTCACGGACGCAAGTCAGAAAAAAATTTTTTTAACATAATAATAGCCACACGAATGTGGTTCAGGCAACGCGTAGCTAGGCCTACATTGATTATCTTATATATTTATAATAAAACTAAGTATAAAACACCCTGCCTCTTTTCGTTTACATTTTAAAAATAATATATTAAACATTAATATGTGGTTTAGGTAAGGTGACCAGATTTCTGAAATGGAAACCGGGGACATTTCCTATTTGAGAACACAAGTACAGACAAGAACACATATTGAGAAACGGCCAGAGTCTCAGATGTTTCTCCGTCGCTCTGCATACGTCATCTCCCTCATCGCTCTGATTGGTTTTAGGTCTATCCAATTGCGCCGAGAGGCATTTGAGCGACGCCCGTTGGTGACGCCCCTTTGGAAATGATTTGTCTATGAAGCTTTGCCAGACCATAACTCAGTTACCACTGAGAATGGTCTGGTTTTAACCAGGTTATAGGTCTCCAAGAGTTTTTTTTCTTTGCTGCAGGTGGCACCTCCACTTGCCCTTCGTCTCCAACCACTGACGCACTGGCAGCGGTCTCTTCGATGAGTGCGGATTTTGTCTCCGTGTCATTGATAAAATTGTCCCTATATCGAGGATCTAAAAAACTGGCCTTTGCCAAAAGTTTTTGTAAGGCAGCTGGTTCATACTTCCCCTGTAGAACACTACACATTGTGTGCTTTATGTCCGATGTTAAGGTGGAATCCTCGCTTGATGGTTTAAGCATATCTTCTGTCAGGAGTTTCAGGACGGGTTTGACAGAAGACACTGTAACGTAGCTTTCGCCAGACAGCAGATCCGTAAACTCAGCCGCGGGTTGGGTACTCGTGTATCATTATTAATTTATTTAACATAAAATGCACATGATGAATTGTAAAACAAGGCCACAAAAAAAAAAAAAAACTGAACACTGCGGTTGCCACGGTTTCTGCGGTTGCTTTCCTTCCTCTGCGGTTGGCTTGTCAATAGCGCGGTTTTACAATATTGCGGTTACCGCGACAGCCCTATGTTCATGTTTCATGTTTAAAAAAAACAGTATTTTTCACACAATTTACTTATCTGTATACTGCTGTTTTCACTGTCCTCAAAACGGCCTGAGAATTTCCTCGTTCTATGAAGTCCCTCCTTCAGAAACACGTAACGAGTTCTGATTGTGCCAGCGGTTCCCGTGTTGTGATTCGACAGCAGCTTACGGCACGTTGCCTGGGAAGGTCACGCCTCTTACCATAACGGGGAGATGAACGCGCTCAAACTACAGCGTTGCTGGCCAAAGAAAGGTGATTTGACTCCGGGATGAAAATAACAGCGTCAGATGGCGACAAACGCAACCGAACCGAACCGAACGCAACACTTCCTCTTCTCCACGAGGGAGAACAAGACCACGCCCCCTTTTTCGCGTATTCTTGTGGGCGGAGGTTAGTCAACAAACTGTTCTACTGACGTAATTAAAGCAGGATGTACATGGATGTAGTCCAAACTGGCCGTTCGCTGTAGGCTTTGAAAGGGAACTTCTGTTAAATAAAATATCTCGCTTGGCATTGAACTTTGAGCTTTATAATTTTACAGGTATTATTTATGCTCTAACAGCAACATTACACACTAACTAAAGTTTGAAAAATGGGATCACGAAGAACAGGACCTTTAACGACTGAAAAAGTCTTAAAACTACGTTTTGTCACACATTAACAGTAGATTTTAACAAAAAAAGACGTGTAAACACAGCCCATGTCAGACATTTCTCAACGAGACGAGCTGCTGGCAGAAGCCCCTCCCATGACGCGTCTGTTGTGCAGTGAATGTCACACGCGATTCGCGCGAATTTCACGCGCAAATGAAGCGAGTAAACTCAAAATGTTCAAGCGTCCACCTTTGCGCGAATCGCGTCCAGTGTGAACGCCACATAAGAACTATAATTGAAAGCATATATATATATAAACAAAAATCTACTTTTCTTCAACGTAAAATTTTATTTTCATAAAAAATGTCCATAATAAAATAAGAACAAATAAACAAATTGCAAACAACAGCTCAAATAAATGCAATAGAATAAAGAGAGATATAAAATAAAACATGCCTTTTAAGTTTTTCCGGTGGGTAGTTTATTACAGTAGGGTTATTATTCAGGTAAGAACTACTATAGAAATGAATCAAATGTAAAATAACACTGGATGGTCTTCATAGTAAACATTAAATACAAATTAATGCTTACAATTAAATGCTTTTATGCAAATTCATGCTTTTGTTCTGAGATTCACATGACAGACAGCAGCAGGAATATTAGGCTGCTGTCACTTTAAGAGCTTATGCATGGATCCAAACACTGTTACACAACATGTTATCTTTCTCAACTATTAACATTCCAAAACGGACTGTATTTATCTGAATACTTGCCAAGACAGGCATTTTGACATTATTTTGTATGCATTTGACTGTTTAAGCGCAGTAAGCCACTCATTTTGGTACTTGCGACTCAAGCTGTTTGAGAGGCGGCTTTATGCGAGCGCCACTTATAGATCAGAGGTGTTCACACTTTTGGTGTGAGCACGAAACCTGCGGGAATTACAAAAATGATGCACAATACAAGCACTATTTAACAGGAGCGAATGAGAGAGTGAGTGAGAGGAGTGGACGCAGGTGTCACTTCACCATTGGAGGAAAGCGAGCTAGAACGCACAGCTAACGTTATTGCTTGTGCCGCTGGCTGTTCAATCCGAATGACAACAGACAAGATTTTCTTGTCTGACAAAACTTCTCTGAGTCACCTGAACGCTTACAGCGCCCCTGTGAGGACATGTAACAAACTCAACTTAACACTAGCAATAAAATGGACCAGCTCGGAATAGGAAAGACGTGAGGCTGACCGGCCAGTCACCGGTCCGGGCCGATCATGCAGAAAATCGGTTCTGGTCCCTGTCCGGTCAATCGGTGCATCTCTAATTTGTTGTTTACTTGTACTCTATAATAGGGCAAACTGGCCTTAAGCAAAAAGTATCTTTAGCTATTTGAAATTAGAGGCAACTACTGTATTTTAATCCAAACAAAGATGCTACACACATGTAGCATGAACAGTTGTTTTTGATTTGAATTAGATTGTATCATTTCAAGATTCAAAGCAGAAACACAATGGTCTGACTTTAGATTTGTGAAATTATGCTGCATAAGACACACCTGCTCAAAACAAAAACAGCTGACAGTGCAGGGATGACGTTCAACCCCACCCCCTGGTTCCCTCGAGATTTTCCAGTGGGGGTTTTCAATTAATGAATAAAATAAAGCCTGTGGTAAACTGACGATAGCTGACAATACTTTGACGTTTTTTTCTACAACATAAATTGCACATGCCCATACTGAAAATGTGCATTTTGAAGCAGTTTGCGGAACAAAACTGTGAGGTTATGTTTACCACAGGCTTTATTTTACTCATACATTGAGAAAACTCATTAAAATATCTCGAAGGAACCAGCTTCGAATCAGTCTTCAGGGTTCTGATGTCAACCCTGCTTCACTCAATTGCGAATTGTCTTTAAAATCAGTTTAAATGAGTTGTATTCAAGTGTTTCTGGTTTTTGACTCTGGTATGTACGATTGTTTTCCTTTTAACATACCAAAATATAATAATGTTTCGTTTTTCTTCATTGACTGTAAAGCCACATGAGAATCAATTTTACTTTACATTTGATCTGCCTTATGTGGCCATTGCACGATCATCCGAGAGGTGCTAAATTTCCTTTTTGATGAGTTTGGCTGCTGATTATGTGCAATTTGGGCTTAGGTGTGTTTTTTGCACCTCTTTATGTGTATGTGGGTTTTCCTCAGAGAAACCCGAAGTGGAAATAAAAACATCTCTGAGTGTCTGGTATCCTTTCATCACTCCCAGGTCCTTGTTGAGTCAATAGCTTATTTGTGCGAGGCCCCATTCAGAGCCAGTTTAAAACATTTCATATTATTGAATGGCCAATTCTCAAGGCTCATTACCTAGACAGGATCTTTCATTGGGAGAATATTCCGCTCAAGGCTGAATCATTAAGGGAAAGAGCTTGTCTATAGAGATACACTGTAATCAGATGCAGCATGAATTGTGACGGACTCGGCTACGTTTTCTCTCAATCAGATGGTTTTTTTCATAAGAGACTATTGAGACTAATATCATTCCCGCACTCAGTCATAAAAGGTTCTCTGTAATTCTAATCATTCTGCGCGGCAAACTGTCATCTGTGGTTAAAATCACAGAATAAAAGGGAAACCGATATTTTAATTCAAGGTGAGCACTTGATTCAGAGCCAAATAAAGAACAGCTTATTTAAAGATGTTTGTGGAAAATGTTAAAATAATCTCACCTGGGCCATAACATAGAAGTTAAGCTGTGGTGCTCACATGAACATGTAGGATCGAATCTGGTCTACATAACATCCCAATAATGGAGGAATGGAGGTCTATAAGACTTGTAGAAAGCTATGTGTTAGCACCACTCATCTCAATAAACTGAGACTAGCCCATTCTTGGCCCTTTTATTTCATAGCCAATTTTCTATATCCATCCTCTAATGTGTCTTATAATAAAAAGTGTCAAAAATCCCAAAATTAGAAATAGATATAGATAAATCTCTTTATATATTTGGCTGTATATTGAGACACGAAATATGTCAAAGTTGAAACGTTTAGGGTTGGTAGGAATTACTTAAAAAAAAAAAAAAATGTTAATGCTCACCAAGCAATTGTTTGATTTAAAAAATACACTATAGCCCTATTCGAACAGAAATTGTTTCTCGTGGTGTTGTAAGATATTTTCACCATTGATGGACTAGTCTGTGATTTTATTGCCGTCTGAATCCAGAATGTCAGTGTTTTTCTCCCACCACCCGTGTAAAAATCCCTGGCCGAATTACCTACTGTTTTTTGAAAAACACAAAGGTCGCGTGGTAATTTAATTGCCGTCTGAATCCACATCTCTGAGTTTTCAAGAATAGATCACTTCAAATTTCACTGTTTATATCCTTTTTGACCACTGCTGAGCACCGTACGGTTGCGCTTTGCTGTAATTTGGATGCATTTTAAAGATCTAGCCTTTTATTACTGAAATACTGGCAAGTATTTACAAGAGCAATATATTTCATCACCAAAAATCAAAATAAAAAATAAAAAGAAGAAAAGCACGTAAACATTTGAAATGGGCCGTTATTACGGCAGGCAGCAATTATAAAGTATGTTAAAATCACCAAGCAGCATTATGTTTACCTCATGTAAGTAAGAGGCTGTATTAACTTATTTCCGCTCATTTCCATGTGGAATAAAATGACATCCTTTATTTTGAGATAAAATACAAGACCAAAAACTATTTTAACTATAATGTGCGTCTATACATCTTCCTATTTTTAAACAGATTTAAATAATAAAAAATAATTAGGTTATTATTTTCCTATTATTCAATTAAATATCCATTTATTCTTATTATACCGAGGATATGACCTGTTATTGACCATGTGAGTAGTGCGTTCCCACAGGTGCGCAGGATCACAAAACTCTCCACCGGGAATAAATCACCATCTGAATGCTATTTAAATTGCAAATTTATTTTTACGGACGTCCACGTGAGAATTAATTACCGTCCGAATAGGGCTTATGACTAATATTGTGAAATATTTGTGAAACTGCTTTCTGTTTTAATATATTTTGAAATGTAATTTATTTCTGTGATTGCAAAACGGATTACTCCAATCTACCGCCACATGATCCCTCAGAAATCATTCTAATATGCTGATTTGCTGCTTAAGAAACATTTCTCATTATTATCAGTGTTGAATACTGTTGTGCTGCTTAATATTTTTGCAGGATTCTTTGAATAGAACTTTAGAATTAGAACATTTATTTTAAATAGAATTTATTTGGCATTATACATGTCTTTACTGTCACATTTGGTCAATTTAATGCGTCATTGCTGAATAAAAGTATTAATTTATTTTTAAAAAAAATCAATCTTACTGAACCAAACCCTTGAACTGTAATGTATATAATGAAAAAATAACAATATTAGTATCTTTTATGTGGCATATAGGGTGTTAAAAATGTATAAAAGCAGCACATTTAATCAAAATTGCTTGTTTCGTTCGTGTCTCCAGTGTGCAGGGGATTGATAAAGAACGGAGAACGGCAGGATGAGGAAAGCGTGGGTGGCAGACGTAGGACAGAAGCTCTCCGGCAGCTCTGTCAGATGAACCCCTCTCAGGCTCTGAACATCAGGGCCATGGTGGTGAGTTTCCAGCACTAGACCACCTGTCATGCTCTGTAATTGGCTGCAGATAAAGTGATCAGAACAATGTGTCATATTGATGTCAAAATCTTTTCACAGGTGGAGGAGTGTCATCTTCCAGGTCTTGGTGTTGCTCTAACACTGGACTATAAGCCAGACACAGCAGATGAGGCGGTCAGTCCTCTGGTGTCTTATGTCAGCGGCCTACTTCTGGGCACCAATGGAAAAGTGCGCACCTGGTTCAGTATGTTCATTCGCAACGGTCAGCAGGTAAGGAACAACAGTTGCACTAAAGCATTTGATGATTACCTACTTTATAAACACATGAAATCAAGAATGTTTCTCACTTCAGAGGAAAAGAGAGAGCAGCTCAGTGCTGTGGCAGATGCGCAGGCAGCTGCTGTTGGAGCTGGTGGCCATCTTACCCCGCTCTCGCAGTACCCACGTTCCCAACGACAGTGATATGGACTCTGAGAGCAGCTCGGGGTACTCTGGCCTGCGGGAGGAGCATGTGGTGAAGGCCAGTGCACTGCTGCGGCTCTATTGCGCACTGATGGGGATCGCTGGTCTTAGGTATGCCACAGTTGACACAATCAGGTCTTTACAGTATAAATATAAGTGGTGTAGTAGCTCTTAACCACATGTAACTTAGGCAATTTTAGGAGGATCTATTGACAGAAATGGAATATAATATACATAACTATGTTTTCAGTGGTGTATAAAGACCTTACATAATGAACCGTTGTGTTTTTGTTACCTTAGTAGGGCACTATGAAATCCGTTTTATTTTTTCCCAAATTCGTTTTTTTTCTGTTTTAATTTGTGGGAATTCAGTTTTTTTATTCTTAACTGTTATTTTTGTCGTAAAAAGAGTGTGTTTTTAATGTTAATATAATAGAACAAAACATAAAATAGGAATGACCTTAAATTTATTGAGGTAACAAACATCACATTTACTTTTCAGGACAAATACCGCATGATGCAACATAACACTGCACTCTAAGCACTTCAAGTCACAACTAAATATTAGTGCTGTGAATTGATAATAAAAAAAAATTAATCGCATTTTTTCTGTAATTAATCATGATTAATTGCAATTAAAAACATTGGAGTTTTTAATATTTTGATATTGTAATAATTTCAGTTACTCTCCAAATTAATTTAGAAACAATTTAAAGACAGCATATTTTAAATGTGTGTTGTAATGGCATCTTTTTATGAATGAACATTCAACACATCTTGAACATCAGTGCTACTGTCACTTTAAGATTTACCTCTGCCGAACATGATGCGGATCAGACGCGCTGTCCTGCGCATCTCATTTTCTCTCAAGTTCATTTAAGACATTATTTTCCATACAGTACACTAAAGTGCATTAAAAACAAGGCAAAATACTGCAAGCACTGCTCGGCTCGGTACTGAGATCTTAGCGTTGAGTTTCTTAACTTTTTCACCGTCGAAAGCAGAGCTGTGGTGAGCCGCTTCGCCATACTTTCATTGTTTTGAAGGGGGAGCTGAAATGACGGGAGGGGTTGTGTCGCCCAGATTTGCTTCCCCCGGTCTGCATATGTAAAATTCCGGGAAATTCCATGTTAACAATAGATTCCGCGTTAATATGCCAATTCCGCGTTTCCGTGAACGCGGAAATCATAGGGCCCTACCTTAGAATGAGCCATTTCTATCTCCATACACCGCGGGTCCCTTTACAGTGAAGTCATGCGCCGGCATGTTTCTACAGTAGCCCTAAACGGACAAACTGCTCTACAGAGCGCTAGCTTCTCTCTGCTGTCTCAGACGACAACATCTGTCCTGTGTTGGCCACCGTAGCTTCTCTATGTGCTTGAAAAGGAAGGGGTGAGCGGTGGACGGTTGCAATTCGCAACCTCTCCGCTAGATGCCGCTAAAATTTACACCGTGCGCCTTTAAGCTGCTAAACTTAATTTTCCATAATAAGAAATTCCTGGCTCCGTTCCATGACGAGGTTGAAAGTTATGGAATTAACTCCACCTGTTTGATTATGTTCAGTTCCTGTTGACAGCGAATACCTCTTTGAAGTGTTGCAAAGTTTTAAAGATGGTTTCAAATGTTTTCCCTCCACAGGCCAACAGATGAAGAGGCAGAGCAACTGTTGCAGTTGATGACCAGCCGTCCACCAGCCACGCCTGCAGGAGTGCGCTTTGTCTCCCTGTCCTTCTGCAAACTACTGGCATTCCCCACGCTCGTCAGGTACATTTTTTGCTGCTAATACTCCACTTGCTATACCCATTGAGATAAATTATGATTTAATGATTGGGTCATATCATAAATTAATTAAATTTTTCTCCATGAGGTCCACTTGTATTATACCCAAAACGAAAAAAACCCCAAAAGTTTTAATCCAGATTTGAGTATGAATCATTTTAGCTGCTGATCATTTTGGAAACATTACTTAAACACAACTGTCAGTATTTTTTTTTTTTGATAGAAATTAAATTCTTTTTTACAAGGATGCAATAAATTGATCAAAAGTGACAGTAAAGACTTGCATTATTTCAAAATATTTCAATTTTAAATAAATGCTGCCTAAACGTATTTATCAAAGAATCCTGGAAAAAATAATTACAAGTTCCACTAAAATATTAGGTAGCATAACTGCATTCAAGTGTTTCTTGCGCACCAAATCTTATATTATAATAATTTCTGAAGGATCAGGTGACACTGATGACTTTAGTAATGGCTGCTGAAAATTCAGCTTTGCCATCACATGCAAATATATGTTTTATATTTTAAATAGATATTTAGAAAACAGTTCTTTTAAATTTTAATAATATTTCACAATATTACTGTTTTTACTATATTTTCTGATCAAATAAAGGTAGCCTTGGTGAGCATAAGAGACGTTTTTCAAAAACCTTAAAATATCTTTCCAATCCCAAACTTTTGAATGGTAGTGTATCAAAAGTCAAAAGATCAAGGAAAAATGTCATTGGCCCTTTTCACATTTCCGGGTTTCTCAGAAGCGGAAGTCGTCATAGTTGGGTAAACTTCTATAGTGGGGAATGAGAGACTACATTAAATATATTTTTCATTTTCCCATTTGCTCAAATAGCTAAAGAAAAACTCCACTATAGTGTTTTCACAACTTTCAAAATAGGAAACAAATAGAGAGAAATTGACAACGGCAGTCGAAAGAGAAAAGAGAAAGATGTCAACTTTACGGACACTCCCATAGCAGCTGTATTAGAAACACCCTCACAGCAGCCTTAACTAGTTTTTTGTATTTTGATGCAAAGGTTATTTAATGCAAAGTATAGGTTTATAAATGTACATGCATAAAAAAAATGAAGCTGATGGCGATTAAACGCATCATCACTGTCTGAAAAAGGTCCATTGCTCGTGATATGACCCCTTTAAATGTGTAACATTAACAAGTACTTTAAGTGTTTTCAGTAAAACATCAAAGATTGAATGTTCTGTCACTGCTGGTTGTTTCTGTATTATTCAATATTCAATAATTCAATACCCATATTCAATAATTCAATACAGTTTAGTTTGATTGTAACACTTTACAAAAAGGTTCATTAGTTAACATTAGTTAACTACATGAGGTAACATCAACTAATAATGAACTGCACTTATAAAGCATTTTTTGTTATCTTTGTTAATTTTAATTTCAACATTTACTAATACGTTATTAAAATCCTGTTAACATTAGTTAATACACAGTGAACTAACATGAACAAACCATGAAACAGCTGAATCTTTGTTAACGTTAGTTAATAAAAATAAACAAATACAGTAACAAATGTATTGCTCATGTTAGTTAATTCATTAACTAATGTTAACAAATGAAACCTTATTGTAAAGTGTTACCAGTTTAATTTACTAAAAATCTGGAGTGAAACCCATGTGCGTCATCATCGCTGTTGTGTCTTCTCTCTGCAGTACTCCAGAACAAGAGCAGCTGATGGTAATGTGGCTCAGCTGGATGATAAAAGAGGAGGAGTATTTCGAGAGGTATGACAAGCCTGGATGGACAAGCCCTTCAAACCCATAATAACCAATAAATGCATTTTACAACAGTCTAAGTATGCCAGTTATTTTATGATCAGCAAGAAGGAAACGCTTCTGGAGAAGTAATAAATGACCGGAAAGAGAATTTTTATGCATGTACCCAACGTATGTTTATCCTGGTCCGGATCCAATTAGTTTTATTTCAAAGAGAAGTATTTGGAACTAAGTTTTGATTTATTTCCTCATTCATAGCGTCCTGCAATTATTAGTTCTCTGAGGACATGCATTCAGACCCACTTCAGTTCTAGACGTGGGCGGTATAAGTGCATGTTTTTTCATGTATAAAGGCCACATTACATATGAAGAAAAAAAATAAAATCTTTTGTGCGTGCACAAACATTTGTGGTAAAATGTGCTCAAATGTGCTTTCTATCTATTTGACAATTTTACGCCTATAAAAGGACGGGGGGGAAGAGCATGAATGATAAAATGAGAACAGATGGGGTTATGCAGAGGTTAGGCAGTGACAGCCTTTTTCAATTTAATAACTAATAAGCAGCTGATGGGTTATAAGTCATCTCTCCTGCAGCTTGCGCTCCTCGTGACCCACTGTGATTGGAGCGCTTATCCACACTATAAATTTAGAGATAAATGTCCATCGGTGCGCACCCGTGCGTTTTTGTGGTTAGTGTTATCATAGATGTTAAGCCCACTGTAACCCTGGTGGATGGTATGTGTGTATCCATTTCCTATGTACAATAAGAGTGTTTAAGTATCATTGACTCTTTTTAATCCATTTCCCCCTTTTTCCTCCTCCTTCCTTCTTCCCCCTGTTTTGCTTTTCCGTCTCCCTCTTCCCTTCTCTTATTCTTTCCAGTGCCGCTGGTGTCTCTGCCTCTTTTGGAGAGATGCTATTACTGGTTGCCATGTATTTCCATAGCAACCAGCTCAGTGCCATCATCGAGCTGGTTTGCTCCACCCTTGGGATGAAGGTGAGTTTAAGCCATCAGTTGAGCAGCACCAGAGCAGCCTATTAACCGTTTCCGTTTGACAGTTAATAAAAATTGGCTTAATAATCTACCTAAAGTTCCCTCCAGCACAAGGAAGATCCGTTTAGACCCGCTAACTAGATACCAAAGTAGTAAAATCACAAACCTGACTCTCCATTTTCTTCCACTTCAGATCGGGGTACCCTGAACTTAGTGATTCAGGTTATATTTTTTATTTCTTATGAATATTTTAATTCCTTTTCTGTGTAAAGCACTTTGAATTACCATTATGTGTGAAATGTGCTATATAAATAAACTTTGCCTTGCCTAACCAAATAAGAACATCACTTTAACACTATTCTGATGGGATTCATTTTCAAAATGACATTTGAGTTATAATTATTAACACTGGATGCGTGTCATTTCATGTACTTCACTAAGTGTCTTTCGAATGCATGTGGATATTACGGAAGTTCTTATGCTCACTAAGGCTGCATTTATTTAATTGAAAATACAGTAAAAACAGTAATATTTTTATATATTATTACTATTTAAAATAACTGTTTTCTATTTTAATTTATTTGTAAAATGTTACTTATTCTTGTGATGGTAAAGCTGATTTTTCAGCATCATTACTCTAGTCTTTAGTGTCACATGATCCTTCAGAAATCATTCTAATATGCTGATTTGCTGCTCAAGAACTATTTATTATCAATGTTGCAAAAAGTATTGCAACTGTGCTGCTTAATATTTTTGTGGAAACCGTAACACTATACAAACGTATTGATAGAATGGTCTAAAGAAAAGCATTTATTTGAAACTTTTGTAACATTATAAATGTCTTTACTTGCGCCTTTAAACAATTGAATGCATCCTTGCTGGATAAAAGTATTTCTTTTTACAACAACAACAAAACTTTACTGTCCCCAAACTTTTGAACGGTAGTGTGTATGATAAGGGAATTCCATAATGAATGTGCACTAGGTAGTGCAATGACAATTTTCCGTTTAATTAGAGCAATGAGGTGTGAATAAATGAGCGTTAAAAATACATTCCACAATCGCAGATGTTTCTATCCCTTTGGGTTTAATTTCACAGAGGACCCCAAAGATAGCCATTGAAACATTAGCTAATATGCGCTGTAATTTTTACCAGTGAAATCACAAAGTACATCTGTGAAACATATTTCAAACAAACCCACCTGAATAGGGATTTTGGCTGTTTTAAAACCCAGTAAACTTCCTACCTAAACAGCCGTTTTGGATATCATAAACATGTTTGAACATTCAATTTTAACTTATTTTAATAATGAGCAAAATGCTTTATAATTTAGCTAATTAGTTTTTGGCTAGACAAAACCATTAAATACTAGTGCCTACAGCAGTAGTTCAGGTTTATCCATCAGTGGCATACTCTAGAGGTATTAGGTTTTTGTTTGTTTTTCTATGAAAGCAAGTCTGATTTAGAACATAACAAAGGGTGTACTTAGTGCTGTTTACTTTTGGGCTTAAATGCCAACATTGGTTAAAATCCAGAATTAGACCTCTAGCTGTAAACATCCATTATACTTGGCTTGCACTGTAAAAGTCTCAGAAGGAAGTGAATTAATTGGTGAATTTATTGATTGTTAGTGCACATCCCTGAGAAGGCTAAAGCATGTCTGTGTGATATGTAATTGCCCTTAGTCGAGTCGTGCATTATTGAGTCACTGAGAGTTTGTTTAGCCAGAATGAGATCCTTTCGGCATTAAAAACCTTCATATTTTGTTGTAATTTGTTTTTTAAAACTTGTTTCTAAAACTTGCAGTTTGAGTTTAATTGGGTCGAGAAACGGGGTTTGGGTTTTGCTTACTTAAACTTCTTATCCTTCCACAGATCGCCATCAAACCCAGCTCACTGAGCAAAATGAAGACCATTTTCACTCAGGAAATCTTCACAGAACAGGTGCTTCTTTTCTTATAGTGTTCTTATAGATGGTTTTTTAATGCAAAACAGTCATTGCACGAGTCACTGGCCTCTTTTAATAAGAACAATGTTTTGGCAAAAGATAACAAATTGTGTATGTCTCTGAGTTTGCACATCTATTTGACTTATTGCAAGAACTGTGTAGGCACCAGAGCACACATCTTAATTTCTAACAGCTTGTCATATTATTACATGCACTATTATAGATATCCTGTCCTAGCCGATAACTTTGAGAATTGCATGCTTGCCATCTGTCCAACACAGCGGAAACGAGCACTTTTTGTCGTTATGGATAAGACATCTGCTGAATATCTTAAATGTAAATGTAGCTGCACAATCATTGCGTCAAGGCTGATATTAAGTGGATGTTTGTGTTGTGACAGGTGGTTACAGCACATGCAGTGAGAGTGGCAGTTACTAATAACCTCAGTGCCAACATCACAGGATTCCTCCCCATCCACTGCATATACCAGCTCCTGAGGAGCAGAGCCTTCACCAAACACAAAGTGTCCATAAAGGTAAACCTGATGATCTCCCCATACTGTTCTGACTGTGCTGTTTCCTCTACCTCTGTTGGAATTGTTGTATTCCATAGTATTTTTTTCTATATCAGTTTTTTTTTGTTCTCTTTTAATTTTTGTTGTTCTCTTTTAAATTTTTGTCTGTACACTTTTAATTGTTATTCTGTAGTGTGTATGTGAAGTTTTAGCTCAAAATACCCAACAAATCATTAAAAACACACCATTTGTTGTATGTGTTTGTAGCTACTGCTCCCAGCCCCCTTTCAGGAGAGGGCGGAGCTTCAAGAGCTCGAGTTAGCAGCTCCAACACACTAAAAATGTCAGAAACCGTTCAGCCTTTTATATTCAAACTGGAGTCGGACAATGATGGAGAGACTCAAGAAAAAGTGTAGAATGCAACAGGACTTTTCTGAATGGTTAGTTGATGAATTTATGTAGCTGATGTGGAGTTAACTATCTTCTAGTAATTGGTTGGCATATTCTGTCATGATGATCTATAAATCGCTCGTGTGGGAACGGTTGGAAGATCCCTACAGAGCCAGAGAATATATGCTGCATGAAGATAGAACAGGTATAGTTTAGTTTAATTACGGTCATAACTTGTTGTCATCTTACTTTTATGATATGCTAACCAAGCGGCAACCTCCCCCAGTTTCTCTTGAAGTCAATACGGAAGTGACTTAAACTGCATTTCATCGACTGGCTGCTAGGGACAGGCTCCAGAAGGGAGCAGAATCTCATTGAGCCCCATTTAAAATGCCCAACTTCACAGCAGAAAAAAAGATGCTTACAGCTTGGTACAAATTGTGGTTTTAGTCTAATTTTGCTGTTTCCCTTCATGACAACTGTGAGGGGGTTGAATTTTTTTATTACTCATTCATTTACATTATATAAAGTTCTGCATAATTAAGGGCGTGGCCATTTTGAGTGACAGGTGGATTGTTGTTTGTCTGCTTAAGCAGACTCCTAAATGTGCAACAACAACTCTTCCTCTTCTCAACATGGCCTCTCCCCCTTGTTGTGTGTTCCCGGGGGGAGGGCTTATGTAAATGTAAGGGTTTGTGATGTCATCAAGCCAATAATAGTCTTCTTGTAGTCCTTAAAAAGCGATTTCTGTAAAAGAAAATATCTCCCTTTGCATTGAACTTTGAGCATCATAACTTTGCAGATGTTGTTTATGCTCAAACAGCAAAATTACTCACTAACTAAAGTTAAAAAGTGAAGTCATATTCAAGGAGGCCAAGGTATTAGTATTTATTTTAATATATTAATAGTCAAGTCAACTTTATTTATATAGCGCTTTTAACAATGTAGATTGTTTCAAAGCAGCTTTACAGTGTTAAACAGGAAAATAATGCAGCATAATTTTATTCAGCTGTATAGCCATTCTGGAAAAATTTCAAGTATCATACAGTGACAGTGTGGGCTTTAGATCAATAATTTGATCAGTAATTTAGTTTAAATGGTTATTTTAGTTTATTATTTAGATGTATTTCGATGTTTAGTTGAAAAATGTAATGTCCCCAACTGAGCACGCCAAGCCAGAGGCAACAGTGGCAAGGAAACCAAAACCCCATCAGGTGACCTAATGGACAAAAATAAACCTTGGGAGAAACCAGGCTCAGTCGGGGTGCCAGTTCTCCTCTGGCCAATTAACAAACAGCGTATTATTATTATTATTATTCTGGCAGTTTTACAGCTCGGAGGTCATAATAGATCAGAATATTCGAGGGACCGGGGGCAACATGCTGGAGACGGGTTTATTGAGGATGATGTTGATTAAATAATTATTAAAGTGCAATATTCGAATGATCGGAGGCAACACGCTGGAGAAGGGTTTATTGAGGATGACATATCGATTTAAGTATTATTTAATTGTAATATTCGAACAATCTGAGTCAACACTCCGGAGACGGGTTTATTGAGATGCCGTGTCGATAATAATACTGTATTAATTTAAACTAACTTTAATGTAATTTAAAATGTGTTTTTTAACTATTGTTTTTATTGAAGATCATACAGTTCTTTATACTTCAAGAATCATAAAATAAATCAGTTAATGTATTTAATATATTATGTACATAACTTTTGTTCTGTTCTGTTTTCCCCCCTGTTCTGTGTTTTGCTTTGTTTTTAATTTTGTTCTATTCTGTTGTTTTGTGTTAAGGTCCGTTTTGTTCTCTTTTTTTTTTTTTTTTTTTTCCTATCCTGTTTTGTTTTTCTGTTCTGTTAAAACCCACTCTGTGCTAACTACACTACATTACTCTGTTGACTCTGTTCAGTGCTGGTATTGACTTGAATCCATTGGGTTCTATTATCTGTTTGACTGGCTGGCTCCTCTCCTGACTCCTGACTGAAAGACACTCCATTGATTTAATTAAGGATGTGGTTTTTGAATGTGGCAGTGCATCACCCAGCTGATCAGAATGTTTCCTCACAATTACATCGTCAGCCTTAAAGACTGGAATCTGCCTCCTCTAGAGTCAGTAAGCCATGTTATAGCTATTGATCTGCTCAGCTGGAAAGATGATTTAATCACCCGAGTGCCAGAGGTAGATGATTGGATAATTCGCTTATTTTGAATGATCTTTTCTGAGTCTTTCTTTCTTTTTCAGGACTGGATCTTCAGACAGCTGTGTGAGACGACCACTCCACTCCACACTCAGCTGCTTCCATTAATTGATGTTTACATTAACTCCATCCTGACCCCTGCTTCCAAGACTAATCCCGAGGCCACCAACCAGCCAATCACAGAGCAGGAGATCCTTAATGTTTTCCAGGCAGGGGTGGGTGGAGCTAAAGCACCTTTTTTTTTTACTCGCATTGACTGCAAAATCATCTAAAAAAGCAACAAAAAAAATTACTGTGATAAATGACCGCCCTGCAGTAACAAAAATCAGCCTGCTCAAATCACTGGCATAGATATTATTGAAGGTTATTTTTAGACGAAAGGCCTCTGGATATTGCAATATGTACAAACGATTTATAGAAGCATAAATTATATAATATCAAAAAGCATTTTTGAAAAAAAGCATCCTAAAACATGTGAGGCTTAACAGTATTAAAGCCCTGAGTCTGTGGTAAAGTATATGCCAGTGATACTTCCTAGAATAAAGACAATTAATATTCACTAATATTGTCTATTAAACTGCACTGACACTATCAGATGAGAACACACTTTTAACTGTTCAACATTGACAGATGAATTGAACTGAATTGATACAACATTGAACTGAATGACACTTGATTTGCAGCTCAAATTTAATTAGTTTGAATTAATATTTTTACAACATTAACACTTATTGTCTTGTTTATTAATGTGAAGCTGCTTTGAAACAATCTGTGTTGTATAAAGTGCTGTGTTGTATATGTGACTTGACTTGACTGTCCAATACAGATCAAAGCCATATATTCCTGTAACTTGTGTTGCTTTTAACCTCTGTTTGACCTCTCCATCTCCCCCTCTAATCTCTCTCTCAGGGAGATGAAGGGAAAATTCGTTCACAGTACACTATCACCACCCAGTTGCTCATTCTCTATTACATCCTGTCGTATGAGGAAGCTCTGCTCGCTAATACAAAGACATTGGGTCAGTATATCACACACCTGACATAATTAAAAAAATATGTATTTTATTATATTAAATGCTCTTTTCTTCTATATTGAATACATTTATTTTTACTTTTATTTATATAGTGTTGTATTTAATAAGTTAAATTACATTTTATCGGCTACATTTTATAAATATATTTTATGTAAAGACACTTAATTCTGAATGTTAATCGAATATTGTTGCCTGTATAACATTTCTGGTAACACTTTAGAATAAGTTCTCATTTGTTAACATTAGATAATGTATTTAACTGACAACTGACTAAACAAACTAACTAACAATAAGTTACAGTATTTATTAATCTTAATAAAAATCCAGCTGTTCATTGTTTGTTTGTATTAGTTCACAGTGTATTAACTAATGTTAACAAATATAATATCTGATGATGTATTAGTAAATGTTGAAATGAACATTAACTAAGAGAAATTAATGCTGTAGAAGTATTGTTCATTCTTAGGTCATGTTAACCAATGAAACATTATTGTAAAGTGTGACCAGATTTCTTTATTGTTGTTTCAATGAATCTATTCAAACCAACTTCATCCGGAGTTTTGCATGTATGGTTCTTTTGTGTTTGGACATCTTTTCTGTTATGTCGTCTCCTTACAGCCTCCTCCTTTGTTTAATTTTAAACCGTTCAATTATTAAATGAACAACAAGACTTAATCATTTTATCTACAGTTAATCTGGTGCATTCACGCTTATGTAAGTCCTGTCTTGCCACCCAGAGTGCTGTTATAATATTAGGATGAGAGCAATACAGCTTAGCTTCCCGCTCCCTCCTCTGCATGTTAAATTGCTTCAAACTCACACCAATCACCTGCAGTTTGACTTTGCTTTGGAAGCCTCTCATCGGTTATTAGAGCGGTTACTCTTCACTGTTTATGCGCACAGCTCTTCCCAGAGTGCTGTGCTTATTTAATCTCTCTCTCTCCCTCTCTTCTCCTCTATCATCCTGGAGTAATGATGCCCTTTGGCTGTGCTAATGAACTGGAATACAATGAAAAATCACCTGTACATGAGCTGCACCACAGAGGCCTATTTTTAACAAACAGCCTGATAACCATGCGTTCTCTCCTCCCAGCACTTATGCAGAGGAAACCAAAATCCTACTCTCCTGCCCTCATGGACCACATTCCCATTAAACACCTCATCCGCCAGGCCCAAGGACTGCAGCAGGAGCTGGGAGGTAAAGGACACCCGTTTAACCTCCAATGCACTTATATTCAGCAGAGTAGTTTGTGTGATAATAGTCATATTTAGATGTGATTTAGATTCTTGTGACGTTACACTGATGCTTGAAATGTTTTTCTCAATATATTTTTTATTTTAATGTGCATTGATTTCCAGGCTGTATTCATACAAACAGTGAAACAATCCAGTGGTGTTATACTAAATAAAATAAATATCAAAAACTTTAATACGTTTTGTAAAATTTTATTTTATTATTTCTTTTTTTTTTCATCATCAGTCCTGCACTCTGCTCTTCTGCGTCTACTTGCCACAAACTACCCTCACCTGTGCATGGTGGAAGACTGGATCAGTGAAGAGGAAGTGACTGGTACTCTGCCCTTGCTGAGGAAGATGCTGCTGACATCCTCATCCTGCAAATACTCACAGACACAGCTACAAGAGGGTATGAGCATCTCACAATCTCCCACTTAATTAGAGACGAAATGTGGAAATCATATTACTCTGAGTCTTAGGACAGAGATTGCATTAAAGATGTTCTGACATTTATTGAATTTTCAAAATACGATGCATGATTTAACAATCATTCTGACGGATACAAATATTTTTGACATTGTTCCACGTTAAAGTATACTAAGAAGAATTAAAAGTGAATAAAATGGGATATACAGTTGCAAGAAAAAGTATGTGAACCGCTTGCAGGATCTTGGAAAATGTGAGTAATTTGAACAAAATAATAGATCATACAAAATGCATGTTATTTTTTTATTTAGTACTGTCCTGAATAAGATATTTGACATAATTTTTTTTTAACTTATAGTCCACAAGATAAAAAACAATGACCCATTGATTCTTAATACTCTGTGTTGTTTCCTGGATGATACACAGCTGTTTCTTTTGTTTTGTGACAGTTGTTCATGAGTCTCTTATTTGTCCTGAGCAGTCCTGAACAATCCTCCATGTCTCAAATATTCTTCAGTTTTCCAGTATCTTTTGCATATTTGAGCCCTCCAGCAATGACTGTATGATTTTGAGATCCGTTTTTTCACACTGAGGACAATTGAGGGACTCAAACACAACTGCTAAAAAAGGTTGAAACATTCACTGATGCTCCAGAAGGAAACACAATGCATTAAGCATAAGCTGGGGGGTTGAAAACTTTTTGAATTTGAAGAGCAAGGTAAATTGTACTTGATTTGTCATCTTGGAAACATGCAAGTATCTTCTGTTGCTTCCTGAGGGCAGTATTAAATGGAAAAAAATTATACTTAAACAAAATAAGAAAAATTTGGACATCTTCATCCTGTTCAAAAGTTTTCACCCCCAGCTCTTAATGCATTGCGTTTTCTTTTGGAGCATCAGTGAATGTTTGAACCGTTTTTAATAGTGCCCTTAATTGTCCTCAGTGTGAAAAGACGGCTCTCAAAATCATACAGTCACTCCTAGAGAGGGCTCAAATATGCAAAAAATGCTGGAAAACTGAAGAATTTTTGTGATCTGGAGGATTTTTTTGAAGAACATTGGGCAGCTTATCTGCTCAGGACAAACAAGAGACTCAAGAACAACCATCACAAAACATAAAAACAGCAAGCGTTCACATACTTTTTCTTACAACTGTATATCAAAAATGCCAATGTTGGTTATATCAACTCAAAATAAGAAACTAGAATGACATGTCTCTATAACTTTTTGTAAATTGAAACAAGCATGGGTAAAAATAGAAACATTGTTGCTCAGGTGGATTCTGCAAAGCAGTTAGCACTTCTCTACTGTATGACGTGTTTCTCAAGCAAATTTCACACTACAGTAAACCAGACCACTGAACATTGATACTCATAGGGCCCTTTGGCACTGGAGGAGATCACAAGTGTTTATTATGGTCTATGATATGAATAGTTTGTTGTTGTGGTCTAACCTTTCATGTTCGTGACTCAGATTTGCACCTGTGGATTAATGAGCCTGAAGGTGTTTGTGTATTTATACATCACTGCTCTGACAGGCCTGTTTCTCCACAGGGCTCACAGACAGTGACAGGCTTGTACTATATTTAAGGATATTGAAAATAAAACAAACAATATTTTGACTTCTAAAGCCTCTAAATGTTTTACTTTTGTCTTTGAATTAATAATAATCAAATATTGAGCAATTATTTGCGATTTACTTTTATTTATTAATCAACATATCATGTAAAGCAATTACATTTTCAAACAAATCACATATGTTTTTTTTTCTTAGCTTTCCAGAGTGTTCTCTCTGGCGGGCCCAGGCTGCTGCGTATCCTGGAGCACCTGACTCTGCTCTCTGCGGGAGATCTGATCCCATACGCAGAGGATCTGACTGCCAGCATGGGGCTGCTCTTAGAGGACGGCGTCTCTCGCAGAATCCTACAGACTGTTAACAAACTCTGGATGGTACTTAATACAGTCATGCCACGCAGGTCTGCTTCCTCTCTGTTTTACATGCTGCAGTCAAATTGAAAGATATCTTCAGGACTAGTACTAAATCTCTATCGTCATTTACTTTGTCAGGCTGTGGGTGATGACCGTAAATGCTCTGCAACCCTCTGTAAAGCTCCTGCGGCAGCAGAGATACACTCAGAATGATCTGATGGTGGATCCTCTCATTGTCCTGCGCTGCGACTCCAGAGTCTTCAGGTATTAAATGCCAATTGTTATGCTGCTAATATAATTTGTAATGAGAGAAAGAAAGTTTTCTATTTTAATTTATTTTAAAATGTAATTTATTCCTGTGATGGCAAAGCTAAATTTTCAGCAGCCATTACTCCAGTCTTCAGTGTTATGATCCTTCAGAAATCATTCTTATATCTGATTTGCTGCTTGATAATATTATTTAATCTTAATCTCTTAATAGTCTTATTATCATCAATTTTGAAAACAGTTATGCTACTTTTTTGTCATTTTATATATTAATTATTTTAATTATAATATATTATATTCAATTAATTAAATTAATTATATTATATTTATTTATTTTATATTATAATTATATTCATTATTATATTATATTATATTATATTATATTATATTATATTATATTATATTAATTATATTATATTATATTATATTATATTATATTATATTATATTATATTATATTATATTATATTATATTATATTATATTATTATTAATTATATTTCTTCTGAAGGTGTCCTCCACTAATGGACATCACTCTTCACATGCTGAACGGGTACCTGCTGGCATCTAAAGCCTACCTGAACGCCCACCTGAAGGAGACGGCTGAATTTGAGCGACAGGCTCAGACCGTATCGAACCTTGGGCTCGGTGGCCAACCTGACACCCCCGAGGTCACCAGAGAGGAGCTGAAGAATGCTCTGCTGGCTGCTCAGGTAGACACATGGACACACACTTCACTAATATTCCTCTGAATCATGAGTTTGTACATTTGGCATATGTGTGTTGTTTTTGTCCACCTTCAGGACAGTGCAGCAGTACAGATCTTGCTGGAGGTGTGTTTGCCGTCCCCTCAGGAAGAGCTGCAGCTGGGAGGGGGTGGAGGAGCAGAAAGCCTATTGCGTAGCGTTC
The DNA here is from genome assembly GCF_949357685.1 of Gobio gobio. Lineage (NCBI taxonomy): Eukaryota > Metazoa > Chordata > Actinopteri > Cypriniformes > Gobionidae > Gobio > Gobio gobio. Next base: position 7,662,530 of record NC_137118.1, read on the forward strand.
AGCCTGTTCCAGGTATTCCCATGCGGAAACAAATGGGCGACACGGTGGCTGGGCGGGGGTCCCGGCGGGAATGCGAGGCGGAGGGCGGACTGCTTAGTGACCTGAGGGAGGTGCAGTGCCTCATCTGCTGCCTGCTGCACCAAATGTTCATCGCAGACCCCAACATTGCCAAACTAGTGCACTTCCAGGTAACTAAATCTACAGAACAGTCATCACCGTTATGGTGATATACATACGTTGTAATTATCAAAATCTTAAAACAAACTTTTCAGATTTCTTACTTTTGTATTTAACGTTTCTTTTACGCATTTTAGAGTGAAACCAGATATTCAGTGAGAGACAAAATGTAGGGCGGGTTTTTGTTTTATCCATTGGGAATTGATTAGAGAAAAGTGGTCTCTGTATGACAGGTGGTTTAAGGGGAGCAGTTAAAAGAGGTGGAGCAAGTTACACTACCGTTCAAAATTCTGGGCTCTGTAAGATTTCCTATATTTTTTTTGAAAGAAGGATTTCTATTTCAAATAAATAAATTTTTTTAACTGTTTATCAATGAATGTTTCCTCAAAAAAATTTAAGCAGCAAAACTGTACCAAATCAGCATATTAGACTGATTTCTGAAGGATCATGTTACTCTAAAGACTGGAGTAATGATGCTGAAAATTCAGCTTTGCCACCACAGGAATAAATTACAGATATTAACTTAGAAAACAGTTCTCAATTGTAATCATGTTTACAATATTACTGTTTTTACTGTATTTTTAATCAAATAAATGCAGCCTTAATTAATATTAATATTAATATTGAGCATAAAATACTTCTTGCCAAAACATTACACAAAAATCTTACCACCCAAACTTTTGAACTATAGTGTAAAATTTGGATGGCAGTACGAAAAAAAAATGTTTCTTTAAAATAATGTGTACCAGGGAATCATTTAGCAAATTTAGCAGGAACATGTAATAATTTTGGAAATTTTTAAATTAAACCGCCATTAGGTTTATGCAAATCAGTTTCAGATGTAAAAAAAAAATGAAATGAAAAAGAAATCTCTAATTGGGTTTTTAAATGTTCTTTAAATGTTTCTTCAGGGTTATCCACAGCCTTTGCTTCCTCTGACGGTTGCAGGAATTCCTTCCATGCACATCTGTCTAGACTTTATCCCAGAACTCCTCGCTCAGCCACAGCTGGAGAAACAGGTAAGCAACTAACAATGTGTCCGTCCATATTATTAGCCAAAGCTAAATGGACCATGTATTGGGAGTGACAGCATCATTTGAATTTAGGTGTGAATGCCATAAATTATCATCCCGTGTGTGTACACAGAATATAATCACTCAAAAACCTGTCATGGTCTACTACGATCACCATAGTGACATTTTGTAACTAAATGAGACTCAGAATGACAGTGGTTTACTATATTTTAGTATATAAGTACACTCAATAGGATGTGAGACTGTTTATAGCTTTATAGTATATACTGCAACTTAATTTCGAGCTGTACATCTACAAGTTGAAGCATTAAGAGTAAGTAAAGTTTATTTGTACAAAACCATTCACAGACAATGAAGGGTCAAAAAGTGCTTTACAGTAATCTTAAAACAAATAACATAAAATACCATAGAAATGTAATAAAAGCCAAACCATATTGTTAATTAGAAATATGTATTACATCATTCAAATCCCTGACACATGGCGGGCCCTCAGGGTTGACCTCTGGGCTTGATGCTAATGGCAGTTTTGTTTTGTCTGCCACAGATCTTCGCCATACAGCTGTTGTCCCATCTGTGCACCCAGTACGCCCTGCCCAAATCCCTCAGTGTGGCACGTCTTGCCATTAGTGTGATGGGCACCCTCCTCACAGGTAGAAATAACTCTCTCTCATCTGTTTCTTTATCTCTCATCCATCCTCTCTTTATCTTGGTCTCTGTTCTTATTCATTTATTAGGGCTGGCATTTTATTAAAGAATGTCTAAAAATAACATTGGTAATTGGAGATATCAGACTATTACCCTGACCTTTTTTTTGTAACAAAAACCTACCTGTGCGATCTTGTCCCATTATCTTTGTACACACTGCCCTCTGCTGGCCATTTGTTACCGTCTCTATAGCAAACCTTCATCTGCAGTGTTTATAAATTATGCATCAGCCATCCATTTATTACGTTTTATTGAATGGTGATCTAGAGCACTCTTAAATCCTTCAGTTCCTTACAGTTTTGTGTCAGATCACTTAAGTTTTGTGTGTCTCGTGCATCTGTTCATTGTATGTGATTCTGTCCAATGTAATCACTTATGTAACACATTTTTTGGTATCTGTTACAGTACTGACCCGTGCCAAGCGCTATGCATTTTTCATGCCAACGCTGCCATGCCTAGTTTCGTTCTGCAAGGCTTTCCCTCCACTCTTCGATGACGTCATGTCCCTGCTGGTTCAGGTGGGACAGGTGTCTGCTGCGGATGTCACCACTAAGGCCCGAGACATTGACCCTCTCATTGCCAGTGAGTGTGTTCTTGTCTTATTTGACGTAATTGTTTTTATATTTTGTAATGTTCAATGGCTGTTGTATGTCGTGGGGATAGGGTAAGATTTTAGGTTAAATTATTTGACTCAGTTGACACTTTGATTTCTTCAAAGCATCTACTGAGTAAAATTATTTAAATAAGTTAGATCTAATAGAGTGCAGGCCCACTTTTTCAGAGGCCTTGGTTTCGGAAGTATTTTTCCCATAGGGGCTTAAAAAAAGAGTTACAAGCCAAGAACCAAGCCAACCAGTGACCAGATGAATCTCAACATCACAAAGATTTAAAGTGTGTATGTATAACATGTTTATTGGAAAACATGCATATCTATACAAATATTTAAGTGGCTTGAGAGCCTAGGGAGACTAACACATTCACAGTTGTCTCTGCATGATTTGCTTGTTGCAGTTCTCTAATTGGTGGGGATTTCTTTGCAGAATTAGATCCACCGATATTTAAAGTTGTGATCTGATGGTTTCTACATAAGAATATACCATCAGTTAAAATCTTTGGATCTCACAGTAGGTTCGTCTTTAAAGGTTAATAAATTATTGTTAAAAATGTATTCCTCTTTTTTTCTTTGAAGACCCAACTGTTGCACACTATTCAGTTTGTGTTTTTAGCAAAAATAGATCTTAAAAAGGTATACAAAAAAAACCTACATAGAGGTTTTCTATTGTAATTTGTTTTTTTTCTCTCCATGGAAATAGCTACCGCAGCTGGCAAACTTGTTAAAGGTTTGAATAGTTTTATATTTGCAATGGGCTGCACAATTATCTTGTTGTGTGATTTATTAAAAAAACACAAAAAGCCAAGATTTCCATTAGCATAATTCAAACATTTCTGACTATTACCAGTTATTAAACAAATCTAATAATGTGACATTGTGGTATAGAAAAGGAGATTTCAACAAATTTTAAATCAATAACTTATGACCTACACTCTGAAATTCAAAGGTCTACATTCAGTTTTCATATTAACATTTATTTAATCTTAATTATAATAGTATTGAAATATATAAATTATAGTAATATTGTATTAATATATTCATTATATTAAAACATATATATATCTCTATATCGGCCCGAGTCCAACTGGAGACGTTTTTTTTTTACTACTTTTACTACTATATATAAAATACAATTCAAATAACAAATAAATAAGAACATAGACTTCTCCGTGCAAGCTTCCAAAATTATTTTAAGTAATTCAAAATCAAAAAATGTCCCATGCTCAAAAGGAGTAGGAAGAAGTTCAAAACCAACTTTTCTGGTCCTACCCCCTTTTTCTCTATTTTTATCCCTTAATTAAATACAAAACAAGTAGATTCTTTACATATTTACATACACATACACCCTATATCTATTTACAGTACCTACACTCACATATACACCTAGACACAGATGCTTACTTTCATACATACGCATACACATTTCCATCTAATTTCTTCGTTTCCGTCTATCTATATCAAACCGAATACTATCCCAACCAAACTAGACTTATTATACAATCCCAGAAATCATAGTCAGTATACAATACTAACAACTCAATTCCAAAACCACATGTTTGATCAATTTATCCTCTCTAATCAACACTTGACTTGTCTTGCATATAATAAAATCCATAGATATAAAACACTTCAAGCAGATCACAATGTTAGTTTAAACGTTTACAATCACCACCACAGTAAAAAGGTATTTTTGACAAGCTGAGGCAGGCTGATGCTGCTCGCAACGGCGCTCGCAAACGAAACTGGCTATACAATATAAACTAATAAACAAAAAGACATGGTTTGTCCTATCATGCACCTCTCCGCAAAACGAATATAAATCTGATCTTCAATTCCTGCGCTAGATGCACATTTAACTGAGTTCACATCAACGAAATCAACAAATATGAGCAGCATTTTATTGATCATCAGCTTGAAAATCATTGACTGCAATAGGAGAAAGAGCGACCTAAGCACTGGTAAGGTCATTAGTTTTAATGAAGATGATTGTGTTTTTGAGCATTTTCAGTGTCACTTGCGGCCGTTTGCATGTTGGTTTGCTTGCTTTACTCATTTGCGGCGATGTGTGTTGCAGTAGCGCTGTCATATCTGACTACAACATGTCATATATAGCCTATTACACGCTCTCACACGTTTATTTTTGTTTCGCTCTCACACGTTTATCTATCACGTTAAATTGACAAATGTGATATAAACAACCAGATGCATTTACACTTGTCCAGTTTCGTCTGAAATGCGTCCCAGACCACCTTCTGAATTGGTTTGTTTGAGTGATCGGATATAAATCAGTCTCGAAAGAATTTCAGAAGGCATTTACTCCTGGTCTTTCCACAGTCGGATAGATATCTGATCAGAGAAAACCAGTTAAGTGACCAGTTGTAAAAAGACCATAACTCTTGCACCTGCGCTGAAGGAGTGCTCACTGCTGTTGCTGCTGCTGGCGCGGCCGCGGCGAGCCAGTCACGAGAAACGCGGTAGCATGGTCTTGTCGTTTCCACCAGTGCAACACATCTCATAGTTTATTTTAATTAATGAATGTTTAAAATATAAAACGAAGGCGAAGCCTAAAACAGACCCGAAGCCCGGCCCGCGTGTGAGGTATGACGTGAAAATTGTCCCGAAGACCAGCCCTAGGGGTGTTAAAAAAGTCAGGGTTTGAGTTTGATTCTCGAGTGTGACAACTCTTAAAGAGTAACTGTTTCTTGCTTGCAAATTTATTTATAGTTTTTGCACAGTCTGTTGAGCATGTGAGCTGCTGTTTTAAAGTGTTTTATGCCTTTTTGCCCTTTTATCTTTTTTCTAAGCATCGGCAATATGAGGTTATCCTTTCACAGTATAGAGCACAGTATAATATGATTTGGCCAAGTAATGTAGCCCTAGATTAAGATCTAATACACTGTGTTCTTGTGTTTAGGGCTTCAGTATCTGAGAGAGAAGCCACAGGAAATACCTCTATCAGAATCCAAACTCTCTCTACCAAAGAGATCTGCAGAGGAGCTGGGCGGAGCCGATCCTGACGTACAGCTGTGCTATCAGATAGAGGCCACCTTCATGGACATCATCAGCTCCAGCACACAGGCACTGTGACAAACACAAACATGTGGATGGACTGTGCATAGAAAGGAATGAGTATTATGTCCCATGTAAAAATGAAGTGTCATGTTACAGGACTCTAGGTCGTAGAAATCTACTTATGAACCTACGAAGCATTATAATGATAGATGTCTCACAGCGGTTGGACTGGTGCAGAGAATATTTCAGTTTAAAGTCAATCCACTCAAAACAATGACCAGGAATTTTCTATATAAATCCTGCATTTTGGCATCCCAATTCCACAAGTGATGGAAACATCTGGAATGAAGGTAATGAAAGATTGATTTGAGATATGGTTTTAAGTAAACTGTACTTACCATGATATATATGAAAAGTCAAATCACTGAGTACTATTTTTTTAAACAAAGGACAAGATGTGCTGAAAGATAAAAATAAAGATTGCAATTCCATATTCGGTCGCCAGCGAAATCCACAGTCTGTATTTGACTCGAAATAACATTGACTTTCCAGGAAGTGTTGTTTAAGTCTTACGTGAATTGGACGCTCATTCTCTGGCCTGTCCTAAAGGATTGGTTTAATTCAGGTCACAAAGCAGCTTGCTGTAGATGTTTTCTAAATAGCGTGTTAGTTAAGTGTGTATTTGAGTGTGCGGCGAGATGTGTGTCCAGGGCACTTAGCAGTGATATTATTGGTCTGTTTTCTAGACCAGCATTTAACTGTGTTTTCTTGGTTCAAATTCAGTGTGACGTCGGGATTTTTTTGTTACCTTGGTTGTTTACATGTCAATCCTTTGAACATTTGTATTAAAACATCTTTTTGGAAAGTCTTTTGTTTACTCACTTTTGATTATAACTTACTAAAGGCGTACCTGTAGTTGCTTATTATGCTGGGATTTTAACATGGGGAAAAAATACACACTTCACCTGTATTTAGCACATATTGAGAAAAACATGGCTGGCATTATGAACAGTTTGGGTTGCTAAAACAAAACTCTAAGTCACAAAAAGCACCAAAAATTTTACTGGATATTAAAGTCATTTACATAAACTTCAATATTTCAGATCCGTTATCTGTGGTGATAAAATGGTATTAATAAGAACACTTCCTTTAGATCCACATGGGGGCGCTCTTGTCTCATGAAAAAATACCGGTTCCACAGCCTGGAGTACACATGGAAACGCTTATGCATGTTCAGTGATGGCATGATCAGTGATTGGAGCATAACAAATAACTTGGCCAATCACATGCTCCCTTTGCTCCAGTACAAAAGTTTTCTGTGTTATGAGAGCTTTAGAAAATGCTCTGATTTAATTTGCAATCAAATATTGGCCCACGGTACTTCACATTAAAGTAGAGAAATCCAGTAAATATTTTTTTTCTGAGCCAGATTACGCCATGAGGCTTGACCCTACCTAAATAATCGCACACTTTTTCCCCGAATCACTTGTATAGTCATTTTCTCACTTTTGTAATGTCCCGTATAGAAGCTGTTGAGTTTTTTCTCATCTGATGTGGGGTGTATGCGACTACATAAGGATGCATAAAAATAACTACGGCATCCATCACTTCTAAGTGCACATCTGCCCATAGGGTGATGGTAGATGTTGTTGCGTTTGATAAAAGTGGAAGAAAAGGCACAAAATATGCATTTTTGTGGTGTAAACGGTTCTCACCGCAGGTCTTTTGCCTCTTCAGAGCTCTGAGCTGCCGTGAACAGCCTCAGGCTAGCAAAGGCAAAATCACAGCTCAGTTTTGTTTCTCCTTTAAGGCTCTGTCAAGTTTAAACACCTTTTTCACACAAAAAGCTTCGGTGCTCTTTTCTCTCTCTCACCTTTCCTTGCACCTCTGTTCTTGCGGCAGAGAGAAATGGAAATGTTTATAGCCTCCCCTAGCAGACCCGGCTTCCTCTGTTCCAGGGCCATTTCTCGTTACTTGCTCGTTCGACCTTCTATTGAGTTATTTTCCTCACTTCTGGATGCCTCGAGTGGGAAGTCTGCCGTTTGAATATCCGTGCGCGCATCAGTAAATCGGATTGACTTTGTGCTACGAGACAAAGGTCTGCCGAAATCTAAAAGCACCGATAATGTAATTCACGCTTCGATTTGGTAATTGACATCTGTTTAGTGTTGTGCTCCTCGCTGCACATCATCCATTTGTGAAATCCGCCGTGGCGGGTGCCAGCTTTCCATCTGGTAACGGCTGGCGGGCATGTGTTCGAGATTAAATCCGATACAGATCTTTACAGTAAACGTCAAGATTGTAGGTTGTGACCGGTCGGGCTATCTATCTTTGCATCTCGCCACAGACGTTCAAAGATGGAGGCGATTTGTCAAACGGGAATGTCAAGTAACTTTGTGAAGCCTGCCAGTTGGAAAGGCGAGCGCGACCGAGCGAATTTGTCTCTTGCCCAGATACTTATATCAAGTCTCTGATCTCAGGCAAGCCTTTGGTGAAATTCAAAACATCTCGCGTCAGAACGTGAGGCGCTGCGCTGAGTTTGTGTGTTTTATTTCCTACTGAATCAAAGCAAGCTGTTCCGCAAATCGTGTTGTCAGCGTAGGCCGACTGAACTGGCAAAAGCTATTTACAGACGCTTGCAATCAAATCACCATATTTCAGCTCCGGCCCCACGGGCTCCATCTAAATGCAATATGCCTCTGCGTTCATGGCACCCCGGAGCCTTACATCATGTCTTTAGTATTGTTTATGAGATTAGAGACTGCACCATGTAAAATACTCCGTTCTTTGTTAGCTGAAAGGTACCAGATGCCAGCGTGCGGTCTGCGGCATGCTCCATCTAATTACCTCCGCTATTACAGGCCGAGCTGTATGTAACCCCTGTGCTCCGCGGCCGGCGTTGCGGAGAGAATCGGATGCGGAGGAACCTTAAGGGCTCTTCCATGCTCTACCATCTGGAGAGACGGGAGAGTGTATTACATCCCACACCTGATGAATGTGTGATTAGCTTCGGGTCTGAAGCATAAATCATTTGCAGCCGGTTGCTTTGGGCTCGCGTTGACTTCATCAGTCGCTCTGGGTGACTACATTAGTAAAGGCAATAAAGCTATTGGGGAGATCGTCTGAGGTCACGACTGGGTTACAGGTGCTATCGGACAGAGGAGACTCTCTTAAACGAGCTTAAAAACGCCATTGCCCACTGGCTTCATGGATGTAACAGCATTGTGCTTTAGCTTCTCGGATTATGCACATTATATTTGCACATGTAATGTAGTTGTGTAGTAATGCGTGTTAACAGCACTGTACTGCTGCTTAGGTTCCCAACATGCCCTGTACCATGATTTATTTATCTGTTTGTTTGTTTTTGTCCGTCCATCCATCCATCCGTCCAGTCATTTCTTGTGCTTTGAAAGAAAACGATACAACTCACTGGTTCTTAACTTGTTTTGCTTTAGGACAAGTGTTGACCTGACGTAGTACCATAATTGTTTATCTCACACACACACTGTTCCGCTATCTTTGTAGGGACTCTCCATAGACGTAATGGTTTTAATACTTTACAAACTGTATATTCTATCCCCTTACATCACACACAACTTTCTGCATTTTTACATTTTCAAAAAACTCATTCTGTGTGATTTATAAGCTTGTTTCCTCAATTTAGTTCCCGATGGTGACACGAGTCCCCATGAGGTTGAAGTCCCCACCAAGATAGAAAAACACGAACGCACACACACACACACACACACACACACACACACACACACACACACACACACACACACACACACACACACACACACACACACACACACACACACACACACACACACACACACACACACACACACACACACACACACACACACACACACAAGCAAAATTGTACTTTATGCAATTATTTCTATTAAGTAGGGCTGGGTATTGACACAAATTTCACATTTCGATTTGAGTTCGATTCACAAGCTTTCGATTCGATTCAATATCGATTATTTTGGATATGTATCCGGTATAATACATGGAACATTTTCTCAAGGAAAACTAATTTCTGAACTAATGTTGTAAACTATGGGAGTCAGTTGATACTACATTAGCCTACTAATATTGAAGGTAAACATTAACTGATTTGTATACAAACACTTAAAATGACACAATTGTTTTTTTTTTTATATAATAATAAAGTTATAATATTAACTTTACAATTACATAATAATATTTCTACTCCAATTAGTTTTTTTGAAATATAAACATTTAAAGGGTGGCTGTCATAAAAACTTGGCAGATTTATTAAATATTGAAGAACATTGACAATGAATATCCTATGTAATGTGGTGCACATAATTAGCAAAATGCTCCTCTCTAGAGTTAATTTTTCTAGCTGACTAACGAGTTTATGGACACTGGATATGTTTTTTCTGAGGTAACTGTGACGTTGCGTGACATTGTTTGTTTACTTGTAAGCCGTTTTACTTACATCTTTCTGCGGTTGAAACACTGATTGAGCGATTCTATGTGACATGATACGGATTTCGGTAAGTTGTCCTGTATCTTTTAACACACTTTCAGAAGCTCATTCATGTTTATTTTGCGCTGCTGGTTCTCTTGAGCTGAGCTGCGGCAGAGCGATCTCACGCCACAGCGCCAACGGTATTTATGTTTTTAAATTTCGTAAAAAAAATAGACTAATCGATTCTTGGAATTTAAGAATCGATATTGTTTTGAAAAAGTGAGAATCGATTAAAATCGAGAAATCATAATTTTTTACCCAGCCCTACTATTAAGTAATAATAATTAATTGACAATTAAAACAATTACAATTAAACTATTTAAGAACAATTTAAAGGGCACCTATTATGCCCCTTTTAACAAGATGTCATATTGGTCTTGGGTGTCCCCAAAATGTGTCTATGAAGTTTCAGCACAAAATACCCCACAGATAATTTATTATAACGTGTTGAAAATGTCATTTTGAGGCCTGTCTATAAAAAGCGCTGTTTTGGTGTGTACTGCTTTAAATGTAAATGAGCTGCATTTCCCCGCCCCGTCTTTAGAAGAGGACGTAGCATATACATCTCTCAACAATGGCGGATTGCATACAGGTCTCACAGGGCGGGTCTAAGTTAAAATGGCAGTGTCAGTCAAACCGTGTGATGTCACACTGCAGAGAATCTGAGAACAGCTTGTTCTGAAACACCGCTTATGATTTTTGGGGATTAAAAAAAAAAATACTGGGTGGATTTTTATCGTTATAGGGTGGTTGTTTACACACACTGTCAACACACAATTATGTTCAAACATCATGTAAAAGTGGATTTTGCATAATAGGTGCCCTTTAATGTTAAAATGAAAATAAACTATTTAATTATTAAATGATTAATTATTATTATCTATTAAAATGAATAAATTAAAATAATATTAATATCTGTAGTTTATAATTCACTGTACAAAACATATTGCGGTCAGCACAAGTTTATTCTATATTGCAAGTATTCATGTATTTCGTCTTTACTTTTACCATGCTGATGGTTTTCAAGGGTCACGTGACCTGTTCCTGTTGGTGTCTACTTAGTGACAGATGTATTTGTGCTAGAATACTGTAGAGTTGCACAGCTTTTGATATTAAAAGCATTTTTTATTTTGCTTCTCTGATTATATGGTTTGTTGCTCTTAATTGTTTGCATTTAGCATGGTTTTCTTCCTGCTGTCCATGACCCACTAGTTGAGAAGCACTGGCCTAGTCCGCATTGATTTCAGAGTAACAACACTAAAATATTTAGTTCTTTTGTACAATAATATAGTGTTTGTTTCCCTAAAGAGGGTGAATGTTCATGAATTTTGAATCTGTTTTGCATTCATATAAGTGGCCGTGTTATTGAAACAATTTAAAAAATGCAACACAAAAAAAACCCTTACCTGTTGTCATTGGCAGAATGAGGGACTATCTTTGATGATGCCAAAGCTCACTTAAATACATTGTGATCTTTAATTACCAGTGCTGGCATGGCGTATTACTTTTCAGTGTTTCCCCTCAGAGAGTAAATTGCTCTTAACCAGCCAACCAGCCATTTAACGCCCTCATTATATACACATTTGACCTCGTTCCGACGGCTGTAAGCTGCGTAACGCGTCCTCTTAAAGTGCTGAAGAGCCTTTGAGCACCTCCCTCTCTCCCTCTCTCCCTCTCTCCCTCTCCCTCTCTCCCTCTCCCTCTCCCTCTCCCTCTCCCTCTCGCTCTCTCTCTCTCTCCCTCTCTCCCTCTCCCTCTCTCCCTCTCCCTCTCCCTCTCGCTCTCTCTCTCTCTCCCTCTCTCCCTCTCCCTCTCTCCCTCTCCCTCTCCCTCTCCCTCTCGCTCTCGCTCTCTCTCTCTCTCTCTCTCTCTCTCTCTCTCTCTCTCTCTCTCTCTCTCTCCCTCTCTCCCTCTCTCTCTCTCCCTCTCTCTCTCTCTCTCTCCCTCTCCCTCTCTCCCTCTCCCTCTCTCCCTCTCTCCCTCTCTCCCTCTCTCCCTCTCTCTCTCTCTCTCTCTCTCCCTCTCTCCCTCTCTCTCTCTCTCTCTCTCTCTCTCTCTCTCTCTCTCTCTCTCTCTCTCTCTCTCTCTACACAACAGATGGCTGCAGTGCTGAGAGAGTATACATATTAATAGCACAATTACAATGCTCTACATCAAGATTGTGTCATTATCATTGTGATTGAAAAAGCAATTATGGTTCTTGATTATCATCAGCCACTGTAAATCTCTGTTATTTTGTTGTTGCCTCTGGGCACGATCCCCATCCGCTGTCAAGAAACCGATCTCTGTGGTGCAGGGTTTGGGAGATGAGCACTCCTCTTTGACTGCCAATTAATTAGCTAGCCTTGCATTTGCATAATCGGCTCCTCGGGTGGTTTTGGGAGATGGCTCAGCCTCATTCTCAAGCTATGGCGACAGTTTGAAGGTGTAGATACTGTTCAGGGATCAGGCCGGCTGGCGTAGGAAGTATGTGCTTTGGAATCTGCTCTTGATGGGGAAATTCTGCAGGCAGGTTGAGATATATATATACACACACACCGATCAGGCATAACATTATGACCACTGACCGGTCTTCATCACGGCACCTGTTAGTGAGTGGGATATATTAGGCAGCAAGTGAACATTTTGTCCTCAAAGTTGATGTGTTAGAAGCAGGAAAAATGGGCAAGCGTAAAGGATTTGAACGAGTTTGACAAGGGCCAAATTGTGATGGCTAGACGACTGGGTCAGAGCATCTCCAAAACTGCAGCTCTTGTGGGGTGTTCCCGGTCTGCAGTGGTCAGTATCTATCAAAAGTGCTGCAAGGAAGGAACAGTGGTGAACCGATGACAAGGTCATGGACGGCCAAGGCTGATTGATGCACGTGGGGAGCGAAGGTTGGCCCATGTGGTCCGATCAATCAGACGAGCTACTGTAGCTCAAATTGCTCAAGAAGTTAATGCTGGTTCTGATAGAAAGGTGTCAGAATACACAGTGCATCACAGTTTGTTGCGTATGGGGCGGCATAGCCGCAGACCAGTCAGGGTGCCCATGCTGATCTCCTTCCACCACCAAAAGCTCCATCAGTGGCACGTGAGCATCAGAACTGGACCACGGAGCAATGGAAGATGATGTCCTCGTCGTTTTCTTTTACATCACGTGGATGGCCGGGTGCGTGTGCATCACTTACGTGGGGAACACATGGCACCAGGATGCACTATGGGAAGAAGGCAAGCTGGCAGAGGCATTTAACATTGTGTTAAAATGCAGTACTGATCCACATATGTTAGTGCTGGTAAATAAATCAATGTGTTTGTTTTACCAGCACAATCATTCCCAGAGCTGTATTCCCATCACATTAACCAATAAAGCTGTTTTTTTAGACCAAATTTGGACCAAATGATTGCTGTAGATCCGTTGAGAGGATATGTACCCTTTTGTTATGGGAAAGTATGATTCTTTTTTGGGAGGCGGGGGTTGCTCAAGGGGAGTGTGCGTACCTTCACTTTGTAAAGTCACAGATCCAATCTGTAACGCTATTGTAACCTCAGGTGTGAAATCTCGTACACCCCACAGCTCAGTGGCTTTAGCAGCTCAGCTGTGAAATTATATCTGTTCTACCTCTTGAGAGCTCCAGAGAGGTGGGAGTAGTGTGTGTATGTGTGTGTGTAATGAAAAAAAAATGTATCTGAAAGAGAGAACAAAAGACAGAGAAAAATAAGTGGTAGGCCAGATAATAAGTAAAAGCTGTTTAAAATCCACATGTATCCCTCACCAAAGGCCCATACCACAGCTGCAGCTTCACGAGTGATTCTCAGCCTCCAGCCTGCAGTCAGTCTGTCTGTCTGTCTGTGTGTCTGTGTGTCTGTCTGTGTGTCTGTCAGTTCACTCACTCCAGAAACCAGCTGTGTGGTTAGAGGACTCGCATCGGCCAACACGGCTTTTGGAAGAACCTGACTGTGTAAAATGTATAATGGAGTGATTGTGTGTGGACCAAACAGTGGACCAAAATGTCTTTGGGCGCTTGTTACATTTTAAAATGTCTTTCATATGTTGTATTTCATTGCTACACAAAATATAAGTGTCAAAAAGTTGATCAACTAAAGGTCTAGTGTCATTTGCTTATATTTTAAGTGTGACTTAAGTGCCCAAATACCATCCATCCATCCATCCATCCATCTAGCTGTTCATGTGTCGTTAATCAGTCTTTTCCATCCATCTTTCTGTCAATCATTCATTCCATCCATCCATCCATCCAGCTGTTCAGCAGTCCATCCATCCATCCAGCTGTTCAGCAGTCCATCCATCCATCCATCCATCCAGCTGTTCAGCAGTCCATCCATCCATCCATCCATCCATCCATCCAGCTGTTCAGCAGTCCATCCATCCATCCATCCATCCATCTAGCTGTTCAGCAGTCCATCCATCCATCCATCGTTAATCAGTCCTTTCCATCCATCTTTCTATCAATCATTCCATCCATCCAGCTGTTCATTAGTCCATCCATCTTTCTATCAATCATTCAATCCATCCATCTAGCTGTTTATCTGTCCTGTCCATCCATCGGTTCATCAGTCCTTTCCATCTATCCATCCATCCATCCAGCTGTTCATCAGTCTATCCATCTTTCTATCAGTCATTCCATCCATCCATCTAACTGTTCATGTCCTTTCCATCATCTGTTCATCAGTCCTTTCCATTCTTTGCGTGTTTGTGTATGAGCAAAAAATCATCCATCCATCCATTGTTCATCAGTCCATTAATTTTCTATCAATCATTCCATCCATCCAGCTGTTCATCAGTCCATCCATCCATCGTTCATCAGTTCTTTCCGTCCATCCATCCATCGTTCATCTGTCCTTTCCATCCATCTGATCGTCCATCCATCTATCCATCTGTTCATCAGTCCTTTCCATCCATCTTTCTATCAATCATTCCATCCATCCAGCTGTTCGTCAGTCCTTTTCATCCATCCATCCATCCATCCATCCATCCGTAGTGTGTGTACTGTGTGTGCGCGCGCGTGTAAAAGTATTATTTATTGATATATATTAAATAATGTATATTTTTACATGCATATAGTTCTTTGTATTTTTAGGCTTAAATATTGTAATTATGTAAATGTCCACTGAGGGTGTTCCTGTTAAAGGTTCACAGCACTACAGCGTAAGAATCTGGTGCATGCAATGATGGCTAATCGTTGACGGGATCCATGACGGGATTTTGGAATGCCAGACACAGCTTTATAAAATGAACCATGAAAGCTAATCAGATTTTTACTGCAAGGATGATTTCATTTTGTGCTGAACCAGTGTGGTGATTAACTCCAAATTACATTTAAAAGGCTGCTTCACACTGGGGATAATGAAATATGAAATCGGTAGTTTTTCAGTTGACGGAGAGAATGTAGGTGGATGGGAAGATGGAGGGAGATGAAGGAGAAATGCTGTGGATGTTTGGGAGCACTTCTTTGGAAAGCCTTTGTTATGATTGGATCGTCTTCCAGCTGTCGTCACCTTTATTACCACCTGTTTATTGTAGCTCTGGGAGCGATGAGACAATTCGTTTTCCCCTCCAAGCACATAAACGCACGTAATGGGCTCTTTATGACACTTCTGATCCTTTATGAAGAGCATGAACAGACTGTCTGGACAAAAATATTAGGTTTAGGGCCTCTGAGAGAGAAAACAAAGGGAAGAACAAAAAACTGTTGCTACTCCCCCCCCCAAGTTCAGGTTAGGTGCCCTTTCAGTACCCACTTTAAGTGGTGTCAGATGCAAACTGACACATACAACATGAACAAGGCCTAATCGCTCCTCAGCTCATTTAAATTGCTAATGAGATCCCTTGAAATAATTCCCATGCTTAGGTGAAGAAGACACCCAATCAGATGATAGAGAAGAGCAAGGCCCTTTATAAAAATCCTTATAAATGTATACAGTTTCATTGCCAATTTGATAGTAAACTGATACTAAAATGATTTAACGATTTTATTTTATTTTACGATTGCAACACTTTTTTTCAAAAGTGCTAAAACCACTACCTTAGACAAAATATTAGTCTGTATTATTGCACTGTAAAAAAAAATTCTAAAAAATAGTGTGCACTTTAAAGCCTGCAAATGAAATTCCCGGGTTTTAGTGTGATAAAAAGTCATAATCGGCTTCTGAAAAATGCTCCACATTTGTCTTCATGAACTAAGCCGGCGTGTAATTGCTCTTTTGACACATGAATGTGTGTGTTTGTGTGTGAACAACTGTGTGTGTGTGAGCTCTTGAGCAGCCCCGGAGGTAATTTTCACCCGTCTTTGCATGATTTTCTCTCCTGGTGAGATGTAGAGTAACACAGAACAAGTGTAATATCACCTTTCGGAGGTATCAGGGCACCTTTTATTTAACACTCAATAAATAGCACCATTTTCAGTATTTATGTGATTCTTTTTATCAGCAGTGCCTTAAAATCCTCTCAGATTTCTCTAAGCGTTCTCACACAATGATAATGACATAGCTGATAAATTCTGTTACATATTGAAATAAGCAAGTAAACAAAAAAACAACAACTTGTAATTTCATTTGAATTAATAGTTTGCGCAGTTTTGCAGCGTCTTTCAAAACATTATTGGCTTTCAATAACTGGTTGCCTTCACATTTTGGGTTTTCTATTCTTTGTGTCATGTGAAATGCCTCTTCCCTCTTGCTGTAAGAGGAAATGAGCTCAGTGGTGTGTGTTTAGTGCTCCAAATGCTGCTGTAGATCAGGCTAGTGGCTCTCCGAGGGGCCGTCAGTATGTCCTTTGCAAAAAAGCAGCTCATCTCTGGTCCCGTGACTCCAACCCTGATAGCTCATGTTTCTCACAGCTCATTCCCAGAGTCATGAATGAAAAGTATGTGTGTCTGTTTCTCTCTCAAAGCACAGGCACATTCCACTCAAGATGGCGTGTTTACAGTCACCATGAAATCAAAATTCATGTGCTCTTATAATCTTTAATCAAAATATCTCTTCTCTAATGACGTGTTCACTGGCACAAGGGCGGGACAACCTGTCACTCAGATGAGATCACAGCAATAGCAAACTACAACCATCCAATCCATTCCAGATTAACAAAATCAAGTCTTACCCTACATTTTTTTCTTGTTTGTGAAGCCGTTTCACTCTATATGTGACCCTTGACCTCAAAACCAGTCGGAAGTCGCACGGGTATATTTGTGGCAATGGCCAAACAATACATTGTATGGGTCAAAACTATCGATTTTTCTTTTATGCCAAAAAACATTAGGATTTTAAAGGTGCAGTGTGTGATTTTTAGCAGGATCTAGTGGTGAGGTTGTGAATTGCATCCCCACTCCCCTCCCTTTCGGAGCACATAGTGAAGCTACGGTGGCCGACACTGGACAAAAATGTTGTCGTCAGAGAGAGTAGCTAGCGCTCTGTAGAGTAGTTTGTCCGTTTAGGGCTACTGTAGAAACATGGTGGCGCAAAATGGCGATTTCACTGTAAGAAGACCTACGATGTATGTAGATAGAAATGACTCATTCTAAAGGAATAAAAACATAACGGTTCATTATGTAAGGTCTTTCTACTCCACTGAAAACATAGTTATGTATATTTGTCACGCATTGAAGCGAGGTCTTCATTAAAAAGGAGGAAGAAGGCAGCAACCGGCTGACAATAAAGTGAATTTTAATGAAAGTAGAAAATAAAACAGTGAACAGGAAGCGGCAGTCCTCCGTGAGACACACATAGTGTAAAACATAACGCAGGCCTGGTCCTCTCTCATCCTTCACTGGTGTCGCTCGTCCTTATATGCCTCCGGGCTCCCTAATGAGAGGACTTGAGAGTGGTGATGCTCATTCTCAATCACGCACCGGTCTCGCTCGCTCCTCCCACGTCTCTCGCTCGCCCACCTCGCCACAATGTTATTGCGATTCTACCGTAAATAAATATATATATATATCAGCCAAATATTGTCCTATCCTAACAAGCTTATTTATTCAGCTTTCAGATGATGTATAAATCTCAATCAAAAATTGACCCTTATGACTGTTTTTTTGGTCCAGGGTCACATGTATGTCACAATAGGGGTGGGTGTGCAAAATCACGAATTTTGATCATGGACGGTTTAAATGTCTCCACGATCTGCTTTTGGAGAAATATCGTAGTGTCGTGCTACAGTGCATTCTATCAGTTGCAGTTCTGGCGCCTCCGTCCCAATACTGTACGTTACATGCGACGAACATTCACATCACATGATAACACAGCGGTAGATTTACACTCACGGGACACTGCACTAATTCACAATCACAAAAGTTCATTATTGGCATGTGCTTTAAAGCCTTGCCGGTTAAACATTTCATTTGCGTGCTGTTCTGACATGCGCTTTTTCTGAGCACATACACCCGAAGCACGCACCTGATCAGTATCTTTCGTGTCCGGTTGCGCTAATGCTATAAAATACACACGGTTTACATAAACACAGTTGGTTATGTCTAAAGAGAATGAAAACAATTGAGAGAAAATCGTATGCGTGTCTAGCCTGACGTCGTCACACTCAATTCTAGTCAGAATATGAGTCTGATACTGCTCCATTGGGTGTGATTATGGGGAGTGTTTCAACCAAACCAGGAAAGACCTCAATTGGATAGACCTGTAACCAATCAGAGCAAGCATAGTTGTCAACAGAACTCTGGAAGAAGAAGAAGAAGATGAGTGTAAACAATCTTTGCCAGTGTTGTAAAAAGAATGTAAGGATACACAGAGTACTTACCAACACGATCATCATTTTTGAGAGAAATAGTAAAGGTGAATGCGTATACGAACAAGTTCTCCGTTTAGGACTAGAACGAATTCAACCCAAGCGCTTTTTGGTGACGTGGATGATGACGTTACTGTTGATCATCTGTCCACCATTGTCAGGGCGGGCTTTATACGATTTCATTGGTCCGAACACCTGTTCGGGCATAGTTGCTCCACTACGGAGTCCAGACCGAAGTTCCCAAACTCAAATGTTGTGGGCAGGGCAAAATTCGGCTGGCATCCAGGCTAATGCGTGTCTGTATCTAGATCAGATGCGTGCAGGTCTTAAAGTGACAGCACCTAATAGTAAACATGTTGCCCCTTGTCCTTAAAGGGATAGTTCATAAATGTCTGCCATTCTTTTTTTTATTATATATTTTGTTTATTAGTACTGCTCATTCTGCACTACCAAGCCTGTAGTGCTCCTCTCAGAAACTGAAGCTTCCGCGCCTTGATCGCCCCCCAGTGGCCGGTCCCAGTATAGCTCCTAAACCCCACCCCTCCATGTATTTGAATGGACGCGAGACGCACTAAACAATTCAATTACACTTCAAATAATTGTTTTCAAAAGATGGTTTCTGTCATTTTAGGCAGTTTTTATCACAATGATTTCATTTAAGTGTTCGCTTTTTAAATAAGTTTAGTTTTAGTGAGTTTTTTGATGCTATAAAAACAGGGGGTGTGACGTCATGATTGACAGCTGAGATTGACGGCTTCTGAGTGAAGTTGTCACTGAGGCACTAACGGACTTTTTTCGGGATTTTGGGGAGGAGATTGGAGCTTTAGCTTTCATTTCTACATTTCCATAACTGTTTATTTCACACCAACATAATGAATTGTTCTTCATCTGCGAGAGTGTGGGTGGGATTTTGATAATCGCGCCTCTACTTCCTGCTCTCGACTGCGCAACTCCGGTCCCGAGATCGCTACTGCGCAGACTCGGTCCCAAGATGTCAGCGCCGTGTGCGGGCCTACGAAAGCTTCAACTCTGGTAAGCGGAAGTCAATGAAGTCGCGTTGTCCATATTTTTTTACGGTCTATGTGTACTACTGTTTGGTTGTACTGTCACTGGCAAAATAGTCAAACAAACATGAAAAAGAATTGTGATAAAATCGTGATTTTCCTTAAAAAAAATCACGATATTATATATTTTTGCCATATCGCCCACCCCTACAATAGGGAAGAAAAGACTATCGCAACTTTGGTTTCATGCCGACTGGAGGAGTCAATCTTGAAATGATCCATCCATATGCAGTATATTGTCTGTGTTGGGGTCATGATCACCTTGTCTCAGCCCAGGCTACAAAGGCAATATCTGAGAGGAGATTGCAGGTGACCTCACTTCCTCCCACTTCCTCCCTCCGCCACAATAAGCCATTTGTATTCCTCTCATGTATAAAACTCCAGGCTGGTGAGATTACTTTCATCCAAATTATTTTTGTGACCTAAGGATATCCTATCAGTCCTTACCTGTTAAAGCCACTCTTTTCCTCCTTCCTTCATCGCAGGCTCCAGTGAGCTGGCAAAGGGAATGTGTGTGTGTACAGTTTGACTTTTTCCCCCTCTAAGCCGTCTGTTTCCTTTGGCAAACACTGCCGTGTGCTTTCAATGTTTATTAACTGCCTCCTGGGTCCCCTAACTTTTTCTTGGAGCCCTGTTCGTGAAGTTTAACAAGATCTCTCTGTTTTAAAATCAGCTTGATTTAGTTTCCAGACGCTGCAGGGTGAGACCTCAGGGGTTCTGCGACCCTCCTCAGGCTCTGCTGGTTTAAAGTGGGAGCGTCCTCAGTGAAGTGTGTGTGTGTGTGTGTGTAAAGAAACATTACATAGACTGAACACGTAATACACATGCGCACCGTTTTCACAATTCACTTTTTTTCTAGTTTACACAGAGACGATAGTCGTATCGTTTTCAAAAACGTGCACTTTGAAACCTGTTTTCAAAAGTTTGCATTTTCAGGCCAAAACGGCGTTGTCGTGTTAGTGAACGGCCAAAACGCATACGTTTTCCATTTTTAAGTTGAAAAATGTATCATGTAAACAGCCCTTAAACTCGTCCGCTATGTATTGCTTCTAACAGCTTTCACAAAGCTTTTGTTCAGGTTAAAGTTTACCACTAAAAGATTTCAGATTACAGCAGAGTTGAGAATAAGCCTGACAAACATGCTAAACAGCCGCGACAGCTCAGATTTACACGGCCCTGTATTTAATTCAGAGCAAAAAGAGAGCGAAAGACATTTTGTCAGTGCAGTGTTGCTTTATAAACAGTCCCAATTAACAAGATGGATGGTTCCTGCCTTCGATTTTGTCCCACGAGGATGTAAATATACAAGTCCTGTAATGCTGCAAACAAACAGGCAGGTATTTTTCATTCTTGCCGTCTCGCTGCGTGCCTGCTGTTTTTATCATACCTGACAACGCTGTGCTATTTTAGGGAGAGGGCTTGTGGGACAGATCGACAATGGATTGCAGGAGTGGGTGTGGTGTGGGATGATGAGCTGGAGATGGAAGTGTGTGTGTGTGTGTGTGCACTTAATATCGAGCAAAGCCTCTCGTGGGATAGAGCCGAGACATGTAGTGATGTTTTCTCTTTTCCCAGGGGATTTTTCCACATCCTTCCTTTCCTAGCCACTAACCAGACAGGATGCTTCTTTCACAGACAATCTGCCTGACAAATGGGAAGCAGAGTTTAAAAAAAAAACAGTGCTCTATTTCATCTTATTCCAGCAGGTTTGACTTTGATATGCAGCATAGCTCTGTCTCATTAACCCCTGATTCTCTCTTTGATTTCTCTTCTGTGAGCAAATTCCAACATATCTTGCCATCAAAATCTAATGTAAAATTAGAGTCCAGTTTACATCGAGGTGATATAAAAAAAAACAACAACATATAATGTTCTTTACCAAACTGATATATAGTAAAGCACTGTATCAATTTAGGGTCCCTCACACTGGTGAGTAATTTAACCCCCTGGTGCTGTTTAGTCTTTATTCAAAAAATGCTTAATTGGAATGGCACGATTTATTTTATATGATTTTAAAAGAATACTTTTGTGGCACTTGCTACGTGGCATTTTTGTTTGACTTTTGCTATGTTTGACTATAATAATAATGCAAATACTGACACTTCAAATCAACATTTAAAAATCTAAACTTTGACAAAAAATGTCTTTGATAATGTCTAAATATGTCCAAATGCAAAACCTAATTCAATTAATTATGACTGAAAACACTGATCTGTCCATCCATCCATCCATCCATCCATCCATCCATCCATCCTAATCTATATACAGGTACCTGTACATACACTGCGTGCAGAATTATTAGGCACGTTGATTTCTGATCACCAATTCCAAACCACATTAATCTTAATAACTACTATTCATTTTGTATTTAATCATTTATAAGTGATAAATAATTGTTCATGAAATGAAAAACACCTCATATTCATATGTGCTGAATTATTAGGCAAGTTTTCTTTTACTGATAAAATGAGCCAAAAAAAGCGATTTGGCAATACTAGACATTGCAGTTAGGGCATGACCATTGGACAGTGAAATGTTCATTGACAAAAACAGGCAGTGAAGAAAAGACACGTTAACTGCTAAATAATTAAGAATAAAGGTGAAGAATTGAGTGTGAAACCACCAGGAACCCTTTAGTCTTCAGGGCCACCATTTTCCAGAACTGCAACCTACCTGTCTCCAGAAGTGCAAGGTGTCAGGATCTCAGAGACAGAGAATCCTAAAAAATGACCCTCACTTAAGAAGAATCACAAGCTGTATCTATACATTCATATATTCATTGAATTTTAAAGACTGTTGCTCTTTTAACTTAAATACTGTATTAATTTCCTAATATTTTAAATATTTTGTATATAAATAAATGGTTTTAGAGGGGAATGTTGTTTAGTACTATGAAATCCCCTAAAAATACAAGATATTTATTAAAAAATGTTGAGCTATGAGCTAATGTAGCACATTCATCTCATAATTTTTTTTTTTTTACGCTTATTGTCTTTGCACTGTTTTGACAGATGAAGTACAAGTGTGAGCTCCAAATAAACAGCGCCAGAGGGTTAAGAAAATTGTATTGTCATAAATATTTTATACCAGCCAAGAAACTATTTAAAAAAATGTTTTTACTTTAAAATAATTGCCTCCATGATCACATATCTGGTCTGGAGTGATGCATGTTAAATGCCATGTGTCAACCAATCAAACCTGAGGACCAGAACTTAATGTTGAATAAATGTATATTTTAAACCATTGTCTATTTTGCAATTCTTTATAAAGTTACCAGCCACTTTTTACTCTCATTTGGCGTGTGTTAATTTTGGGCCCTGCTTCAAATGCTTCATATAATTATGCTTAGAAACTCATTATTAGGAAGATACCCTGAGGACAGTAATGAGTTTGCCTTTTGTCATTCTATATTTATAAATTAATTTTGCTAGGGTCAAATTCAGCCCTGAGGACATCTGTTTCCACAGCTGTAAATCAGGATGATAATTGTGGTAGTCTAAATGGCAAGTGATTCATCGTGTGTGTGTGTGTGCATGCAAATATATGTCTACATGTGTGTTCTTCTCTGATTTAAAACGTCTTATGCTAATTGCACAACTCAGATTTGTCATATATTTATATTGAAATCAATTGATCTGCATTTCATGTATTTATACATAAACTAGAACAAACACACACCCGTGCTATCTTGCACATTAAATCCTTTTGACTGCTCATCTTTAGATATTTGATAAACAAGAAAGGAGAAAAGGGAAGAATTATCTTTAGTGATGACAAGAATTGATTTCCAATTTCCTCCAGAATGGCTGCATTATCGTGGGCGACTCAGGCCATTTGGTCTACATTACTGCGCCAGCCTGAGGCTGTAGATCAAGCCGACAGCTGTCGTAACCTGGACGAGAGCTCACACTGACGAGGGACTGAGAAAGACATGCAGTCTGAATAGCTCTATCAAACACTGCGGAAATGGACCCTGAAGAGGAAGAGAGAGTGGTTGATGTCACTTGTTTCATGCTAAAATTTGCATGATAGAAGCTATATAAAAAATATAAGAAGCTCCTGCGGGGCTTTGTTTGGAATTTGGCTTGAGACAACGGTCAAATGTAAATGATAGAATCATTGCAGAATGTCGCAACTGACCAATCAGATGCAACTTAGTAATCCAGAGCACCACGATTGAACAAGGATTCCTGTTGTGTGCAGTTCATGTCGGAAAGATCGTATTTATGCTTACAGTCCCACAATATAGTGAGGTGTAAGGTAAGGTGCATCACACTAACTCCCGACAGTTGAACAAAAGAACAATAAGCCGGGATACCTGTGATTTCCCCAAAAAGAATCTTTACTTGAGGAATAAAAAATTCAGTACAAATGAACTAAACTTCCACAAAACAGAGAAACAAAATAGTTGCAAGGGTCAAAAAGTAGAATAAGGCACAGAATTAACTCGAGAGATGTTCACTGGATGAACAGAGTACATAGGCTACGGACTGAAAACAAGGCAGGGAACACACAGGGTGCGTTCCATTCGACCGTAAGTGGACTGCGAAGTGGACTTCAGAGGGTATTCCGCCATCTTAAGTGAGATTCCAATCCAAAGGGAGCGAACATGTTCAGTCCGAAGGGTACTGCGAACGGCGCAGGGAAGAAGGGAACATCGATACATCACTTCACAGGAAGTAGAGAGTGAAAATCACCCAAATGTATTTGCGTGTCGCATGCATCACCTGTCTGAACTAATGATGGTGCAGAGCCATTGGTTGGAAGAGTTTTTAAACAGCTCTGCGATTAAGGAGTTTACATATGCATTTGAATATTCATAGTTATTATACAAACTAGATTATTTATGAATGGTTATGGCAATAACTGTTACATTTGTATATTATATTTGATGAATATGTAAACAAATTAAAAGTGTTGAGAAGCACCTGAGGGCTGTCATGTTTTATATTTTACTTTATTTACCTCAGGAATGTTTACTGTGCAGCTGCACTTGGGAAAGAAAGTGCACGAGATGAGACCACTACAAAGACCATTAAGAATAGCCTACATACATAGTTAACCAAATCAAAGTATTTTCATATTGAATGACAGGTGCAGCTTCAAATCTGTTCATAGTCAATACAGGTTATAAGTAAACTAATAAAACTAATGGACAATGTTTTGATTATATGTTTTAGATAGCCTATACTGTGTGTTTTGTAACTGTATTTGCTTATTATATATATGGTTTTCAATTTGAAAGTAAAGTAAATTACAATATTAATTTATGTTATATCGTAATCTGCACCCGTCGTTGCCTTTCTTTGATGACGTTGCAGAGTTCCAAATGAGCGATTATTGTCAGCGAAGCCCACTTCAGCTTATATACTGTGCTCAGGGAGTAGGGAGCAGTGGACAGTGCGTAGGGACCCTGTCGAATGGAATGCACCCACAGACTTGTGAAGGGAATCAGGGCTAACGAGCAGAGTATTGAGCAAGGTTAGGGACACTGGCACAGAGCTCAGGGTGTAAGGGCCATCTGCAGTCCTGGAGGGAGCATGGCATAGAAGGCTTGAGGAGAGGTCAGGAGGGGAACAGCAAATCAATCATTACAGGAGCCTCTCCCTAGGAACAGCTTCTGACGTTCTTCTGACATTGCCCTCGGGCCCGGTGAAAGATGGGAGTCAGTCCAGTATGTCTCGTGCAGGAACCCAGGTCCGCTCCAGGCCATAGCCCTCCCTGTCCACCAGGTATTGAGCCCTCCCGCTGACCTGGCAAGAATCCAGCAGCCTGCGGACCATGTAAGTTGGCTGGCCATCTACATAACTGCAGACAGTTTAACCAATAAACATGAAAAATGGGGTGAATCTTCATGGATCTGGGCAGAAGGAGTTAATAGGAAACTGGGTTAATCTTTCTGAGGATCTTGAAGGGACCTATGTATCGTGGGGCTAGCGTGCGAGATTCCACCCGCAGAGGAAGATATCGGGTTGAGAGCCATACTCTTTGCCCTGGGTCCCGCCCTCTGGCGTCAGTTTGCCTGCCACTGTTGTCAGGCGTCTCTCAATAAAACAACATAGGCTCTTTGCCAGGATCATCAACGGTAAAGGGTATTATGTGCGAATTCAGCCCAGATTAATCGAGAGCTCTATGTGGACTGGTTGTTGGCGACCAGGCACCTCAGTGTCTTTTCAATGTCTTGATTTACCCTCTCTGTCTGGCCATTGGACAAACGCCTTCCAAAACCGGGAAGTGAACTGTGGGTGCTGATCAGAAACCATATCCTGGGGGAAGCCGTGGATCCTGAACACTTGCCTCATCAACAGTTCTGCTGTTTGGTTTGTTGTGGGGAGCTTGGGCAAGGGTAAGAAGTGACTTCTTCTATGTACATGAAAATCTGTCCACCACCACCAGAATTGCTGTATTTCCTTGAGACTGCGGTGAGCCTGTGACGAAGTCTCTGGATGGGTAGCGAGTGCAGCAGGCCTTGAGGGTGGGTCCTTGGCTCCTTGTTCTGGGCACAAACAGAGCAAGCAGCGACGAAAGGCCCAGACGTCCCTCTGCAATTTAGGCCACCAGAAATTCCTCTGGACATGATTGCATGTTCTAGTAGTTCCCGGGTTTCCAAAAGGGAGGATGAGCCCACTGCAAAACCTCAGAGCACAGACAGTTAGCGACAAAGAGGCGCCCTGGATGGCCATTACCTGGACCTGGCTGCTGCAGTTGGGCTCACTTGACAGCTGTCTCAATATCCCACTGGATGGGAGCCACCATCCTGGAAGTAGGGAGAATGGGTTCTGGACACAGTAAAGTTAAACCAGTTAAAAAAGAGGGCCGAACGGGCTTGTTGAGAATTCAACCTCTTCCCCTCCTGGATGTAAGTGAGGTTTCTGTGGTCTGTCCAGATGAGGAACGGGTGTTGGGCAATGCCTCCACTCCTCCAACGCCATTTTAGTGGCCAGCAGCTTCCTGTTCCTAATATCATAATTTCTCTGAGTAGTGGTTAGCCGGCGAGAGAAGAATGCACATGAGTGAAGCTTGTTATCACTCTTACTTTTTTGTGACAAGACAGCTCATACCCCCCACGTCTGAGGCATCCACCTCCAACACAAAGGGCATCTCTGAATCAGGGAGAGTTGGGACTGGGGCGGACGTGAAGAGTCGCTTCAAGCTGTTTAAGCCTTGGTTGGCTCTGCTGTTCCACACGAATAGCTTGGCCGACGGAGTGCAGAGATAGACTCTGCAACAGAACTGAAGTTTCTTATGAACCTCCTGTAATAATGGGAAAAGCCCAGAAAGCGCTGTACCTGCTTCCCCGAAGTTGGACAGGGCCAATCCTAGACTGCCCAGATCTTGCCTGGATCCATCTGGAGGCAGCTCTTGGACACACTGTAGCTAATTGCCTGCACAAAATATGATTGCATTTTAATATAACCATACAATATGTAACAATGCAGTTTACAGTGGCTTCCTAAACGCATTAAACACATAAAAATGCAAAACACACCTGATGCACATTGTTTGTTCTTCATTTTCTAGAAGTAGTGTTAAAAAAATATCTTGCTGTATTTTTGTGTAATTTATTAAGAGGAGGTACACCGCCATCTTGAATGCACCTGACCTCGTAAACACAACTTCCTAACTCCTAAATACAAATTTCCGAGGAGGTCGTGAACGCACCATTACGTTTGATAAATCGTGCCATCTAGCATCATATCTGGGTAACCTAACCAGTGCTACTTTTATTCATTTAATTTACTAACTATTATTATGAACTTTATTTATTATAACAGACTAACATGTGAAAATATAAGCCTGTCTGTCTGTCGATATTGCGATAATAACCGGTGTCTGACTGTACATTATCCCTTACTTAATCAGTTTTTACAAAAAGTAGTAAGCAAGTAAAGCTGTGAAATAGTAAATGATCAAATCACAATATTTGAGTCATGCTGCTGTTTATTCTTCATAATACATCTTTCTCATGGTCTCTCCTTTACCTATCATTTCCAGAGGCAGCATATCAGATCAGGCGTCAGATTCAGATAGTGCTTCTCTGTTAGACTATTCTGTATAAGAGTGTATTTTTATCTTGGGCTTTGGCAGGCAGAATAAATGGAGGCTCATTAGTTAGCTGTAATGTCTCTCACTCTGTGGTCTGTGAACACGCCGTTGTTTGGCATATTGAGGAATGACCTGAGCAGGGCTGTGTGTGTACAGAACTGGAACTGAATACCGGCTTGTCTCTGTGTTGTCGCATCAGGGAGGATTTAGAGTTG
Source organism: Gobio gobio (assembly GCF_949357685.1). Classification (NCBI taxonomy): domain Eukaryota; kingdom Metazoa; phylum Chordata; class Actinopteri; order Cypriniformes; family Gobionidae; genus Gobio; species Gobio gobio. The sequence goes on from NC_137118.1 coordinate 7,690,633, forward strand.
ATGCAGGGATTTAGTGGCAGTGGATAAATGTGTGTGTGCTTCTGTAAAAGCACTTTAACTGGCTTTTGGGAAATGAAGTATGTGTGTCTGATACAGTGCTGCTGTCTCCAGAGAAATGTGAAATTCTGTTATGGACATCTGAACTTCTTGTGTTTGAACACCATTAATAATCACTAACAAATTCTGATAATTTAACTTTAATGTAATTAAATAACGTGTACAATATGTTTCCAGAAAATAAAATAAAAATGGTTATGGTGTATATTAGCCTGGATGTCAGCCGAACTTAGCCCCGCCCACAACATTTGAGGTCAGGAAGTTCAGCTGGACTTGATCTGTTGTGGAGCAACTATGCTCGAACCAGAGCTGCTCAGACCAATCAAATTGTCAGGGCGGGCTTTATACGATGATGGACAGATGCTCAACAGTAACGTAATCATCCACGTCAAAGAACGCTTGGGTTGAAATCGTGTACTAAACGGAGACCTTGTTCGTATATGCAGTCACCTTTACTATTTCTCGCAAAAATGATGATCGTGCAGGTAAGTACTCCGGCTTACCGGCAACACCGGCAAAGATCGTTTACACTCATCTTCTTCTTCCACGTGCGTGCAGTAGAGTTCTGTTGACAACTATGCTACGCTCAACATACGTCACTTACTCGGTTGCTCTGATTGGTTGTAGGTCTATCCAATTGAGTGCAGAGGCATTTTCTTTCCTGGTTTGGTTGAAACACGCCCCATAATCACAGCCCAATGGAGCAGCATCAGACTCATATTCTGACTAGAATATATCAGGCTAGGTGTATATTACATTTCAGAAAAAAATGTGTGTGGTGTTTGCTATCAGTGACATTCTGGTCTCTATATATCAGGGGTCTCTATATGCATTATTCCTGTAATGTAAGTAAGTATATGGGAGTCAGATCCTTAATATGTTGCTTTCAACTACCCTCTGTCCTATTACATCAGAAATATTATACTGAAACCTCAGAGGTGAGTTTTTTTATCGTCATGACTGAAAAAAAAAAACATTCCATTTTATCACGAAAATCTTATTTTGGGGCGGGGGCACATTTCCCCTAATGTCCTCGCCTTGCGACAGCTGTGGACTGATACACTCCCAAATAACCTGATAAGACATGGACGGTTCCTCTGTAAACCCTAGAGCATGTCTGATAACAGCATCACTGATGAACAGGCCTCTGTTAAACCCGTCTGGACTGTTTGCCACTTAATTCAAGAACATCAGCATAACCCATTAGTTTCTCGTTTCAAAGGCTCCTATTTGTGTCGACAAGCATCTTGTACGCAGGCTGTAATTTCCTGCAAAATGTCTGCCTGCATTTTACATCATTTCAAATAATGACAGCTGCATGATGCATGAAAAGGGGAGAGTTAATTCACAGAGCCTTTCAAATGTCAAGCACTTCGCTGTTCATATACACACAATGCCTGACTAGGAGCATAAAAGACATTACGGAGGCGTCTAAAGCAAATCCCATAAATATTTAACCTTGTTAATTCTTTAGAGCATCCTAGAGGGATGTCTTTAAAACATTTACCCCTCCTTCTTACATACTGTATTTGCTTTTTATAGATCCTTTATGGACATACAGGACAGTGCTTTGTAGCCTTACTACTGTGTGACATGCAAAAAAGCATTTGCAATAGAATACTGCTTTAGGGACCTTCATTTTAATAGAGCCTGTTCATATGCTATTTCAATTACAACAGAGCAGTAGAGTGGCTGTTAACTGTAGTGGGCACACTGACCTCACTTAAGAGCACTTCATTAATAAAAGCTGATAATGGACACAGACCAATCTAAGATCTGAGCTCCTTAAATAAAGCCATCTAAAGGGGTCCTGAAAACAGAAGAGTTGTTTTAAGATCTAATTTAACACCGAGTTCACAGTTCATTGACACTTTTGCCAGCCTGTTGTCATTTCCCAGTAGTGTTTATGCATATTATAATAAATGAGTTCACAAAACAGATGGTACTACAGTGTTAGTAAGTGGAATGAGACGTGCAAATGATGAAAAGCATAGTTTGAATAGATATGGCATGCATTTTTATCACACCGCGTACATTTTAAAGTTATGCAAATTAAAAAAAAGTATTATTCTGCCGTGCCAAATAACTTGTTAATTCACCTCATTAGAGGTAGAGAATGAAATGAATACAAAAAAAGGAAAAAGATTAATTACCGAATGCAACAACCTAACAATTTTCTCAAAAAAACAACAACAAAAAAACATCTTAACCCTTAAATGCATGAATGTTTCACCAGTCATTATTACATATTTGGGTCTTTAGCGACCCGGATCTATATCTAACACGGATGGATCTGTGGTTATAGTATAACTCTCCTGATATTAGAGTAACAATTACAGAAGAATGAAATAAAGCATATTTTGTTGCCTTTTGGAGCTTGGGAGGGTTGAGTTTGAGCAGATGTTTATCATCACTGTCCTCGTCAGAGCTCATTTCCCAGTACATTCAGCATCTGGCTCATAATCGCTATCTCAAACATATTTTCAAAACTATCATTTTCAAAATCAATATTTTGTTTGCTGACAGCTTCTTCACCAGATCCACCATCAAGTGACAGCGACACTAATATTTGGTTTGTGCTCCACAACATCAGGAAGATAAGACCTTTCCTAACAGAGCATGCAACCCAGCTTCTCGTCCAGGCCCTGGTCATTTCTAGGCTTGACTACTGCAGTGCGCTTCTGGCTGGACTTCCATCATGTGCGGTCAAAACGCTCCAAATGATCCAGAATGCCGCAGTATGTCTTATCTTCAACGAATCCAAAAGGGCCCACGTCACACCACTCTTCATCTCTCTGCACTGGCTACCACTCGCTGCTCGCATCAAGTTCAAGGCGCTTACAGATCCACCACGAGCTCAGTTCCTGCATACTTTGACTCGCTCCTACAAGTCTACACCCTCACCAGAAGCCTTCGTTCAGCTAAGGAGCAACGGCTTGTGGTACCATCACAGAGAGGCAGAAAATCCCTCTCCAGAACATTTACATTCACCATTCCCTGCTGGTGGAACGATCTTCCCACCTTCCCACCCATTCAAATGACAGCTGAAAACTCACTTATTCCGTGAGCACTTAACCTCATCTTAATAAAATAAAAACGTTTCCTTATTTTCCTTCTATTTTCCTCTACTTCTTCCCTGCCCTAGGGTATGATGCTCTGTGCAATGTCCAAAACGTAGTACTTCAGGAACTTTCCTTGTTTCCTTGCCTCCTCATGACGCCGGATTGCTTCCTGTACTCCTCAGTTGTAAGTTGCTTTGGATAAAAGTGTCTGCTAAATGCATAATTGTAAAATGTAAATGTAATTGCGTTCAGTAGTTGCTCTGCAGTAAATCACTGAGCCATTTCAAGTTTTGCTGATTATACTCTTTTGTTTTCTACCTGCGGTAACTAAGAGTGAACCATCACTTCATCATTGTGTATCAAACATCTTGCGGAAGAAAGGTGAATTCAGTCATCAAAGATTCAATTATTGTTGTGCAGAAAAAATATACTTACACTGTTACACACCTCGGGTCGTTAGCGACCCTATACAATTTTTTACCAATAATGAATGGGAAAACAGGCATTCTTTTGCAATTTCATTATTTTGTTCTTGTAATATTGTTTATAATGAATTGATTGAGGAATACTAAGAAGGTTGATGTCTAACTTTAAAAAATGAATGAGGAGGAGGGTAATGAATGATATGTCATAAAGACCCGAGGTTTGCGTTTAAGGGTTAAAGAAAACACAGAATTGAGATCATACACATACACTGTAAAAAAAAAAATCAGGTCTTCAATTGAAAATTTTCCAGTGACCGATCACATCAAAATTTTTTAGTTGGCCAAATTGAATTTCTGTGAATAAAATTGCATCAATTCACAGAAATTACATTTGGCCAACTGAAAAATTTAGATGTGATCGTCACTTGAAAATTTTCAATTGGAGACCTGATTTTCTTTTTTACAATGTAGGCCTAGTAGCCTAGATACAACAATTAAATACTTCAAGTAGCAATACATTTTATTTTATTTTACAAATTATTATAAACAATTGCTTATACTTAAGCAATATTACATGAGAAAGAATGCTGTTGTTTTCCAAATATCTGATTGCTCTGCCAAAAAAATCTGAGCAGAATCAATCGTATCTCTGAGCAACACACAATAGCCTAATTGCGTTTAGTTCTGAATGAATCAGCGTTTGGTTGAGTGAACAAATCAATGACTCGATTTAGTTCCTATCAGTGTTTTGGAACAAATCAGTTAATGACCCGCTTTCGTTCAGAGTATGTGAGTGGAGTGGGAGCGGAGCGAGGAGTGGTTTTGAATGGAGTGAGGAGCGGATTTTATAAAAGTCGGAGCGTCGTGGTTTTCACTCGCTTCAAAAGCGCTCCACTACCGCTCCATCACGAGTACAATTCATCCCAACAGCCCATTATATAACTGCATTTTTAGCCAGAACTCGCATGTTAAATACATTTCAGGAAGAATGTAAAGGTTATGATGACGGCCATGGACATGAGCGGGATGATATAGTTCATGGAATTCTTTTGTACCTTTTACATAATGAATATGATCAGGTGAAAGCACATTTTAAAGAGGTAGCACTTATTCACACACACAATCGCTCTCTCTAATGTAGCCTAATCTTACAGTGCTTATCTGCTTACAGTTATCTATATCTGATTTTAAATGATCCGTAGACAAAACAACTGATGAAAACTGTTATTAGCCTACTATTTTCATCTTTCCAAACAAAATCTGCACGGCAATAAACTACGTTGAAACTCTCTCCTATTGTTTTTTTATTAATTTTTTTATTTAATGTATGTTATAAACCAAACTTTTGTGATATTTCAGAGCTTATTAAATACTTTAGCTGCAAATTTCCTTGGAGCGAAGACGGATCGGTGAGCGAGGAATGAGAAATGGTGAACCCGGAGCGGAGTGATTATTAAATGCTTAGAGCTTGGAGGGGAAATTGCTGCCACTCCACTCCGCTCGCGTACTCTGCTTTCGTTCCTAAATGAATCAGCATTTTTGAACAAATCAGTTGATTGATTCACTGATTCACTTATAAAAACAGTCACCTGCCGCCACCTACTGGTCACATAAGAATATCACGAAGGTGTGAGCGCTGTTGTGACTCAGATCAGACAAACTTCCTTCTCTTACCTTTTTAATTGAATCTGTCTAATGAATATTTTTAAAAACAAATGCAAACGGTTGACTTTATACAAAAGAAAAGAAACGAATTTAAGCTTAACTACTTATATACTGCAAATGACATTAGATGAATCTGATATAGGCCTATAAGAAATTAATCTTGTGGGGGGGTCTTTCATAATAGAGGAAACATATCTGATTATTGAGTGATGATTTAGCTTATCCGCCAAGCTAACATCGGATCGATCAAATAATAAAGAGTGTGAGCCACAGTCACACAGCCACAGGCAGAAAAAAAGATAAAGTGAGATACTGAAAATCAATAGAAAGAAATTTATGCTCCGCTGTATTTTTTAAAAGCGTGTTAAAAACTCAGGACGGCCGAAAGAGCACTTATCACTCACTGAATGACCCGCAGATATAAGCCCAGTTTAATGGGGTGTCTGGGAAAGCCATTAAAAGTGCCGAGCCATCATTAATGGAGATCTCATATTGTGTCAAATGGGCTTGTTCAGGCATCAATTCACACATTGTAGCCGTTACAGCTAAATTCAATCAAAATCCCAATAACCCTCGTTTTAGCGGTACTTAATCAAAACACGAACAGAATATGAACAGGAAATCGTCAACAAATGCAGAATCACTAGTAAAATACAGTTCACTCCTTTAGCAGGAAATGTTGCATAATAGGAAAAATATATTACAGTTATAGAACCTGCAGCTGCAGAAAACTGACAGATTTACACAGAATTGGTGTAAAGAGATCCATTGTGTGTTTATTTAACATTTTGGCTAATTTGCTTACCAATATGAGCTACTTTCAGCTTCATTTACCACCTGTTAAGCTAATGTCTGTTGCATTATTTTCCTGCTAACACTGTGAAGCTGCTTTGAAACAATCTGCTATATAAATAAAGGTGACTTGACTTAAGCAGATTTTCCCTCAATATAAGCATTGGAAATGTGGAAAAATCCCACCGATTCTGCCTGGGCCTGGATATGGAGTGCTGATGGGAATGACGTCTGATCTGAAGCTGTTTCTCACTGTGAGGGAAGGTCGTGGTCTGAGTTTGTAGCCTGGCTATATTCTCTCTCTCTCTTTTAACTGTTCTTGGCTTATTTGCATGCATAGTTTAAATGCTCTCCTTGGTTTGAGGCCTGGTACTAAATACGATTAAGCAGCCAGTTAGTTAGAGGTTGGAACTGGAAGTTGTGTGACCATTTTTTCTGAATGATATTTTAGCAGTTTTTATAGTGGTGAGTTAATGAGCACAACTCCTCTGAGCAAATCCTATTTTGGGATCCCTCGTCAGATCAAAAACCTCACATTACTTGTCTTATTATATAAAACACAGCCGGTGCAGCTCTGGGTTACTTGCACGATGCATGAGGAGATTGTTATATTTCACGATAACATTTTTAAAAGGTTGATAATAGCTACCTACATATAGATACAAACACACCAGTTGAAATGAAGACATTACAAACTAGACATCTTTTCTTCATCTTTGCTGGACATACATCTTTTCACTAGTGAAGGTCAATTCATTTCACAAGTAATTGCACTTCAAGGTTCTTAATTTTAATGAGATAGTTAATCATTTAATTCCCAACCATATCAATAAACCCTGTCAAAATTATTCTTTATTAACCTCATAATTGTCAAACCTCATTAGAGCAAATGGGCAGTTATAGTGTATAGCTGAGCCCAGGTAATGAAGGGTGGATCCAATCGCTGTTCAGGGCCTTTAATTCCTGTTTCTCGTGCTGTGAATTATCCGTCCTCTGTGGAAAGCATTCTGAAGCTGTTTACTATCATAAAGATCCTGTAGCTGGAAATTACATGTTTAAATCATAAAACATCAATCACCTTTCCTCATTAAGCCCAAATCAATCAGGCCTAAACAGCTGTCCATCAGTACAGTAAATGTAGACGAGAGCAAATGATAGCTGATGTCTGTAATCAATGTGTTTTCTTTTTTCCCAGAATCTTATATCTTATAAATAAATAATAAAAGTATTCCTTTAAAATGGTTTACGATAAAACAGTTTCCCTTAATTGGAAATAATTATTTTCTATTAAAGTCGGAATGAAATGCAAGTTGCGGCAGTCTTTTATTCCCTATTGTGGTGAGTATCCGAGTGAACAGGAACAAGAAAAAATGTAGGCCGGGACTTGATTTTGTCCATCACCGTCGGAAACTGATTGTATCATTTGATTGTTGTGGTTTGCTTTCGCTGTGATCTCATGTGAGTGACAGGTTGTCCCACCCATAGATATACATAATAAAGGCTAGATGTCTCGTCCGCGCTGCTGGCCAATGGAAGTTGACGGCCGCACCTGGCGGCCATCTTGTCACAGTCAGCTCGCTCACTCGTAACATTGTGTTTTAATGGTGCATGTACTTTTTAAATAACCTTAACTTGCTAAATTTTCTACCGATTTTCAAACTGTTTGGTTTGTTATAAACGTCAGAGAAGTAGCTATGACACTGCATACTTATGAATAATTATTCATAATTTGTTCAAGCATCCAGAATTATAGCCACGTTAATAACGTTTGTAAAAACCCAAACCATTTGTAAATCCGTCACAATTTCAGCGAGATAAGAGTATTTGTGTTCGTGCAGATCACTCACCTTACATCAGGTACCACAGAGCCCGCCAAAAAGCTTGCCTGTGACAAGATGGCCGCCGGCGATGACGTTAGAGACTCCGCCGTAAGACATTTAGCCTTTATTATGTATGTCTATGGTCCCACCCTCGCGCCAGTGAGCACGTCATCAGAAAAGAGAATAAGACGGTGTCCGACATCGATAATTTAAATAGGGCGCTATTTGAGGGGACAGCCATTTGTAGTGGTGTCCGAAACCAAAGTGGACGTAGCGCACTCATTCAATCCCACAATAACGAGTGTACAACTTATGTACACTCAATTGCTAGAGAATACCCATAATGCACTGTGAGGTTCGCGCCAAATGAATTCTCGCGTCTCACCAGAAGATAGCGCCCGCAGCTGAATCATCCATCTATCCATTTTCCAAACCGCTGGTCCAATGTGGGTACAGCTTATTATCATACAGGTATATATTTATTTTTAATTGATTTAATTGTTTAATTAAGGTTTATACATGCTAGTTTCCATTACAGAGTTAAAGATAAATATTTTCATTACTACTGGAGCTGCTAGTTTGCTAAGTTAATGAGTGGTGCAGGTAAGACGTCACTTTGTAGGCCAACCGTCGGTTCGCATCACACTGGTTCCCTTGAGAAAAACCCAATGGGATTTTCCCATAGGCTTTTGGATTATCGCAAAAAAAAAAAGCAAGCTCTGTGATCATCAAAAGTTTATGATACTTACACGTTTTGTCCAGCAAGATAATTATCGCAGAAGAACACAACTTTTATTAATTTTGAAGCCTAAATGCAGTCGCCAGAACTAAAAAGCTAAAGGTAGGCTATAAACGAACTACACCACGGTCGCTCGACTTCAACGTTACCATCAGTAAGCTTCTGAACAACTCTTTCGATTTTATTTAAAAAACATTTTCCCAGAACGTTTGTTAGACTAGTTTATAAGAGCACAGTTATGAGCATGATACTGTAAAAGTGGTCTGAGTTTATCTGTTCGGCGTGATGACGTTTAATCTCCTCGACAACCTCTAATCCCATTTAGCCACCTGTTAGCAAACGCCTTTTTCAAGACACGTAACAGCTTCAAAAAAATCACGAGTGGGGTAATACCAATGTATTTTATGTCGTAGAATAAAATGTGAAAGCGTTTTGAGCTTATGTTCAACACAGACCTTATTCCAGCCATTTAAACAAAAACCCATTCAAAAAACCCATTGACTTCAGGACGAGGGAACCTACTTCCGCGTTTTTTCCTACAAAGTGATGTCATACCTGCACTACTCTATTTTGACAAAAAACGATGATTTAAAAATAAAAATAATGATGTGCATGTATAAATAATTTATCATAAATACTGCAATATTACATATAAAAATAACTTGAAAATAACTTGGTGACTTGAAAAAAGCTCATGATGTCAGACCTAAAATCAAGGTGACCTTTACAAAAAAAAGAAGAAAAAGAAAAAAAAAGATTTAATTCTGCCTACTTGCTTAACTCCCACAAGGCACCATGCTCTTGATAGATTTCATGCTCACCTGCTCGTATCAGCGGAAGTAAAAACCTGGTAGAGCACGCGACTCGTGAACCCTCCGCTCCTGAATATTTCAGTATTTAGATTACTTGCAGCAGCATTGCTGAAGATTTGTCGGAGCACCTCAGACAGGAGTGTAACGTAAAAACCAAGCAGGTGGGTTTTGAATTAAAGATGAGCTGTGGGGTTTAAGAAACGGATTCGACATGAATTTTTGATCTGAATCTGCCAGACGAGCAGATTCCACTTACCAGACGCAGTTACACAGTTGGCCACTGGGTGGTACTGTTCAACCGTGAATATTTGTGTTAATGGAACCACTTGAAAGCGCTGTTTTGATATCGCTTGTATTTGACCTAAACTTATTTTTCAATATTATTAACACGGAGAAACTTCTAATGTTGTTTTTACTCATCTTACATAATTGCAGTAATCTCTTGAAATATCTAAAGCTATTTTGTATACCATGGAGTCGTTGGACTGCATGATAGGCCTGGCTTCTGATAACATTCCTATAGTTCCTTATTCTTATATTTGTATACTTTATGATGCATACATTGAAAATACATTTAATTAACCATAATCATTATTGATGGACAAAGTCATATACATTTGGATTTTACTTCATATGCCTGCAGTTTAAAATGTAATGTAAGTGGCACAATGAAACGTTTAGATGAGCTTTAGCTTCTTGTTAGTTATCCTAATATTGTATTTCTTTGACACATTACATTTTTTTCTTAATTAGTTTGAGGGCAAACAATAATTGGAGGATCCCCTACTCTCTCAGACTCATGTCATACAGGTTGGTGGTCATATTGTAATATTATTTGCTATTGATGTAAACATAGGATTTGGGGTTGTGGATGTAATTATTTAAAGGTTTAGTCCACCCAAAAATGAAAATGACCCCATGGTTTTTACTCACCCTCAAGCCATCCTAGGTAGCCTATGTAATTCTCATTTCAGATGAACACAATTGGAGTTATGTTACAAAATGTCCTGGCTCTTCCAAGCTTTATAATGGCAGTAAATGTCAGCCCGAAATTTGAAGCCCAAAAAAGTGCATCCATCCATTATAAAAGCAATCCATATGGCTCCAGGGGGTTAATAAAGGCCTTCTGAAGTGAATCGATGGGTTAGTTACACTTTCTTCGTAAGTTGAATACAGAAGGCGGTCTGCCGGAAGCTAGATATTTTACTTCATAAAGTCTTAAATATGGATATTTTTCTTACACAAACCCATCAATTCACTTCAGAAGGCCTTTATTAAACCCCACCCCCAACTGGCACTTCTTTTTTGTTTACCTTCATATATCCTTAGCTACCCGCTGTAATTATGGTAACATATGCACTTTCTGCAACAACATATGCAGGTTGCTTTGATAATCATCTGGCAAGAAAACAAATGCAAATGTGATTAGGCAGTGTGATTGAATTATACAGTATGGCACAAATATCTTTTGAACATGAATGGAATTAGAACAGCGTTTTATTTCAACTCTAGGGTGCAGTAGCTTTGGGTTTGGAGCTGAAAGCGGGAGTTCTGCTGTCCTGCTTGTCTTGGCACAGACAGAGTTTGTCTTGGATTGGTGAGACTGCCATCAGAAAATCAATGAACCGTACTGCAATCTGTAAGTGGTGTTCATTTCCATAATCGCACACAGACTTTTCATGGGGGGTGCTGAAGGATTTTGTGGCCCTCACACTCTCTCTTTCTCACTCTCATCTCCTTATGTACACACATATATTCACCCCATCTCAATTAAATGGTTTTCAACAAACAGAATTCGATAATCCTTCCCAAATTCAGTGTGAATCCCAGCAATCTGTGGACTCTCTTCAGTCACACCATGTGTTCCTCTCACTGTGTGTTTGGAGCACATTCAATTTTATTGGTTTATTTATTTTAAATCATTAGCCTTTTAGCATTAATACTTGCAATAGCCTACACATTTCCCTATTTGAGTCTGATTCACAAGCTCTCAATTACTATATCAACTTTAAGCACAAAATATTCCATCCATTAATCCTGAAATATATGAAAATACTCAACCCTATTACTCTACACTAGTAGTTATGTCAACTTGATGTTGATTCAGTGAACCGCTAATGCTGCAAGACGTGTTTTCAGCTATTTTGTGGTGAACTTTTAAACGATTAAAATGTTACTTCTTTTGCCACAAGGCTGGAGATTTCTTTGTGGATTCTTTCAGAGGAGACTGTAAGCAGTGTTTCACAGATGTTATGGTTAAAATATGTAATTTTGATATCAACATGCTTGTCCTCCTTGATGTCACGCAGTTTCAAAGCACTTTATGAATAAACTGATGATGTGTATGTAGTTTGAAGAAGTTTTGTATTGACTAGCATATTATACAATTTAAAGGGTTAGCTCACCCAAAAATTTAAATTCTGTCATTTACTTACCTTCATGTCTTTCCAAACCCGTAAGACTTTCGTTCATCATCGGAACACAAATAAAGATCTTTTTGATTAAATTGGATGGCTTTCTGTCCCTCCATTGACAGCTACGCAACTGCCACTTTAATGCTTCAAAGTTCCTAAAGTGATCGTAAAACTAATCCATATGAATTGAGTGGTTTAGTCCAAATTTTCTGAAGAGAGTAGATCGCTTTTGAATGATTAACATATTTAATTTTAATCGCATATAAACATTGATCAGCGAACATAAACAGAAGCTCAACCGAACCTGCTTGACTCGCGATAACAAACCTTATTGGTTCTAGTGGAAGCTCAAACGTGCGGCATAACATGAGAATGAACCTCATTGGTTCTTGCCGATGCTCAAACATGCTGCATAACATGAGAACAAACCTCATTGGTTCTTGTGGAAGCTCAAACGCGCTGCATAACATGAGAATGAACCTCATTGGTTCTTGCCGAAGCTCAAACGTCAAGAATTCTCGCACATCAAGTGAACATGCTTGATATTCCGTTTACCACAACTGGGGCACACTCAACGCTCAAACCGGTGCGCAACGTTTTGCTACGGTTTCCGGTTGATCGTCATGTTTCCTGGAAACGGTGTGCAACGGGTTTGAGATGCGTTTTCTCTCGTTTGGTGGGTGTGTCAAATATGTCAGCCCAATCAGCAGCATTGTGTATAAACCACGCGGTATTAAAGGGACAGCTTGCACAATGGGTCCAAGTGAAGTTGTTTACCAATGTGTCCGCTGCAGCTCGATATACGCAACAATTGAAGATATTAGAAGACATGTTTGTCGCAAGAGTTTTATAGTAAAAATACAGATATTAACATGATGATGTAGTTGTTTATATTTTGAGCTTCATTGCAAGGCAAGTTTATTTATACACCAAATTTCATACACAATGGTAATTGAGTGCTTAACATAAAAATTAGAAAGAAAATACAAGGTATTAAAAAAGTAAGAACTAGAAATTGATTTAAATTAGAATTGATTACCAGGAGATAAAAAAGTTAATTAATTATATTGATTTCATCAGGCTCCGAAAATTTTTCAAAAAGAACACGCAGAACGAGCTTCTCAGCTGCCATAGTTGCAACTCTTGCGTCACCAGAACAGGATGTTCAACGCAGCACCGTTTCCGTTTAAAAAATGTTTGGAAACGTTTTGTCGAGGCTGAACGCAGCCCTGATGTGTGATGAATGTTTATATGTGAATAAAAGCCTAAATTCATTATATTCATCATATAGTATAAAGCGATCGTGTCTCTTCAGAAAATGTGGACTAAACCACTCACTTCATATGGATTCGTTTTAAAATCTCTCGAAGAACTTTTTCAAATATTGAAGTGTCAGTTGCGTAGCTGTCAATGGAGAGACATAAAGCTCTCAGATTTTATTAAAAACATCTTCATTTGTGTCCCGAAGATGAATGAAAGACTTACGGGTTTGGAACAACATGAGGGTGAGTATTTTTGGGTGAAATAACCCTTTAATTATTTTTACAATTCATTAGTCAAATCATTTATACACATTATATAAGTTTTTACATTTATCTTACTGTTCAATTTAACTTACTTACCATTGCTGTACAGCATGAGTGTTATAAACATCGGCTTTCTTATTTAATTGTATGTGATTTCAATAAATTTTGTTTGTCTGCAATGTTTGAGGCGAAGTATCAAAGCTTTGGGCTTGACATTTTATGAATAAATGAGCAAAAACCACAAGTGTTACAATTATCCCTGCTACATAATCAATAATAATCAGCTTAAATAAATCAACTTTGGTTTCTCACAGTCGGGAAGGAGGAGATGAAGTCGGCTGCTTCAGATTTCCACAGCGGTACATTTTATATCACCGCAGGTTGTTTAAATTCCCATCCAGTATGGCCACATCTCCTCTTCATTGAGCATTCTCTGAGCTTTTTCTGAATCCCGGACGGACAGGCAGACAGATGAAGGTGTATTTGTCCGTAGGCTCCCTGTCTCTGCCGTCCTCCACCTCATTAAATACAGCATATCACTTCCCTTCATCTCTCCTTCCTCCCTCCCTTTCCTCTATTTGCTGCTCTCTGTCTGTATCTGTGTCTCATGTTTCCTCTTTTTAACTTGCTGTGACAATGCTGTGAAAAGACGCTCTCTGTTGCTCTGGGGTTGTTTGTGTTTGAGTGCCTGTGTCTTCATCTTCTCTTGAACGTTCCTATTTCTTTCTCCACCCTGGTAGATACAGCATGTCTGGGATTGGTCGTTTGTTTTTCCCAGTGATTTTCTCCAGAGAGAATTCCTAGTGAATGCGGTGCATCTTTCTACAGCAAGCCAGTCTTGGCAAACTAAGAAGTGCTGAATGTTTTGCCATTCAATGAATTGTCAATGAAAACCTTATGTTTGTTCTCTATGAAAATAATAGCAAAAAAGATTGTACAAAATAGGACATCAAATGATGTATACAGTGGCCCTCAAAAAGCCTTTGGTCACCTTGGGCCCTATCGTACACTCAGCGCAATGCGATGCCAGACGCAATGCAAGTGTTTTTTGCTAGTTTCAGCCCGACTCAGTTATCATTTTCACGTCCAGCGCCCCGTTGTTTTAAATAGCAAATGCACTCGCGCCCATCTGTTCCCCCATGAGCGTGCTGGTCTGACAACACACAAACATTTTTAAATATGAAAATAAAAGGATTCCTCTCTGGAGAAGCGTTCAGTCTTTTCACTTGCAAATTCTGCCATGTAAATGTACACAACTGGCTTTTAAAGGGAATGGGAGATGAGACTGATTGTTTTTTTTGCATGTTATGCCCAAAACACACCCATGACTCATTAAGAGAAAAGGTACAACCCTTTTGGACCATGCGCCTGGAGCGCGACCGTTTTTTTCCGTTGTTAAACTAGCAAAAGTGAATTCGGACAAACCCTAAGTGCACCTGCGCCTAAAATAGGGCCCTTAAGGTGCGGTCACATTAGCAACATTTTGAAGAGATTTGGCGGGAAAGCGGTCTATAGTTTATTGTAAATAGTGTAGCGATTTTTGAAGCACAGCTCAGTCACTTTCAAACCAAGCAACTTTCTGTTGGTCAACTCAGTGAATTTGAGTGACCAACTTGTACTTGTTGAGAAATCTGTGTGGGGAAGTATTTTGCCTTCACTCAAAATTCCAGATCACATGGATTCAATTTAAATGACTGGATTGTGCGATTCATGATTGTGACTGCACCTTTAGAGAACATGTTTTGCTTGGCAAGTACCAAAATGTTTCTTTGCAATAAATGCCACTTTTATAAATTTCATTAAAGCTACACTATGTAACTTTTCCGTCCACTAGAGGTCGCCTGTTCAAAACAAAGGCGTAGTTTGATGACGCCACGTTTGAGCGCAGAATCTCGGGACATGTGGTCTTCACCTCACAGCCGGTGGGAAACAGTCAGGATAGGACTCGGGCAGAAATCATGTTCATGGATGCGATTATTAACATTACTGTAGTCTGAAGCAGAGCAGGAGCGAGTGTTGTGGAGCTGAGCAAGGCCGCAGGAGCGATTGAAGAGCGGGACTGTTATTATGGCATAGTCGCTGGCGGGACTTTTATTATGACACGGTTGCCGGCGGCACTTCCTCTTCTCCAGTGCTGAGTGTGAGGTAACGCAGCTCTGTTTATCGTATTAGATATATCTGAGTGTGTTGAAAAGGAAGTTATGACGTTCGCTCGGCGGCTGCTATGACACTTGTTCACAATGCAGTGAGAATAAAGCGTTTCACTGAATAAAACCGGAGACCGAGGGTGACGCAGATATGACGCAATCGACAGGCGACTCCCTCACACGCATAGCTCACACGTCCCGGCTCCTTGGTTAAAATAGCAATTTTCTCACGATTTACAAATAGTTGAAAACATTTGGGATATTCTAAGTACTCAACTGAACAAAATATATAACACTGGCCTAGTGGTTTCTGGATGTTTTACTGCAAAAATCCTACATAGTTCACCTTTAATTTCCAAGTGCTTTTATGGTCCGCTGTATTTACAAGTTCATAAATATAAAAAGCATTTTAATGATTACATTTAAATTAGTTTCAATGTCTGTTCAGTCACATTATGTTAGGTATTATGCTAAAATGCTATCATTTGTTATTCCGTTCCATACCACTTAATTTCTACATTTTCCTGTCCATATCACTTTTCCATTTGTCATTATTGGATTTGCTAGGCTAGTGTCTATCTATCTCTGTCACTGAATATGTTTTATTGTTGGTTATATTTGTAACAGCTGATGATAGCTGTGCCCATTTTAAATTTCAAGTATATTCTTGACTTTTAACAGGTGTTTTACCTGCATTTTGAATTGCATTGTGTTTTAGTGTTGAAATAATCTCCTGGTAGAAAATTACCAGTACCTTTTCCATTTATTTTTTTTCCTGTCACTTAGATGGAATTATAACACATATATTGGTATTATATAGGTGTTCTCTTGATATCAGCATCAATATCACCCTTTGCATTGATATTGATTATTTGATCTGGAAGAAAAACATTGTTTGGGTCATTCTGATATAGCCAATATATTTTCTTTGGTCTGTTTGTGCAGTCATTTGAAAATGTTCTTTGGTCTGTTTGTGCAGTCATTTGAAACCAGAGCAGCCCCATCCTATTTGCACTTAGTAGATAGATGTTGTATTTTGAACACCCATACATGTGTAAAGTCTACTTTAACCTCTGTAATGACTGCTGTGATTTTGAGGTTGTTTGACTGATGGCTGGTTTGAGCCATGCTTTGATGCTTGTGGAGTGCTGCGGTAGCATCAGATGACCCGACAGGTATCAGGTAATAATGGAGCTACAGGGGCAGCATAGCAAGGTTGGTCTCAAGTGCGCTCTTTCTTTTTCATTGTTTCTCTCTGTGTTTCACCTCTTGGTTCTGTGATGAATTATATATAGGATTCAGTCTGGCTGTACATTGGCTTTGGATCAAAGCTCAGGCTCTTGTATGTGTGTGGCTGTGCATATGTCTGCATGATCTTTACCTCACCTTTTTTATTTTATTTATTTTTTTAACAGACACGTTATAAAGCATATGTTTTCCGTAACCTAGTGGGCTGCCTATGTAAGTAGATTTTAAAGGTTCACACTGATTTTGACGAAAAAAAAAACAATATGAAACATTCTTCAAAATATATTTTCTAATATCCTAAAATATCAGAATATCTAAGTCATACAGTAAGTTTGTTTTTGCTTAAATTATACATTTAAGGGATCTTAATTATGGTAACTCCTAAGATATAATTGTAATGAACAAATCCAAGATGGCAGAGTAAGCTTGTGATGGATAGGTTGTCCCACCCAAAAAAACTTCATCAGAGAAGAGAAGAGATGTCGATGCAAGAGGGAGGGATTCACGATTATGAAGGCGCATGAAATAAAAATAAATAATTATGTGCAGAGATACATTTATAATAAATAAAAACGAATTGTGTTAGTTATTTTTTATGGAAAGTAATGTTACGTTTCTTTTCCATTACTTTTTTCTCATGGGCTGGCCTTGCTTGGTTGTCTTTTAATTACAAAACACACACACACACACACACCCACACTCAAAAGTAATATTTTTTGTCCCATTTAAAAGTAAAATGAATAAGCCTCAGACTGAAGGAAATGCATATTCACGCCTGTACAGTAGAGGAAGCTGCTCAAACAAACCTTTTAGCTGTGCTGCCATTCTGGATTGTGGAAGAATATGACGCAGGTGAAGAAAGTTCAACACTCTTACAATAATAGTATTTTTGCTTATTAGTATGGTTAAATTGGATCATCTAATGGCAGCAGCAAAGACACTGGTTAATAAAGTGAGATTAAATACATAAAGTATATTCGTGTTATTTAACATATTAACATTTAATTATTGCAAGTTTGCGAATACTTGCATTTCACTGTTGAATCTTTTTTGTGTGCAAGTGAGATACTGTAAGTTAATGCTCACATTAGTGTAGAACTACAGTAACATCATGTTCACACACAACTCATCTGCATTTACTCACAATTCCTCTCAACATGGGGATAGGAGAGCTGTCAGTCAATTAAATGTGTTACCTAGTTATAAAAGTTAATCAGGTATTTTGTTGTAAATTTAAAAGTAATGTGTTACTTTAATAGTTACTCGAAAAAAGTAATCTGATTATTTAACCCGCGTTACTTGTAATGTGTTACCCCCAACACTGCTGCTGACACGATATTTTATCTGCATTGAATGCACGAAACCGACTTTGTCGATATCAAAACACAATCGTAGAAGTGTTAATTAAACAATATTGTTTGGGTCAATGGTTTTGGCCCTCCAATTTGGTTGAATATGGTTGCCGCTAATTAAAAATCAATCAATCAATCAACATTTATTTATACAGCCCTTTACAACACTCAAGGTGAACCAAAGTTCTTTCCAATAAAAATAATAAAATTACTCTCTTATCCAAAATTTCTGTGCTATGCATTTTGATTCTTACTAGAGTATGATATTATTAGTTTAGCAACATGGTAATGGAAACTCTACTGAAATCAATTGTGATGCAGCTCTCCAGGTTTTGGAATTGAGCTCTTGTCTTTAATTGTAATGCGGGAATGTAAATGCAGTACACAGACATCCCAGGTCGCACTATTTCCATGGCTGGACAGCAGAGGATTACATTTCCTTCTTGGCCAAAGTAAATGTGTTGAAAGATTTAGAGCCGTCTCTATCTGAGAAAGCTCTTCACTGCTCTTAGGTTTCCTGTGTAAAACAGTCTGAGGAGTTCATCATCATGACAAATGTGAACTCTTGGCTTGGTGCTGATTAGCCCTGTCAAAACATCTTTGTGTTTCATTTATGGCCCTCCCTTTGTCTCCTCTTTCCTTTTCCTTCCTACTCGTTTTCGGTTTTGACCTTCCTGTGAAACAAGTGAACTCTTCATGCTGTTATGCTCTTGTTTAAGGGCCTCCTGTCTAGGTTCAAATGTACAGGCTGTGTGTCGTCTTCTGCCAATCAATGCTGTTATGGCCGCCTCTTTGAAAACTCACGCTCACATCTCAAGCGCCGGCCCACCTATAGATTTAGATGAAGTGAGCCATTTTGCCTGGGTTTGAAAAATCAAATAAGTTGAAACTGTGGTTGAAAGACATGATTTTCATGGTTGATTAGGAGATTGCTTTTTTCTCCTCAAAGGCTTTTCAGCATCGTGACTCTAATCTTTCGAAAGCTAATTATGGTTATTCCACTGATAGCGTGTGTGAGTCTGTGCTAGTGTGGTTTCTGTCCATGTGTTTGTTTGTTTAATGTGTGAATAATCAGAGAATTGCAAGTGTATGTGTGTGAGTAGATGTATGTTTGTGTGTGTGGGGGTAAAAATGAGCTGTGCGGGCTTCTGTAAATGGTGAGATTTTCACTTGTGACAGACAGTCATAGAAGGCAGGCATAAGCTTGGATACATGAATGATGCTAGGGATGCACTAATATATATATATATATATATCGGTTATCGACCGATATTAAAGTTTTTTTTTTTACTTGGCGATTTTAACCAATATTGAGTATTTAATTGTTTGTGCTTATGTCCCCTACACTCTATATAGCACCTTAGTCAAAGAACCGCTGAAGAACCACTGAAGCACCAACATTGGTGCTATATAGCACTAAAAAAGGTTCCCCTATGATTACGAGCCAAGAACCATTTTTGGTGCCATATAGAACCTTTTTTTACAGTGTATGTGTGCATTTAAATTGCTAATATCATCATTAAACACTCCTTTAAAGTTAATCTTCTAATCTTCTATTAACACCGTCTTTAGCAAATCTTAAAATGAATATCCAGTTTTCATACTTTGTAAATTTAGTGTTTTAATTGATTTTAGACAAAATAGTTTAGAATATGAATATCAACTAATTTTCAGGCAGAAAAAATGCATTCATTCAGCTTATGCTTGTGATGCAAAACAGGGGGCAGTTGCATAAACGTAGTCACTATGTTAAAGGGATAATTCACCCAAAAATGAAAATGCTGTCCTCATTTATTCACTCTCAAATTGTTCCAAACCTGTATGAATTTCTTTGCTCTGCTGAACACAAAGGAAGATATTTTGAAGAATGTTTGTAACCAAAGAGTTGTGTGCCCCATTGATTTCCGTAGTATGGGAAAAAGTACAATGGAAGTCAATGGTTTTACCAACTAGTAGTTAAAGGTGCAGTGTGTAATATTTAAGAGGATCTATTGACAGAAACGCAATATAATATACATAACTATGGTTTCAGTGGTGTATAAAGACCTTAAATAATGAACCGTTGTGTTCTTGTTAACTTAGAATGAGCCATTTCTATCTCCATACACCGCGGGTCCCGTTACAGTCAAGTCGGCATTTTGCGCCACCATGTTTCTACAGTAGCCCTAAACGGACAAACTAGTCACTCTCTGCTGTCTCATATGACGACATCTTTGTCCTGTGTCGGTCACCGTAGCTTCTCCTTTGAAAGGGAGGGGTGAGCAGTGGGCTGTTGATGCCGCTAAAATTTACACAGTGCACCTTTAAATAATAGGTAATTAAATTAATAGGTACCTTTTTATGTGATTGACTTTAAAAAGTTAGGACCAGTCTTAAAGAAAAATGATTGGTTGACTAACTTTTAATTTGCAGTACCAGTTATATCTTACCAAAAATAGGACAAAAAGATGATTTAACAGCCCATCATTTGTTATTTTATTGTAAAATACAGTTTTAAAAAAAAAGTAATATATGTTGATTTTAATTAAATAGTTTTCATTATTTTTTTATAGTTTTTGTTATCCGTAGGGTGAATTCAGGTTGATTTGGCTTTTCCCAGTCATCTCAATGGCAAAAATGATTTACTTCATTTTTATTGTATAATTTTAATGTTGTGTGTGTTACCCTAATGGCGGTTTGTCTGACCCTGTGCATTGTCATTTTTACTTTAAATTTCTGGAAACCACAGCTGCCTTAATTTAATGGTTTACTGGTGTGATCATAATGGTTTCTCTCTCAGCAAGCTGGATTTTGAGAAAGAGGAGGAGGAGGTAGAAGGGGGTGCATGAAGAGGAAATAGATTTCATTAGTTCTAACGATTCGCCAGTGAAAGAGTTTCCTCCATTCCCCCACTTACTCCTTTTCAACCAGATGGAACGTAAACAAACACAATCAGAGGCAAATGGGTGCAAATGCGATGTGGCAGCGGAATTGAGCTTAATTTATTAGCAGTGTTTACACGGCCCCTGTTTCCTTCACCCAGCTATCACAGCTGACTGAGTGTAAATGAAGGAAATCATCAGGTTCATGCAAAATGTAAATAATTAATCCTGACAGAAATACATGGTGCATTATGAAAAGCAGCTCTGAGTTGATTCAGCCTGGCTGCTTCAAACGAGAGTATTGTGCAGTTTGACAGTGAGAATTTAATTCAGAGCTCTCATATGGTGTGTAATGTCGCTCGAGGAGCGAGACATCAATTGGCCTTGAAGGTGGTGGTAATGATGTTTTTCCTGTCGGAGATTTGAAAGAATAAGAGGTCAGACCTGCCCGTGATTATTTTTCATGTAATGTTGCTGCCAAAAGCAGCAGATTCAACAAACAATTTCAAAACAAATCATACTTCTTATTGTTCTCACGCTTAAAATTCATGGAAAATATTAGATTATAGTGTTTGTGCTTTGAGACATAATCTTGTTATTACAGAGGATGAAATGGCTCCGATTCGCAGGGTCAAGCTAAATGACTCCTTTGAGGGAGAGTGGTTATTGATGGCTCAGGCGTTTCCTCATCAAAATTTGTTCTGGCAGAGAGGCACTGTGTGAATTATTTATTTCTGTTGTGTTCCATCAGTGGCATTCCACTCTCATTCACATTCTGCTCCATCGTGTTCCATTAGAATTCTAGAGGGTTCCGCGGGGTCTTGATCAACTCCATTTCTATGGGTGTCTTTGAACAGGGCTCACTCTGGCAGACCCAGCTGAGAGAAGAGCTCTTCCAGCACATTCTATGCAGTCGTCGTCTCGCAGAGAACTGAATGAGTGGTATTTCCTGCCCTCTTTCTTCCTCTACCTAAGCCCTATTCACATGCTGTCTGCTTCTCATCATAGAGAGAGAGAGAGATCAAGAGAGATTGGGAAGAGTCTGGCCTTAGCTTTTCTGAAAAGGCTAAGAATACACTTCTAGTGAAGCTCTACAAATATTTGATGCTGGAGGATTAATTTACACTACATTTGAATGAATTTGCTAAATCAAGTGTGGGATTTCTTGGTTGGCAGTGCTGTTCATTTACACAGGCATATCTGACAACCTTATCTGAATGTTTTGAAACTATCATGTTTTAGGCCTTTCTCACACTGCATGCATAACTACAGGTATCTGTAATGTCCTCCGTTGTGTTTATGTTGCTTCATAAAATCCTATAGTGTTGTGTTATAGGCAGGAATGATGATAAATATGTTTATTTAATGAATTTTTTAATACACCGCTTGCATATGCTTCGTGATAGATCAAGGTTCACCCTTGTTCAGTTCATATCTGCAACCTTTTGATTCCTATATTATAGCTCAACCAGTAAGCCACTTTTATATACACCGATCAATATTGTGTGGGTCCCCCTTTAGCATGGACTCCACTAGACCCCTGAAGGTGTGCTGTGGTATCTGGCTCCAAGATGCTAGTAGCAGATCCTTTAAGTCCTGTAAGTTGCGAGGAGGGCCCATGGATCCTCCATGGATCGGACTTGCTTGTTCAATACATCCCACAGATGCTCGATTGGATTGAGATCTGGGGAATTTGGAGGTCAACTCAACACCTCACGTGATTCATCAGACCAGGCCTCCTTAATCCATTGCTCCGTGGTCCAGTTCAGATGCTCACTGTTGGAACTTTCGGCGGTGGACAGGGGTCAGCATGGGCACCCTGACTGATCTGCGGCTATGCAGGCTATCTGACACCTTTCTATCAGAACCAGCATTACATTCTTGAGCAATATAAGCTACAGGAGCTCGTGTTTGATCGGACCTCACGGGCCAGCCTTCGCTCCCCACGTGCATCAATGAGCCTTGGCCGCCCATGACCCTGTCCCCGGTTCACAGCTGTTCCTTCCTTGTCCCACTTTTGATAGATACTGACCACTGCAGAGCTGCAGTTTTGGAGATGCTCTGACCTAGTCGTCTAGCCATCACATTTTGGCCCTTGCCAAATTCGCTCAAATTCTTACGCTTGCCCATTTTTGGGCAACTTTGAGGACAAAATGTTCACTTGCTGCCTAATTTATCCCACTCACTAACAGGTGCCGTGATAAAGAGATGAGAGGTGAAGAACACTGATTCTGTCAGTGGTCATAATGTTATGCCTAATTGGTGTATAGCCTCATTACAGTGACCATGCAAGTATTGATATTAGTCTTGCTAGGAGTTCTTTGATAATTTGAAAATCAGACTGTTACATATTTTTCCCCTTTTATGCAATTCACTGTTGGGAAGCACTGTTGCAATTTGGCAAAATGTTTAATTAGCCGAATTAGCATAATAACAGGTTTGATTGCACATGAAAACATCAGAAAAACAATGAAACCAAATTAATTAGCTTCATGAATATTTTGCCTATCATGTCCGGATGGATGAGATTATATTGATTCAGAGCCGGTACACTGATCTAAGAATGACTGCTGCTTTACAAAGGGTGGCATGCTCGGTTTGTTTAATGAACTGAATATACTAATAAAAGTGATCTCGATATGTACACCAAATAGCAGCTGTGTTGCAGAGATGAGATTTGGATGGGAATTAAAATATGAATTTGTCATAAAACAGTAGGCAGTTTGGCTATAAAATCAACTACGCGCATGTAAACGCTGAAATTACATCACATCCCTATGTAAAACAATTACCTGTGAATGTGAATGTACACTACCCAGTTGTAATGTGAAGACTGTAGTGTTCATTATCTTTTATTGCCGTGATATTTACTCCTCTGTATGATTGCTTTCATTACCTGCTATCTAAACTTCTAATACCACCTTGAGAGTTTCAATTTTTCGCTTGACTTCCCCTTACATCGCTGACCGTAATAGCATGCAGGATCACACACTTGTTTAGGTATGGTTGGTAATCTCTTAATATCGTTCACGGTCACGTGACCATATCCGATTTTGCACTAATCAAAGATGTGCTTTGTGTTCTTTACTATATTTAATATGACAGATTAAGGTTTCAATCTCCTCCGCTAATTGAATGTGACTCCTTTCTTCTTGTTTCTTTCAATCAATGCAAAAGTGAAACAGACAGTTGCCTGTGCTGGTAAAACTTATCAGCTATAATTAGAGTCCCTGTAGGCTCGCGTAAATCACAGAAGACCAACATTTCCTCTGATCTTTTATTACAGAGAAACATTTTTGCTTCACTTAGAGCCACTGTGTCTGTGTTTACAGTGCTGGGGAAATTGACAATGTGGTTTTACTCACTCAAATGAAAGAGATTTGATCCTTTTTCTTTTTTTGTTTCCTCAACAAATCATTTTAAGATCTTGTCTCTTGATCTTGGTTTATCTTTACCATATATCAGACTTGGCTGAATTATTAGTGATTGGATAGGATGTGGCTGACGCTGACTTCTCTATCAGTGATGTCATACATACTTAAGGCAAAGTAATGTTTTTTCCTGGTGTTAAAATATTTTTTTAATCTGTGCACAATGCAGAGACAACTACACTCTCCTAAAGGATTATTAGGAACACCATACTAATACTGTGTTTGTTTGACCCCCTTTCACCTTCAGAACTGCCTTAATTCTATGTGGCATTGATTCAACAAGGTGCTGAAAGCATTCTTTAGAAATGTTGGCCCATATTGATAGGATAGCATCTTGCAGTTGATGGAGATTTGTGGGATGCACATCCAGGGCACGAAGCTCCCGTTCCACCACATCCCAAAGATGCTCTATTGGGTTGAGACCTGGTGACTGTGGTGGCCATTTTAGTTCAGTGAACTCATTGTCATGTTCAATAAACCAATTTGAAATGATTCGAGCTTTGTGACATGGTGCATTATCCTGCTGGAAGTAGCCATCAGAGGATGGGTACATGGTGGTCATAAAGGGATGGACATGGTCAGAAACAATGCTCAGGTAGGCCGTGGCATTTAAACGATGCCCAATTGGCACTGAGGGGCCTAAAGTGTGCCAAGAAAACATCCCCCACACCATTACACCACCACCACCAGCCTGCACAGTGGTAACAAGGCATGATGGATCCATGTTCTCATTCTGTTTACGCCAATCTGACTCAACCATCTGAATGTCTCAACAGAAATCGAGACTCATCAGACCAGGCAACATTTTTCCAGTCTTCAACTGTCCAATTTTGGTGAGCTTGTGCAAATTGTAGCCTCTTTTTCCTATTTGTAGTGGAGATGAGTGGTACCCGGTGGGGTCTTCTGCTGTTGTAGCCCATCCGCCTCAAGGTTGTGCGTGTTGTGGCTTCACAAATGCTTTGCTGCATACCTCGGTTGTAATGAGTGGTTATTTCAGTCAAAGTTGCTCTTCTATCAGCTTGAATCAGTCGGCCCATTCTCCTTTGACCTCTAGCATCAACAAGGCATTTTCGCCCACAGGACTGCCGCATACTGGATGTTTTTCCCTTTTCACACCATTTTTTGTGAACCCTAGAAATGGTTGTGCGTGAAAATCCCAGAAACTGAGCAGATTGTGAAATACTCAGACCGGCCCGTCTGGCACCAACAACCATGCAACGCTCAAAATTGCTTAAATCACCTTTCTTTCCCATTCTGACATTCAGTTTGGAGTTCAGGACATTGTCTTGACCAGGACCACACCCCTAAATGCATTGAAGCAACTGCCATGTGATTGGTTGATTAGATAATTGCATTAATGGGCAATTATTATACAGCGCATCCAGGGCAAACCTGAAGAGGGGCATCAAAAAGGCCAAGCACTGCTACAAGCTTAAGATTGAGGGTCACTTTTCCAACTCTGACCCTCGACGCATGTGGCAGGGCATCCAGGCCATCAGTGACTACAAACCCCCCCACTCCACCCCCGCAGCCACTGATGTCAACTTCCTGAATGAGCTAAATTACTTTTATGCTCGTTTTGAAAGAGACAACAGAGAAACTGCCACCAAGCTCAAACCCTCAGCTGACCACCCACCAATCACACTCTCCACCACAGATGTCTGCAAGGCACTGAGCCGGATCAGCGCGCACAAGGCTGCTGGACCAGACAACATCCCTGGACGTGTGCTCAGGGCATGTGCGGAGCAGCTCGCTGGGGTTTTTACAGACATTTTCAACCTGTCTCTCGCCCAAGCAGCTGTACCATCATGCTTTAAACGCACTTCCATTGTGCCAGTGCCGAAACACTCCAGCCCGAGGTGCCCTAATGACTACCGCCCTGTAGCACTCACACCCATCATTATGAAGTGCTTTGAGCGGCTGGTCCTGGAACACCTAAAAGACTCTATACCATCCACATTGGACTCACACCAGTTTGCCTACCGCAGCAATAGGAGCACAGAGGATGCCGTTTCCATGGCACTGCACTCTGTGCTCACCCATCTGGACAGTAAAAACACTTATGCACGCATGCTGTTTGTTGACTTCAGCTCAGCATTCAACACTGTCATCCCATCCAAGTTAATTGCCAAACTTGGAGACCTGGGCATCAACACTTCAATGTGTAACTGGATTTTGGACTTCCTAACTGACAGACCCCAGAATGTTCGATCAGGATCCACCTGCTCCACATCCATCACACTCAACACTGGTGTACCACAGGGCTGTGTGCTAAGTCCGTTTCTCTACTCCCTCTTCACCTCCGACTGCAAGCCTGTGTATGGAACTAATTCCATCGTCAAGTTTGCGGACGACACTACGGTGATTGGTCTCATCAGCAACAACGATGAGACTGCCTACAGGGAAGAGATCCAGCACCTGGCCACATGGTGCGCTGATAATAACCTGCTCCTCAACACCACCAAAACGAAGGAGCTCATCGTGGACTTCAGGAAGGAGTCAAGAGGCACACACGACACCATCCACATCAATGGAATGGCTGTTGAGCGTGTCTCCAGTTTCAAGTTCCTGGGGATCCACATCTCGGCGGACATGTCGTGGACGACCAACACCTCCAGCCTGGTCAAGAAGGCTCACCAGCGCCTCTTCTTCCTGAGGACACTGAGGAAGAATCAGCTCTCCTCGGCCATCCTGGTGAACTTCTACCGCTGCGCAATAGAAAGCATCCTGACCAACTGTGTGGCAGTGTGGTATGGGAGCTGCTCTGTTGCGGAGCGCAAGGCACTGCAGCGGGTGGTGAAAACTGCCCAGCGCATCACAGGGACTCCACTGCCTGCCATCGAACACATCCAGAGGAAACGCTGCCTGCATCGAGCTCGCAGCATCCTCAAGGACTCCTCTCACCCAGCCCACAGACTGTTTTCTCTCCTGCCCTCCGGCAGGCGTTTCAGGATCCTCCGGACCAGGACCAGCAGACTAAAGAACAGTTTTTTCCCCAGAGCTGTCTCTTTATTGAACTCAAACCCCCGTTGATCCACTTCCCTCATAAACTGATAACTCTCCTACCTCACATCTGCCTTCACTTTGTTATTTGCACTACTGACTGTTTATTACAGTAACAACTGTTTACTTATGCATTCTGCACCACCATACCGTAACTGGATAATGCTCATCTGCACTGCCGACTGTATTTACAGTAACAATGTTTACATTTGCATTTTGCACCGTACTTCTAACTGGAATATGCAACCACTTTCCACTGCACCTTTACACTTTCTTTCGGATAGCTCTGTCCATAATTTATTGTACTAACTTAATCCACTGCTATATTCCTCATATTAGCCTAACATATTACTGTATACCTCTAACTGTAAAATTCTGTTCAAGTAATAACCGTCTGTATATTTATTCATAGTACATAGTCACCTGTAAATTCTAAATTCTGTTTATAGTAATAGCCATCTGTATATTTATTCATAGTACATATTCACCTGTAAATTCTGTTTATAGTAATAGCCATCTGTATATTTATTCACTGTATATATTCATCTGTAAATTCAGTTCTACTTATAGTAATAACCATCTCTCTACTTATACATATTTATATATATTCAGAACATTTTTATGTCCTGCACTTACGCAACCATTGTATATATCCTGCACTTGCTGCTATTGCACTTCTGGTTAGACCTAAACTGCATTTCGTTGCCTTGTACTTGTACTTGTGTAATGACAATAAAGTTGAATCTAATCTAATCTAATTAATGAGAAATTGAACAGGTGTTCCTAATAATCCTTTAGGTGAGTGTATATATAAGCCATTAGTCGTTGATTTTTAAAGGAGTCATGAACTGGCTTTTTTAATTTTTTCATACTGTTGTCTGAGGTAAATTTATGACGTTCGCATGGTTTTTACATTCAAAAACATCATAATGAATAAGTAATAGGCTATTTTCTTCAGCTCCCTTGTCAGTACATGTGGGAATTGTTTTTGAAAGCGTGTGGGTAAACGGCAACCGGAATTAATCGCCCACAGGGCTTGCAAAATATCTTTATCAAACAAACACAATGATTTCTCTCATCCACCCGCGATTGATTGGAATGTTATTTTTTTTTATTACTTGGCCCGCCCTGTCGCTGGATATAACCGCACGCACACGCACACGCACACGCACACACACACGCGCGCTCACAAGCCCTTAAAATATCAAGTCAAGAGAGTGAACAATGCACATCAAGAAAGGAATGTTATTTCACTATTTAAGATGGCCTGTTGTCAGGCCGGGCTTACTATTTGGTAGCCCGTCTGGAAAACACATAGCCCTGGGATGTTGGCCTTTATGAGCCCTGGCCCATACATGTCCGAGTCTGATCCCCAATCGCAATGAACCAACAACACCACAAATAAAGGATTCTTCAGCCTTTGACAGCGTGCTAAGGTATGTTCAGTTAGACACGTACACATAATCATTACTATCTGTAACAATGCAATACTATCGCGTATAAAAAAACATTTGTTAGTGTGTTGCTTCATTCATTAATGTAATCTCATCCTGTGTGCAAATCCAGTCTCTTGTTTGCAAATGAATCCCTGATGAAATGAACGAACAAACATATAATGTCTTCTAGGGATGCCACAATTCTCAATATAATATTGAACCGTTCGGTACGGCATTCACGGTTCAATACGCGCTTGTGAATTGCAGTTTTCTCGGTTTTGCATTTAATTAATTATTTTTCTACAAATTCTCACACGTTAGTGGTGGAGTTATACTCACGGAACACTATAGTTATTCACAATCACGAAAGTTCATTATTTGCATGCGTTTTAAAGCCTTGCCGGCTCATTCGCGTGTGCGGTTTTAACATGCGCTTTTCAGAGCGCGCGCACTAAACGCCTGTCAAACACGTGATTACTGGACTAAATAGTCGTTTTACTGCGCTAATACTGTCAAATACACACAAGGTTAACATAAACACAGTCGGTTATGTCTAAAGTGAAAGTAAAATCGGCGTGTCAGATATTAGATGCACGCAGGTCTTAAATTGACAACAGCGCAGTAGTTAACACGCAATCCTTAAAGGGGCAGTTCACCTCTAAAATTATGTCATTATTTACTCACTCTAATATTGTTTCAAACCTGTATTCATTTCTCGATGACAGAATTAAAATTTTTGAACGAACTATCCTTTTAATGTTAATACAACAACAAAAGACAAAGAGAAAATCCCTCACTGCTCTGAACCGTGGACTTAACTGTATTGTTGCATCCCAATGTCTTCCCCATGTGAGCTGGATATTCATTAAAAATAAAGAAATACAAATAAAAATCATCCATGCGTTTCATAATATTGGAATCCGAATGAAGCTTATGCGGTATGTTTATTGCCTAGAAGTTCAATCCGGTTTAGCTCTATGTAGGCCTATATCATCTCAGGCACGAGACGGTGGGCGGTGCTACAGAATCAGGCGTTGTTCTTCTTCTGTTGAGGTGGTGTGTCACCACACTCTGATGTCACATCCTGGCACATTCTGAGATCAATCCGTTTGCTGGGCCTGTTGTCAATAAAAGCTTTTCTTTGACTAACAAGTTAGGTTTTCAGCTCTGAAGCTTACTCTTATATTACCATGACCTTTTATATATCAAAAGCTCAAGGGAAAGTTGATTTTAAAGCACTTGATGATCTCAAGCTCTGTGATGATTTCAAAACAACTGTTCAGGTAAAACTTACCATCGTAAAACTTCTGTGATGGTAATAATATGAAGTTGGAGGAAAAAATTTATTTCAGTGCCTTTGGGAGTAAATGCTCAGTTTTTCTCGGGGGAACTTTATAGTTATGTGAGTTTGTCTGGGGAATGCATTTTTTTAAAAGAGTCCTGTTTGAACTTGTGAATTTTCCCTCCCATTTTATATTTTTTCCCTATCACCATGTCCATTTAGGGGCTCTGTAGTTTTGAGTATCCTCACCAGAGCATTTCCTAAATGTGACATGCTGCTTAACCACTGTATGATGCATTGTTGGAGAAATTAACTAGCTAGTCACGACTGTTTCATGAAACCATAGTAACTTTGTTTGATCCTCTTTGGTTCAACAATATAGGACTGTCATTAATGCCACGCATGCAGATGATGGAGTAATGACTAATGCTATTTTTTTTTTTTTTTACTTGTTAACTTGCGGTATATAAATGGCATACACTTACTCTCATATACATGATTCATTGAGCCAGCAGCTTTCTCCACAACGTAATTTCTCAGAGATATTGTTTTATTGATCTTGGCATCTGATAACAACTACACTATTTTTGTTCCCTGTCGTTTTGCTTTATTTGATGTTTGATTCATTGCAGTTTCCCTCTTACATCATTCTCCAGGGTTCCGTTATGTATTTATGCACAACATGCACGCTCTTGAAAGACTGTGCTGATTATTGATCAGATATATCAAATGAAATCTGTATATATAGCGTACAATCTATTTAAGTCCACATGTCATCAAAGAAACTATGCTTCTAACCACAGGTCAAGAACTGTAATTCCAACCACACATGTTTGCAATGCAGGTTTCGAGAAATGCAGAATCGTTGTACTATGGTGAATACGACTGATCTTATGACCATAATAGACTAACAATGTTTTTGGGAAACACACTCAGCCTGGAAACAACAACATTGGCCCAACTAATGGTGTGGGTTTATGGATAGCGGGGCTATCTGTTTGTTTGGCCAATGGATGACCGCTGTTTGAAACTGGATTTTTTTTTACAGTTTTTACACACAGTTTGACACAAATAATAGGTAATATAAAGGCCCACTGAAGTGCCTTGAAACCTGCAGCATTATTCAATGTGTTGATGCAATTTCCCCAGAAACAGCTCCAGCTTTAAGCAGCCCCTCCCCTTTTTTCAAACAGCCAATAGCATTTCGTTAATATCACAGTTTGACTAGAGCCTTTCTGTTTGGTAAAGCCACAGTTTTCTCCTAATCTCTAACCGTTTATCATCATAATCTCCTCCATATCGCTTTGAAATACAGCATTCTGTGCAGAATTAAAATGGGTCCAAAATGTTTTCTTGTCTGCACCGACTTGCTCATATGATCCGCTCTGTGCTCGTGTCTCTGGAACGGAGCAGACTATGTGTATGCGCTGCAGCGGTTCGCGTGAAACTAACGTGACTTAATTCGCCTCAACTGAAAGCATATTTACACTGTCTGAATCGTTTCCTATCGCACCATGTAGAAAATAGACCCTTTTCACAGACTGTGATGACGCGTTTTAACGGTAATCAATATCATAAATCCTGCAACGTTTTTTGTATTTTCATATATTTTTTTTAAAGTGCAGAATTATTAGGCACGTTGATTTTCTGATCATATTTTTTTTCCAGGCACATTTGACCAATTCCAAACCACAGTAATCCTAATAACTACTATTAATTTAGTATTTAATAATGTATAAGTGATATATAATTGTTCATGAAGGCTGGAAATGAAAATCACCTTATATTCAGGTGTGCAGAATTATTAGGCATGTTTTCTTTTACAGATAAATTGAGCCAAAAAAGAGATTTAACTCTAAAAATTATTAAATGCCCATGAGAAGGATGCAATACTAATGCAATACTAGACATTGCAGTTAAGGCGTGACCATTGGACAGTGAAATGCTCATTGGGTCAGCAGGATCTGACAAAAACAGGTGGTGAAGAAAAGACACCTGTTAACTGCAAAAGAATTAAGAATTAAGGTGAAGAATTAAGGGTGAAACCATCAGGAACCCTTTAGTCTCCAGCGCCACCATTTTCCAAAGCTGCAACCTACCTGGAGTCTCCAGAAGTGCAAGGTGTCAGGATCTCAGAGACTTCAGTTAGGTAAAGAATCCTAAAAAATGACCCCCACTAGATAAGAATCACAAGCTGAAGTGTTGTAAAATACATGAAGAAGGTTTTTTTATAGGCTTTATGGACAGATAGGTTGAGAGTGACTCTTGAAGGACCAGCACCACATCCTCTAGTACCACTGTTTGAAGAATTCATCTTCCAGAATCTGGCAGTACGTTTTGGGAGTTCATTTTAGTCCATCCTGAAGTCCGTTTTGCAGAGATGGACTAAAAATGAACTCCCAAAATGTACTGCCAGATTCTGGAAGATGAATTCTTCAAACAGTGGTACTAGAGGATGTGGTGCTGGTCCTTCAAGAGTCACTCTCAACCTATCTGTCCATAAAGCCTATAAAAAAACCTTCTTCATGTATTTTACAACACTTCAGCTTGTGATTCTTATCTAGTGGGGGTCATTTTTTAGGATTCTTTACCTAACTGAAGTCTCTGAGATCCTGACACCTTGCACTTCTGGAGACTCCAGGTAGGTTGCAGCTTTGGAAAATGGTGGCGCTGGAGACTAAAGTGTTCCTGATGGTTTCACCCTTAATTCTTCACCTTAATTCTTAATTCTTTTGCAGTTAACAGGTGTCTTTTCTTCACCACCTGTTTTTGTCAGACCCTGCTGACCCAACGAGCATTTCACTGTCCAATGGTCACGCCTTAACTGCAATGTCTAGTATTGCATTAGTATTGCATCCTTCTCATGGGCATTTAATACTTTTTGACTTTTCAGTCTGAGTTAAATCTCTTTTTTGGCTCAATTTATCTGTAAAAGAAAACATGCCTAATAATTCTGCACACCTGAATATAAGGTGATTTTCATTTCCAGCCTTCATGAACAATTATATATCACTTATACATTATTAAATACTAAATCAATAGTAGTTATTAGGATTACTGTGGTTTGGAATTGGTCAAATGTGCCTGGAAAAAAAATATGATCAGAAAATCAACGTGCCTAATAATTCTGCACTCCCTGTATATATATATGTACATTTATAACACTAATACTTTGTATTAGATTTTACTACTTTTGTATCAAATTACAATAAAAAAGTTACCGCTGCTGTGAGGGTGTTTAGTAATAGTGTCTATGGGAGTGATGGTAAAAATTTACATATTTCTCTCTTTTCACTAGCGTTAACAATCTCTCTCTATTTTTTCCCTCTTTTTGAAAGTTGTGAAATCACTACTGTGGCGTTTCTCTTTTGCTATGTGAGCAAATGGGCACACAATGTTTTTATTTTTATGTATTCTCTCATTCACAGCTATAGTATTTAACCCAACTATGACGACTTCCGCTCTGAGAAACCCGGAAATGTGAAAAGGGTCTATAGTAAATGTGTGAACAACTGACCAATTTCAGCTGCAGCTTCAGCGTTGGTTTATAGTGTAGGGGGCGGGACGCTTCAGATTCTAGAGAGCATTTGATTGGACAGAAGATGTGATGAGAAGATGAAGTCTACGGTGATGTCATAATCTGTGATCCATTTTAGCGGAAGTGAGAGACTAAGTTTTGAATTTTGTCATTGTTTTGGAACACACCAGCTTATTCCTAACCTCAAGGCTAACATAGTCACACTAAAAGCTAAAAAACTTCCATTTTAATTTAAGGGGGCCTTTAAAAGCACAATATGTAATTTCGCCACTAGAGGTCACTTATTAAAAAACAAAGGCGATAAAAAAAATGTGAAAATGCCTTGATTTTGCAGAATCATGGAAGTTGTTGTCTTCACCTCTACAGCCGGTGGAAAAGAATCAGACAGGACTCGGGCAGAAATCATATTCATGGATAAGCTAATGTATTTAAGATTTATAAACGGTACTGTAGTATGAAGCAGGGTGGGGCTGAAAGCCGTTGGAGTGGAATGAGGCCGCTGGAGTGATTGCTCGAGAGCAGTGGAGACTTTTATTATGCCTCAGACGAGCGCTTCTGCTTCTTTCACTCATGTGTATGTGGGGTAACGCAGCGCTGTTTTATCATATTAGATACATTTGAGTGTGTTTAAAGTTATGTTAAAATGCTAGTCTGTGCATTCGCTCTGCGGCTACTATGAGTCACTTATTACACACTGCAGTAAGCTGGATCGATATTAGGCATGGTAAAACATGGTACTTGCGGTAAATCAAGAAAACGAGATTTAAACAATAAGACTGACTGTGTTGAGCTATATAACAATGATTAGTTTTCTGTGGATGAATGTATGCAAACAGTTGATCACCTGTCTAATAAAACACATAATATATTAAAGCGTCTTTGGTGTTTCTATGGTTTCTACAAAATAAAACGTAAATCGAGGGTAACGCGGGTATCATAAGCGACGCACTGACACGGCTCGTGTCCTGGTAAAAATTGCTTCTTTCTCTGGATTTAAACATTCTTGGAAACATTTGGGATAATGCAAGTACACAAGTCAACAAAATGTATAATATTGTTCTAGTGGTTTTTGGATTTTTTGAAATAAAAAAAAATCTTACATATTGTGCCTTTGATTCAAAGATATAAAATACTTTTGTGTCGTTAGATTGAATGTTGAGGGAATCAAATATGTCAATAGTCTCTTTAATCTTTTGCATTTCTATAATCTATATTCACTCAACATTTATAATCACCGTTTGAAAATGCATATTCTGAGAATTTCTAAGCTTTTGTGCAGTGATGTAGAGGTGCTTTGCTTTTCGGTGAATTGGGCCTACACTGTTAGACTTTACCGCAATTTTACAGTTACTTACCGCAAAAAAGCCCAGTAAAATACCATTTATATTATTTACGGTTAGCTACTGTAATATGCACTGCATTATGGGTATTTTTAATGAAATTTACAGTAACTTACTGTATATGGGAATTTGCAGTATTTTACTGTTTACGTAAAAGCAGTAGTGCTACTGTAAACGAAGAATACACACGCACACACACTGGATGTTTAAAAGTTAAATAAAAACATGTGGATGGAAGGATGTAAAATTAGTTATTTGTGGGAGACAAAGAAGTAATTTTTATATTTAGTATTTTCTCCTACCCTTTTCACATTTTCGGGTTTCTCAGAGCGGAAGTCGTCATAGTTGGGTTAAATTTTATAGCGGTGAATGAGAGAATACAATAATTATATATTTTTTGTGTGCCCATTTGCTCAAATAGCAAAAGAAAACTCCACAATAGTGATTTCACAACTTTCAAAAAGAGGAAAAAATAGAGTATAGAGTAAAGTATTAGTGTTATAAATGTATTTCGAATTCGCCTCATAGGAGGAGCTTCTGCCAGCGGCTCGTCTCGTTGAGAAATGACTGACATGGGCTGTGTTTACGGTCTATGGTTTACACGTCTTTTTGTGTTAAAACTGTTAATGTGTGACAAAACGTAGTTTTAAGACTTTTTCAGTCGGTAATGTAGTTGTTTAAAGCTCAAATCTGTGGTTTATTTATAAGAAGAGTGCCTATTTTAACATTTTATCTGATGTTTTCGGAGTTGTGAGCTCCAGTGAGTCAGCGGCGTTCAGCGCTTGTTTACCCGGCGAGAGTAGACTTTCCTCGGCCAGTCCTTCTGACGTCTGCCGCTGGCTCTGATGTCTCTGTGGCGTCTCCAGCTATAATTAGTCTTGTGGAGATTTAACGGCCCATATTTGCTCTCATGGATCTATAATTTGTTCCCTGGCAAATCGTTTAGGCTGAGGGCAAAGTGAAGTTTCATTACTTGTTTATTTTTCGGCTATAACTGTACGTTGCAAAATAAAATGACGGATCATGAGATATAAAATGCTAACGGTAGGCTACACACACACACACACACACACACACACACACACACACACACACACACACACACACACACACACACACACACACACACACACACACCTACTGTTAGCATTTTATATCTCATGATCCGTGATTTTATTGTATTTATTATTATTTTAATGCCAGAGTAATACAAGTACAAGTGTGGTGATATAAATGTAATTTTTAAATATTTAAAAAATATATTTATAAACTTTGCTTACACCTCACACAATTTAAATTGTTTACTCGCGTGCCAAGCCCGCGCAAATGAGGTTTGTGTCGAGTGCGCGCATAACGGACGTCCCTGCCTGCGGATCGGATCGCCAGACACCAGCTGCGAGCTTTCCTGAGGTAAGAAGTTTTTATTTGACAAATTTGTCACAAATGTCTTTGATACTTTTCAAACGTAAACCAATATCCATTAAATATAGCTACATATATGAAGAAAGTAAATTATAATATCGAATTGCTATTACTAACGTTATATGACAGTCTCGGGGAACTGTTCGTTTTCCTCAAGAACCGCTTTCATAACCCATTAAATTTGCATACAATTGACTAACTGTTACCTGCATTGTACATTATGTACCAAATGTTGTATTTACGCGAACAATGGTTTCCGTCTTTTCACGGCCAGTTATAGTTACATATTTTCGTTGACAGTTAAATGTGTGTGACGCCATTTGAAGTAACGTTAGCGCCTGAGCGGTGTCAAAGGCTGTCTCTCGCGCCCTCTCTCTCTCTCTCTCTCTCTCTCTCTCTCTCTCTCTCTCTCTCTCGAAAATAGAACATTTACGCCAGTGTATACACCAGAGGATTAATATATATTCAATTAAAATAATAATTAGTTCAAGTATGTTCATTGTGGCTTCTTATTTATTATATTATTTCATATGAATTCATTTTTACTTGCCACTGAAGGCTCTATTATTGTCTTCTCTCTTTTTTCAGTGTTGATAGTCATTTGATTGTGTAAGTGGTCAATCTAGCAGTCATCCTATATCTGTGAATTATCATGTGCATAACATTTAGGCACCATTAGTCAATAAACATGAAAATTTCTTCTTTTTCTCTCTTGTGTCAACAGGAGCTAACAACACCCCAGAAAGAGCCACAGCACTGAGCATCTTTGGCTTTGTAGGTATATATTTTGACTAACATTATGTGATTAACGTCTTTTAATGCATAACATTTTATTATTTCAAAAATACTTGTTGCCTACATTTCCTACTTGGCATCTATTTGTTATCTTGTTGTGACTGTTTAGTCTCATGTGGGATATGTCACTGCATAACATGACAAAGTAATTAAAAATTATTCATTGTATGCACTTAAAAATTTGTGTAACACTTTACAATACGGTTCATTAGTTAACTACATTAGTTAACATTAACTAATAATGAACTGCACTTATAAAGCATTTATTTATCTTTGTTAATGTTAATTTCAACATTTACTAATGCATTATTAAAATCTTGCTAA
Organism: Gobio gobio; assembly: GCF_949357685.1. Taxonomy (NCBI): domain Eukaryota; kingdom Metazoa; phylum Chordata; class Actinopteri; order Cypriniformes; family Gobionidae; genus Gobio; species Gobio gobio. The sequence continues at coordinate 7,728,124 of NC_137118.1, forward strand.
CATTAGTTAATGCACTGTGAACTAATATGAACAGCTGGATTTTTATGAACTAACGTTAACAAAGATTAACTAATGCTGAACAGAGGTGTTGTTCATGGTTAGTTCATGTTAACTAATGCATTAAAGGGTTAGTTCACCCAAAAATGAAAATTCTGTCATTAATTACTCACCCTCATGTCGTTCGACACCCGTAAGACCTCCGTTCATATTCGGAACACAAATGAAGATATTTTAGTTGAAAGCTGATGGCTGAGAAAGGCTTCAGATAGGCCTCCATTGGCATTCAGTACATTGACACTTCCAAGATCCATGAAAGGCACTTAAAACGTCGTTACAAAGTCCATCTCACCACAGTGGCTCTACAATAATTTTACGATGCGACGACAATAGTTTTTGTGCGCCAAAAAAAATCAAAATAACACCTTTATCCAACTTGTTCTCGACTTCCGTGTGTGCCTCCACGATGCATGCACGAGAATATTAAGAATATAAATTCAGACAGTTATAGGCTATACGTTATCAGCATATGTTAAAGCAGATTTATATAAATAAAGAGATATCTCTTGTCTCTGTGAGAATATGCGCCGAAAGCTTGTCAGATTTTACGTTCACTTTCAGTAGTGAATAATTGACCAGGTTTGAGACTTCACCGACTCTCGCACACATTGGGTTTTTGTGTGATATCCACTGACTCGCCTTCATGATTTAAAACGAAAAAGAAAACAAATCTATATTGCGCCGTGAAAATTGCTCTTGTTTCCCTCTGTACACTGCACAAACTATGAAGAAGATGTCTCCTTCCACTTCTGTCTTTATTTCTATTCTCATCTCTGTGGGCAGTTGATGTTAGGTTAAAATGATCTCGTTACATTGTGATGCAATATGTTATTCCATTTGGAAAGATATTTAATTTATGCTACTATAGTTGCAGCTTGAAGTCGCGCTGGTATTAAAAAATATTTTGAAGGTATTAAAAAAGGTAGTAAAAGGTATTAAATTCAACTTAAGAAGTTCTGTATATACCCTGATAGTGTATGGAATGCTTTTTAAAGAAAATTTGCGGGGGGGGGGGGAAGGAAAATGTTTAGATGAAGTAATGGAGATGGTGTGAACATGGCCTTTACATGTTCCAGCGTGAGCTGGAGGGAGGTGTCTTCCGTCAGCAGCTTGCTTTCTGATTGGGTATTGTTGCGTTTCACATGATAATCTCCAGAGCGCGCAGGCTTGTCCTCGGGATAGAGATATATAATATAAGTATAACTATGAATAATAATAATATAACAAGTATAACTATGAATAACTGCTGTTGCACAAGTTGTTACCTCATCTGTCCATGAACAAATTTAGATGAGATAAACCATTTCTCACACATTTTCCCTCTGTTTTGTTTCAGATCAGCCATCAGTAGTTTACCAGTAGGGAGGCCAGCCAAGACCAACTGGGGTATTTTGTTCATACTTTTTGTTGCCATATCGTCATGATCTCTGCTTTGATTTGTTGTAATGAATTCAGTTCTCTATTTTTTTTTTGTTTTTTGTAATTGATTGTGACGGTGAATAAAAAATATACTGATGTACATGGACTCAAGTCTCTTATTTGGAATTTATTAAATGTATTATTTATTTTCTTGCATTCATGTAAAATATTCAAAATAAAGTAATAACATATTAACATATGCATATTTTGTAAAATAAAAAGTAAAATAAATTACAGTAAAATTACTGTAAAAAATTATTATACTGTAAAAATAAATTGCGGTAAGGGCATCATACTGTAAAATGAAATTGCGGTAAGGGCATCATACTGTAAAATTAAATTACGGTAAGGGCATCATACTGTAAAACACATTTACAGGTAAGCTACTGTAAAGGGGCAATTACAGTAACTTACTGGCAATAGTGCTGCCAGTAAGTTACCGCAAAAATACAATAAAATGTCTAACAGTGTAGTTACACTGTAAAATTGTAAGACCATAGAGACTGAACTAATCTGGTTTAGTATGATTCTCATTTGGAGGTGAAATAAGAATGAATGAATGAGAGTTTGGGGACTGTGAAGGACATAATAAATCATACTCGTAATTTCTGTTCCCTCTATATTTCTGTTTTATTTACAGAAGTACTATCCATTTTTTTGTGTTGCCATGGATTTATTTTAGCTGATATTTGTAGCTTTAGATCCACTAAGTGTCTGAATCTCAACCGTGTGAATTTGCCCCTCAAGACCCACTGATTGTTTTTAGCGAATGCAACCTTTTCATATCCGACGTGGATTTAGTGTTAATTCTCTAATGCTTGTCTTTGTTTGTTTTAAAGACGTAAACTAATGGGCACCTTTTCAGTGCTTTTTTCCAAATGGGATGCACGTTAGAGGCGTCAGCTAATATTCACCTGTCTATTCTAATTCCCCGCCCTGCTTTCTATTAGCCTGCAGACGGGGTGCAGCGTGCAAATTACTCATCGGAAATGATTAATTCTGCACAAGATTAATAGCTCTGGCTCTATTTCACCCAAAGCTAATTTAGCAGCCAGGGAGGAGATTGGCTTTATTGCTAAACGAGGCTATTTTCTTTCTTCTCTTGTTTCTTAGCGACAGGTTTAGAGAAATCATGCAAATTGGCTAAAGAAAAGGCAAGATTTTGGCTGCTTCGGCATGACCGTTTGTCATAAACACTGCGTTTTCCTGCTTGAATTCATTCCTACACTCAGATGCCAATCCTTTATGATAGTGTAATACAAGTGCGTTATATGTGTTTGTGAAGCTCTTTGAATGGAAGGGAAATCTTAAGCTAATCATTTCTATAAAACACCTTTATTAATTGTTCTTTTAAAATATACACAATATTTGAGCTCAAGTAGTTCTCATCATGTTTTACAGTCGTTTTAAGGATTTAGCTGTTATGTTGCCTTGGAAACAACATTGCTTATAACTTTACACAAAAAAGGTTGCTTTTTGGTTTTTCAAACTAAAATAATATTAACACTAGGGCTGGACGATTAATCGAAAAGTAATCGAAACCGAAATTTAGAACCTCTAACCGACGTTATTTCGGTTTTAGTCACGTGACTCCGCCCCGTCAGTCACATCAAGTGCAATTTGCAGGCACACGGAAAGATGCAGCCATGCAGGAGCAGTTATCTTTGTTTATAGATGCTCAGAATTACTATGATATTTGCATGTTTTACACGGTTTATTTGACAGGTAAGTTAATTGCCGTTCTTATATGCGCTGATACACAAACAGAGACGAAGCCAGAAAACTTTCACTTGCGTCCTCATGAAGTTTGTCAATTAAATGCATTTAAAGGCTTGCCAGTTTGAACATTAAAGCGATTGTGCAATATTCAAGAACAACGTTATGGAAAACTTCTCAGAGATCCGTGTCGTGTCTCTGACCACACGCATGCCCTGAAGCCTGATCACTTCACTTGCGTCCTCACAAAGCTTCGTCATTTGTATTTTTTAAGGCCTGTCAGTTTGAACATTGAAGCGATTTTAGGCCATCAGATGTGTATTTGGTCATGTGTCACAATATATCAGGCATTAGTTCAACATAAATTATGTTGAACTAATGCCTGATATATTGTGACACACAAACACTCAGACAGTAGCTCGCACATCATGTGAAGATCGCGCACAGAGAGGACAGCAGAAATTCATTGTCTACACCGTCCTGTGATTCATCACTAAAGTAGCTTAGAAACTCAACCGTTATAGATTTTAATACCTTTGAAGTAAGTACAAACCACAGCTTCATAATGAATAGAGACGGTATGACTAATTCACACACACAATCACTCTCTCATTTATGCATTCAGATAAATGTAATGTAGGCCTACTTTGCTAATTTATCTCTATCTGATGTACAACAAACCGAAATCTGCCCCATAGACAATAACTGCTGAAAGTTAAAATCACAAAGAAATGCACTTTCATTAGAAAAAAATATCCCACCTTTTAATAGTAGAAAATAGTTACAGTACAAACCTTATCAGTGAGCTATGAGGGCAAAAAAAGGAAAGCAAAAAAATTAATGTTAAAAAATATAATTAATCAAGATTTGTATTTTTGGTCAAAGCGTTACAGCCCTAATTAACACTGATATTGTTTATGTCTTTTGGAGAAGTAGTCCTGAAAGTGTGAGTATTTAAACATTTTAAGATAAATGCATTACTGTAACTTAATTAACTTTGTGCTTTATTATAATTTTTTTTAATTAATAAAAGTAGAAATTCATTTTTTTGCTAATTAATTATGCTGTCGATTGAGCTTAATGTCGACTAACCCAGAATTTTCTTTTAACTGTCTAGCTTTGCTGAAATTGTGTCTTCTATTTGCTGTATTGATAGAAACGTCAGTGTTTCAAAACTAGTGCAGCTTTGGATAAAAGCGTTGGCCAAATGCTTAGATTAAAAATATAAATCATAATGGGATTTTTGACCCTGTAAGATTGCAATTTTGACTCCGTAGGCTTTCTTGAAGACCTCACATCCAGGCCTCCTCTTGAACTGTATGCTCTCAATCTTTGTGGACAACCATATTCATCCTTTCTCAGTCCCCGTCCTTCATGGCAAACACCATATTGATCCCTGCCGCCCTGTAATAGCTCTAATTGAAGGCCGTCACACTCTGTGTGAGATGTATATCCATCCATCTGACCATTAAAAGGCGTTTTAGCTGCTGTCGTGTGCGCTGGGATGATCTGTGATTCGGTATTGATGAAACGCCGCACCCTTTAGCTGTGGTGCTGTGTTCAGACCATGACCTCCCGATGGTCACAGTCTGGCCGTGTTATTTGGGAGGGTGGCTTTTAGAGCAGTTAGTTACAGCAGTTTGCTCCATGCTGTTTTTTTCTGTGTGTATGATGGGGTCAGAGCTTGTCTTTTCACTGCTGTCAGGAAGACGGATCTTTGCCACACTACTCTGGAAGATTGTGTTCTCTTGATGTTGCCTGGTTGTTTAGAAAAGCTCCCTGGGGATGTATAAACTTGGTCCCTGCACACCAATTCAGGCTGTGTGTGTGTGGTTGTGTGCGTGTGCGTGTGTGTGTTTCTGACTCTTTACAACCTCCTCTCTACACACCTTCATAACAATTTCTTGCATTGAACCTGGTTTGCTTTGTGTTGTTTGATGCGCTGTGGTATTGTAATTTCTGCTCTGTTGCATTATAATTAGCGCTGTCAAAAGATTTAAATATATAATTTAATATTTAATCATTTTTGTAGTTAACGTTAACACATTCAGGGATAGTTCACCCATAAAATTTAAGTTCTGTCAGCATTTACTGACCCTCTAATCTTGCATGACTTTTTCTTCTGCAGAATACAAAAGGAGATAATTGAATTAATTTCCAGTTACTTAAATTGAATACAATCACAGTACATTGTATCTTGCTTACAATGGTGCCCACCATCATTTTACAATTAAATTACTTAAATATCAGGTTCTTTTACATGATCCGAGCACTAGGATATTTCTTGCGTGATGACAGCATTTTTCATTTTTGGGTGAACTGGTAGTAAAAGTACATATATACACTGGACAAAGGCATATTTATGCAACATTCTATATTTTAAAATGGATGTAAATGGTTAAAAAAAAAAAAAAAAACTGCAGTAATCAAATAATATAAAATTTTCCCCAGACTTTTTGGATTTAAAGGCACTTTTCATTCGTGTTTGTACAAATGATGGTGTGTTTGCTCATGGGGTGGTATTAATATTAATGACAGTTTTAATATTGACAGCCCTAATTATAATACAAAGGTCCCTTATATAGTGTTCTTAGTTTTCACTTAGTGCCAATGAAAATGCAACTATCTAATTTAAGCATATTAACTGTCATGTTAGACGGGGATAATTCACTCAAAATGAAAATTCTGTCATAATTTAACCTATGACTTTATATTTTATTGGAAACATAACATTTTGAAAAATGTTCCCAGACAATGGTAGTCAATGTTCAAATTATCATCTTTTGTGTTTTGCAGAAGTAAGTCTGACAGGTGACATAAAAGTGAGTAAATGATGACTGTTCACGTTTACATTTATGTATTTGGTAGCCTCCTTTATCCAAAGTGACTTGCAATGCATTTCATTAGTTCATGAATTCCCTGGGAATTGAACCTACAACCTTGGCATTGTGTTCTTCATTTTTGTGTGAACCATCTCTTTAAAGACAGGTGCTGTTTGAAACCTAAGAGTGTGAGGATTTTTTTAGAACATGACAGAACTGCTGGTGAATACTTCAGTTTTTGTGTATGCACAAAGATCTCACTGTCATGTCTGCCCTTTTCAAAATGGCACCCAAACATGTCAGATTGAAAGGTCAGTGATCTCAGAATAGCATTGAAGACATCGCAAACATTTGACTCCAGTGTTAGCGCTATTAGATATGAGTCATGTCCGTCTTGAAGTGTTTATTTGCCATGTTTTACTTTTTATTTCATCTTTTGATATGTGAAGTTGTGATGTGCAGGGAAGTAGCCATTTCTGAGATGGAGTCTGATCTCATCTACTAAATGGATGCTGGGAGATGGCAACCCCTCCACCCTGTCGCACCTCATGTCTCCATTTGCCTCACATCTCTCCATGGGTAGTTAAAAAAGATAGCGGGTCCCCACAGCAGGTCAAATGCACACCACAAACAGACCACTGTTAGCTTCACTCTCTGAGCAGATATGGACGGTTGTAAATCACACTAAACGGCACTCAACAGCAGAGGGTTTTCAAAAATATCTTTGTTACTCTCAATAATTTATCGACAAGTCTCAGCGCTTACATTTGTTTCTGGAAGGAACTTTAATTGCAAGCCTGGAAAAATTCACTGTCTCTGAATTTTTGTCTGTTTTTCCTTAAAAATACTGTAATAATGCACCTCACCGTAATTTAGTTTTTATGCTAATATTTTCCTTGTACATAACAGCCTATCATCTGTGTGAAATAACACTGTTTACACAGTTTATTTGCATAACAATATTGTGGTATTATTACTATACAAATATACGACAAGGAGATTGGGCATGATCTGTAGTTTGTATATTGAAGCTTTGTTTATATTGCATAAATATTTTTGCATTATTGCCTTAAGTGCTAAAGTGCCGTCATGCACCATTTTTTCATTAAATTATTTTTTTTGAATAGAGAAAAGTCAAATTGAGGGAAAACAACATAATTTTTTTGGAAGAGGAAATCTCAGATATCTGAAAGGACATGAGGCTTCTGATATAATTTGCTTATGATGTGGTGTCTTCTCTTCCATCTTTACAGTGGAGGGCGCTGTTACTCTGTAACATCATCGGCCACAGTTTTTCTCTCTTTTCACTTTCTCCCTTGCATTTTTTGACCTCTGTTCTGCTGCACACCATCAAGTCTGTGAGGAAACGGACTGTGAATCTGTTTCGCTCTGTTTGTAGAAGAACTATTCATCTCACATGCCTCAGTCTTTAAAAGGGGTGTGTTTTTTGTTGTCTGGATTACCCACACACCTGTGCAGATGCACCTCTCTCAAACACCTGCTAGTCCCATACTGGTTTCACATTTTTCATTTAGATTTTCTTTATATAAGGTATAGATTAGAAAAATAAGAGCCTTTTTATAAGTATTTTTTCTCTTGTTTTCATCTTTTTCATCTTGTTTTTGTCTGGCTATCACCAGACCAAGCTCAGTTTAAGATTGAACATTGGTCTGGGGAGTCTGCTCTGTATTTTCTACTACACAAGAGGCGTTATAAACGAGCATAAATCAAATGACTCTGTATGCAATTGGATAGTCCTTCAACCAATCAGACCACAAGAGGCGTGATCAACGGGCAACGACCCATCGCTTCTCTATCCGTCATCGTGTTAAACCCGGCAATAGCGCACCAGGTGGATGAGCCAGTCTATGATTGGTTCCCACAAAAGTGTAACAGAAGTAGTAGAAATGAATGTACAGGTTTCCAGACTGAGTTGCAGGGTGAAATCAAATCACCGGCAGATCAGGCTGAGCTTTCCCAGTCTAATTATGTTTATATTATTAAAGGTCCTGTTCTTCGTGATCCCATTTTTCAAACTTTAGTTAGTGTGTAATGTTGCTGTTAGAGCATTTATAATACCTGTAAAATTATAAAGCTCAAAGTTCAATGCCAAGCGAGATATTTTATTTAACAGAAGTTCCCTTTCAAAGCCTACAGCGAACGGCCAGTTTGGACTACATCCCTGTACATCCTGCTTTAATTACATCAGTCGAACAGTTTGTTGACTAACCTCCGCCCACAAGAGTACGCGAAAAAGGGGGCGTGGTCTTGTTGCTCCCGCGTGGAGAAGAGGAAGCGTTGCGTTCGGTTGCGTTTGTATAGTTTGTTTGTCGCCATGTCGTCGAGACGCTGTTATTTTCATCCCGGAGTCAAGTCACCCGGAGTCAAGTACACCCAGGGACGCTGTACTTAGAGATCATTGAGCGCATGCATCCCCGTTATGGTAAGAGGCGTGACCTTTCCGGTAACGTGCGCTAAGCTGCTGTCGAATCACAACACGGGAACCGCTGGCACAATCAGAACTCGTTACGTGTTTCTGAAGGAGGGACTTCATAGAACAGGGAAATCTTTCAAGCCGTTTTGAGGACAGTGAAAACAGCAGTATACAGATAAGTAAATTGTGTGAAAAATACTGTTTTTTTACACGCGAAACATGAACACATGTTATATTGCACACTGTAAACACAATCAAAGCTTAAAAAAAACACGAAAAACTGGACCTTTAAAACAAAATTAGTGTAGGCTATTTGTGTACAATAATACAACTTGAATTTGAGTTAAAGGATTAGTTCACCCAAAAATTTAAATTCTGTCATCATTTACTCAACCTTAATGTTGTTCCAAAACCGCAAGACTTTCGTTCATCTTCGAAACACAAATTAAGATCTTGTAATGAAATCTGAGAGCTTTCTGTCCCTCCATTGACAGCTACGCAACTGCCACTTTGAAGCCTCAAAAAGTTCATAAAGAGATCGTAAAACTAATCCATATGAATTGAGCGGTTTAGTCCAGATTTTCTGAAGAGACTTGATCACTTTATATGATGAACAGATTGAATATAGGCTTTTATTCACATATAAACATTGATCAACACACACATCAGGGCCTGGTTTCACAGACAGGGCTTAGATTAAGCCAGGATTAGGCCTTAGTTCAATTAAGATATTGAAGTAGTTTTTATAGCCTTGGAAAGAAACATTACTGGTGTGCATCTTGAAACAAAACTGGCATTGACATATTTTAAGATACGTCAGTGCAAGTTGCTTTCTGTTAAAATGGCTCAAACATGCATTTTAGACTGAGACGAGTCTTAAGCCAATGTGACCAATGAGGTTCATTGTCGTGTGTTACAAAGCACATTAGAGCTTCCGCAAGGACCAATAAGGTTCATTCTCGTGTTACGCAGCACATTTGAGTTTACGCAAGAACCAATGAGGTTAGTTCTTGCGAGTCAAGCATGTTCGGTTGAGCTTCTGTTTATTTTTCTCTCATCAATGTTTATATGTGAATAAAAGCCTAAATTGAATTCTGTTCATCATATAAAGCAATCGTGTCTCATCAGAAAATTTTGACTAATTTGATCTCTTTATGAACTTTTAGAAGTGACAAAATGGTAGCTGCATAGAAATATCTCAGATTTAATTTAAAATATCTTCATTTGGATTTTGAAGATGAACAAAATTCTTGCCGGTTTGGAACAACATGAGGGTAAGTAATGAATTACTTTTTGGGGTAAACTAACCTTTTAAGTTATTAATAATAATAATTTATTTTAATTATTTTAATATTTAATAAAGTTTATACTGAAAACAAGAAGAACTTTATTCAGATTTTTTTTTCTTATCACATTGCAAATAGTTTTTTTTCCTGTTTTAAGCAAAAATCTAACACAGTTTAGTAAGGTTTGAACATGGAGAAAATTCTCCGTGCAGGAACGATAAACTGAATTTAAGGTATATTCTGTGACACATCTTATTCTCTTACACAATTTAGCTTCTCAAGTAAATTTATCTTGCTTTTAAAAAAAAAAAGATGTAAGAAAAACAATTGCAGTGTATTACTTTCTTCCTGATCGTTGATCTATTGATTTTTCCTCTTTTCATGCTCTTTTGGACCTCGGTGCATTCAGCACCTCAGTAAAATTGATTCAGGAAAGCTGTATTTTTGCTAACTCATTCTACAGGAGCAGATTGTAAAAGAAGCAGAGTCTCTGGGGAAGGGAGTACGGTTATCGGTCTGATTAACAGTGAACTTGCAGCCGGAGGATGTTTCTTAAGGATGCAGACAGATGTTCAACCTTCCCCTGAGAGGAAAAGTGATGGGGCTCGGCCTCACTGAGGAAAAAACCCTGCATGATTAAACTGAATATTACATTTATTTAAAGTTTGATAAAGTCTTATTAATCTTTAATGTTCTTACATCATCCATTCAGTGATAATTAACATCCTTTCTCAAGCTGAAGGCGCACTGACTCACATATATTAGCTCTGTGCTGGTTCCGCTGAATGAAGGATGTTTGATTGACATGCTCCTCGACTGCTTTGTCTCTGCTGTCAACTCGGGAGGAAGCGAACATGTGTACAGATGCTGTCTGTCAAAAATCATGTTTTTTGAGTTTTATTAAAGAGGGCCTATTATGCCCTTTTTTCAGAGTTTAGATTTTGTTTTTGGGCTTACTAGAATAGGATTTCATGCTTGAATGATCAGATGATCACATTATTTTTCACACACATTGTTCCAGCTGCTCTCTTCCCACTGTCAGTATTGCTCTTCTTAGTTCCTGTCTCTATGAAGCTCCTCCTTCCAAAAAGCACAATGTGCTCTAATTGGTTAGCTGGACCAGTGTGTTGTGATTGGTCAACAGCTTTGAGTGAGTTTCGGAAATGTCACGGCCCTTACGATAACCGTGAGTTTCAACCATAGACGTAAAAAAATATGGACGACACATCTTCACTACCTCCCACGAGAGAAAAGTGAAGCCGTCAACGTCTGAATATGGCACTGATATCTTGCGCAGATTTGGACAGAGTCTGCGCCATAGACCGTAAAAAAATATGGACGACGCGACTTCATGGACTTCCGCTGACCAGAGTTGAAGCTTTCGCACACGGCGCTGACATCTTGGGACCGAGTCTGCGCAGTAGCGATCTCGGGCCGGAGTTGCGCAGTCGAGAGCAGGAAGTAGAGGCGCGATTATCAAAAGCCCATCCACACTCTCACAGATGAAGAACAATTCATTATGTTGGTGTGAAATAAACAGTTATAGAAATGTAGAAATTAAAGCTAAAGCTCCAATCTCCTCCCAAAAATCCCTAAAAAAGTCCGTTAGTGCCTCAGTGACAACTTCACTCAGAGAAGGCATCAATCTCAACTGTCAATCATGACGTCAACCCCCCCATTTTTATAGTATATTTATAGTATCAAATAACTACCTAAAACTAAACTTATTTAAAAAACGAACACTTGAAATTAAATCGTGATAAAAACTGCCTAAAATGACAGAAACCATCTTTAGGAAACAATTATATGAAGTGTAATTGAATTCTTAAGCGTGTCTCGAGTCCATTCTAATAAATGGAGAGGTGGGGTTTAGGAGCTATACTGGGACCAACCACCGGGGGGCGATCGAGGCGCGGAGGCTTCAGTTTTTGAGAGGAACACTACAGGCTTGGTCTGTAGTGACAACTTCGCTCAGAGAAGCCGTCAATCTCAGCTGTCAATCATGACGTCACGCCCCCGGGGCAGGGTTATGAGCTATACTGGGACCAACCACCTGGGGGCGATCGAGACGTGTTGGCTTCAGTTTTCAACACGAGTGGGGCAGGCTTGGTTTCAACACACTACTAAGGCCCTGTCCCAAATGGCACCCTAAACCCCTGCGGTCTTCCTCTGAGTCCGCACTTTCACGACGTGATGCCGCTTTGACTGCCGGGAAGAAGTCCACTGCATAACCCGCACCAGTGGTGGCTCGGCAGAAGTGCGCATCGAGGGCGCATATCGTTGCAATGAGCACCCTTCTGATACCTAAAATGACAAATGGGACACCCTGTGGCCTCGTTGACTTAACGGACACGTGCACGCAGTGGCCATTGGAAGTCCACAAGACTGAAAGTGCACATGAAGTGTGCCATTTGGGACAGGGCCTAACACAACTCAACCAGGCCCCATTTTTTCGTATTCCTTGGTATAGTGACGTTCCTTGACTACAATCAAGGGGTTTCAGGGAGTTCAGAAACAGTGCGCACTGATATACAGAATAACTCTTTGACTTTGTGCTTTGTAAATTTGCAGACCTTTTTCATGCTCAAATGATCAAATGATATCTGCTAACATTTACTCACCCTCCTGTTATTTCAAACCTTTCTAACTTGGAACACAAAAGGGGATGGTTGCTGTTTTCTTGGATTTTAAAAGTGGTCTGTGTGCAAATGCCCAAGTTTTCTAAAGCAATTGGGTGTCTTTGGTTGAAAAATAGGTAATGAAAGGCAGAATAAGTAAATAACGACTTAAATCATTTGGAAAGATGATCACTTTCATTTTTAACATCTTGCTCTGTTCAAAAGTGTGGGTACAGAAAGATTGAAATGAATACTTACATTCTGCAAGAATACATGAAATTGATCAAAAGTGACAGAGAAGACGCTTATAATGTTCAAAAGATTTATATTTCAAATATATGCTGTTCTTTTGAACTTTCTATTGACCAAAGATGTATCAAAAACGTATCACGTTTTCCACAAAAATATTAAGCTGCACAACTGCTTTCAACATTGATATTATATTAGAGCAGCAAATCAGCATATTATGCTATTTCTGACGGATCATGTGACACTTAATTATGTTTTAAAATATATAACAATAGAAATAAAAATATTTCACAGTATAATTTTTTTACTGTCATTTTGATTTAATAAATGTAGCCTTGGTTGAGCATAAGAGACTTTAAAAAGCATAAAAAAATCCTACCAACCCCAAACTTTTGAACAGTAGTGTATTTGGAAAATGAGCTTGACTACTCCAATTTATCCTGTCCTGAACATTCCTCTTGATAGTTTGATTTGTACTCCAGACATTTAGTCAGAGGTTTGATACCGTGCATCATAAAATGGTAAGAAAGGCTTCCACATCTGGTATCGACACAGTCTGAAAGAAAGGAACTTGGAAGTGAAGGTGTGAACAAAAACGTTAAGTGGTACTTCTGTCGTTCTGTTACTTAATCTCTCCACACCTTTTCCCTCTCTTTTCCTGGTTATTCTCCCAGCAGTCTCTTCTGGTTTGTGGCTCTCAGCAGCTCTCCATCCATCCCCCTGGGTCTCCTTACATTCCTGTTGTGATAAGTCACTCCTGGCTCTTATTTCCTACTGCTACCCCTGTGGAAAACTCACTCCAGACAAACACACATGGACATGGTTATGTGTACCGGAGGCCATGTAATTTGACCAGCTTCCTTTTGATTTTAACTCCCACCCCCCTTTTCCCTGGATCAAACACGCGTCGTTTGAGTCGTTGTTGGTTCAATCAAGGTTCAGTGCCAGTCTGTTTGGCTTGAGGTCCTCACCCCAGTGGAAATGTCCTCGAGGTATTATTAGCAGGCATTTGTACCTCTGAAAGAAGAGATCACAGGTATGCAAGACCACCTACTTCCACAATTCAATACGACAAAAAATACCTCCATTCTGTGTGGGCAGATATAAAGGTTTTTCTGATCTTTAGAGTATGTTTTGCTAAAGCTGGTTTGTGTCTCGCTTAAAGGAAAAGCTTTTGAGCCCCTAATAACAAGCCCTTTGTCACTGATTATGGGCGAGGGAATGTCAGCGTGTTTACTGCATGTGGCTTCACTTTGGGTCAGTGCTGCAGGGATGTTTTTCCAGAAGTCAAAACTTATGGCAGCATACATGATTTTGCATACTAGCTGTGGGGCATTATTCCGTTTTGCAGTGCAGTGCTGGTCCATCTTGGACCAACTACCTGCTGATGGAACTGATGTCATAGAAAGGACCCCCTCATGACTGTGTAAAGGTCAACAAATATCAGATCATTTGAACCTTTTATGCCAAGTCAAGGTTATTCGAGGTTGTACATATCATGTTGTGCAACTCCACAAAACTTAATGATGTGTATTAGTTAATACTTCCAGATATTTGTAAAAAAAAACAACGTATATTTTGAAATATTCACTACTATGGAAGCTTGTTTCCGCCACAGAATAAAACATTTTAAAAGATTATTGTAGAAGTCAAATTATGTAAGTGAAATAGAAAAAAAGTTTTAGTTTATGAAAATGTATACAATATATATTTTACAAAACATTTTTACTCTAAAATTGCAAGAACATTGAAGCCCATAATCTGTACAAGTTGTGTTCCAAATTTTAGGTTGATATCGCAAAAAATGAGCTATTCAGTAATATTTTGTTTGGGGCGCAGTACCAAACTTTTTCACTAGATGATAACCAAGCTCCATTACAGACCATATAAGGGCACCTCCATTTCCATATATGGTTTGAGTGATCTGATTCTGAACCTTATATTTTCATCATTTTTATACAATTTATGAAGTAGACATCCTATTCAGAAGTAGTATGGGAAGTTTGGCAGAATTTTATATGGCTTCAGCCTCTAATAAACACATAAAAAGAACACGTATGCGCATTATAGATCGCCGCCACATCACAAATGTTGAATCTAGAAATGTTTTCTTTATATTTAAAACATTTTCAGAACTTTTTTGCTAGAAAAATGTAATGGATGTTATCTTTTGACCTCTTGGTATGAAAACAAACTACCAATTTTTTTTATGATATTTCCTGTTCATTGCTATTTCAAAATAAAGGTCTGTACACACCTTATGAGTATTGAAATATTCTTGTTGCAAATTGATAAATTACTGCTCCTCTGTAATTTATTTTGAAGTCACCAAATATGAAACCTAGAGATTGTAAGCTTTCAAATGATGACGTACAGTCTCTCACTTCTGCCAACACAGAGGAAAAGGGTGTCAAAATTGTACCTTTAGGGTAACAACAGCTTGTCGCTGGGACAGTACCCTTAAAAGGACATCTTTTGTACCTTTTTTGCCACAAACCGGTTCAAAGTAGTACGTATTTGTACTCTAAGGTACTAATATGCACCTTTAGGAGTACAAAAGGTACAAAGATTTCCTTTTAAGGGTACTGCCAGTGCCCCAGTGACAAGCTGTTGTAACCCTATGGTACAATTTTGACACCCTTTTTCTCCATGACATTACTCTGCAATTCAGTTTCTCATCAGCCTTTCTGTCCAATCAAATGCCCTCTAGAATTTAAAGCATCCCGCCCCCTTAATTATTAACAGACGCTGAAACTGCGGCTAAAATCGGTCACTTGTTCCCACATTTACCATTTCCTTCATGGTGAATGGCTCATAATGCACTTTATAGGGGATAGGGAGCGATTCAGACAGTGTAGATATGCTTTCCATTGAGGCGAATGAAGTCTGGTTTCATGTTAGTTTCACGCGAACCACCGCAGCTCTGGAGACACGATAGCACAGACGAGCGGATCATATGTGCGAGTCGGCGTAGACCAGAAAACATATCGGACCCATTTGAATTCTGGACAGAATGCTGTATTTTAAAGCGATATGTAGGAGATTAGGAGGGAAGCAGTTAGAGATTAGGAGGAAACCGCAGCTTTACTGAGCTCAATTTAATTACTGAGCTGCGATATAAACTAAACACTATTGGCTATTTTTTTTTTAAATTTTAAATAAAGGGGGAGGAGCTGTTCGATATGTCCCGCCCTGTCGTCCTGTTTAAGTGGAAATTACGTCAACACATTGAATAGTGCTGTGTGTTTCAAGGCACTTAAGTGGGCCTTTTAGATGGATTTTTCCAATGAGGAGAGGTGGCTTCTAAAGACCTCAATTCGGGCCTCGTGCAGCCATAACTTGCCCTTGATTGTCCTTGACCTTAATTCAAATCTATGGGCCGCATAACTCTGAATTATATTTGGGACACTATTTGCTCTGACTTAATATCACGTCTGCCATTAATTTGGGGGCAATGCTACTGAGGACCTAGAACTGTCACATTCTTTCCATTTCCTTGGATTGATGCAACTGGTTAAAAAAAGCCTAGAGGTGAAAAACGATGAGTCTCTCCTGAGCACGGCTCATTTCAACAAACCAGTGAATTGTTCTCTATAATTGTTATTTCCCTTTGCCCCATTAAACGGTTTGCGGCAAAGGTGATGGTATAAATGTAGTCTAAAACATTTGTTTTGATCAACATGACCTCAGACAGGATATAGAGACAGGAACAAAACGTGCCAGCGGGTGAATCACTAGCGCTGCTACCGCATGTCATAACCGGCATCTATGCGGCTCGACGGCAACAGCTGTGTTGATTTATTATTTTATTTAGAGCCTCACATGTTGTAATTTCCACAACAGTATAATTGCTTTTGTGTGCTCTTGATATGAATTGACAGTCTGTTCTGAATGAGCGGTGTTTAGCGTCTTTAAGTGGATTCTCTCCAGGTGCTAAAGTGCTCGTGACTCATATTTTTCGCTTCAAGCGACCAGTGCTGTGCAGTTTGCCTGAGCACACTTCTAAGAACTTGTCAATCATATTTTCTCTTCTGCATTTAAGTCGTAATGGTGGCAAGGGCTCTTTTGGTTTGGTTGAAAACTATGCAGTACCTTTGCACAAAGTGCGACTAGTTACTTGCTTTAAACCGTTTGCTGAAGTGCATAAGTGCTCTTTCAGTGGGCTGCCAGTATTTCATCTATAATCCTCTACAATTTTAACAGTATGTTCTGCCAGTCCTTTGAGTCCATCTATTAGATATTGTCCCAGGCTCAGGGTTCGTCTTAGTAACCAGTGGGGTTCCATTATAAAATATGCTTTCACTTTCCCCCTACTGTTAGGTTGCCGCACGAATGAATTCTACTTTACCAGCCTGCCCAAGGGGATTGTGGGGGATTATGTTTGGTCTCTCTCCACTGAAGAGGTCCGGAGGCCGATGTTTCAGCTTGTTTACTTGCTGAATCTCTCTGTAGAGGGGCAAATGATGGTTTTGTAAGCACTTCATCCATTCACTAATGTGTGTGTGTGTGTGTGTGTGGTGGTAATGGGGCGTAAGTCATGCTTGATCATGTTAATGTTGTTGTGAAGTAAACCTGTATGGCAGGCCAGAAGTTTTCACTCCACTCTCATAATTTTTTTTGTCAATGTTTTAATAAATATATTTAACACATAGTCAATGTTTAACACATGTATTTAAATTGAATATGGAAATTGTTACTTTTTTGCTCTATAATTAAGTTTGACTAAGTTGACCAAGATGTTAGCAGTAGATCCTTTAAGTCCTTTAAGTTGTGAGGTGGGGCCTCCCCTCCATGGATCGGACTTGTTTGTTCAGCACATCCCACAGATACTCGGTATTCGGAGGCCCAGTCAACACCTCAAACTCGTTGTGGTGCTCCTCAAACCATTCCTGAACCATTTTTGCTTTGTGGCAGGGCGCATTATCTGCTGAAAGAGCCACAGCCATCAGGGAATACCGTTTCCATGAAAGGGTGTACATGGTCTGTAACAATGCTTAGGTAGGTGGTATGTGTCAAAGTTACATCCACATGGATGGCAGGACCCAAGGTTTCCCAGCAGAGCATTGCCCAAAGCATCACACTGTCTCTGCCAGTTTGCCTTCTTCCCATAGTGCATCCTGGTGCCATGTGTTCCCCAGGTAAGCGACGCACACGCACCCGGCCATCCACGTGATGTAAAAGAAAATCATTCATCAGACCAGGCCACCTTCTTCCATTGCTCTGTGGTCCAGTTCTGATGCTCACATGCACACTGTTGGCGCTTTTGGCGGTGGACAGGGGTCATCATGGGCACCCTGACTGGTCTGTGTCTATGCAGCCCCATACGCAACAAACTGTGATGCTCTGTGTATTCTGACACCTTTCTATCAGAACCAGCATTAACTTCTTGAGCAATTTGAGCTACAGTAGCTTGTCTGTTTTATCGGACCACACGGGCCAGCCTTCGCTCCCCACGTGCATCAATGAGCCTTGGCCGCGCATGACCCTGTCGCCAGTTCACCACTGTTCCTTCCTTGGAGCACTTTTGATAGAAACTGACCACTGCAGACCAGGAACACCCCACAAGAGCTGCAGTTTTGGAGATGCTCTGTCCCAGTCGTCTAGCCATTACAATTTGGCCCTTGTCAAACTTGCTCAAATCCTTACACTTTCCCATTTTTCCTGATTCTAACACATCAACTTTGAGGACAAAATGTTTACTTGCTGCCTAATATATCCCACCCACTAACAGGTGCCGTGATGAAGAGATAATCAGTGTTATTCAGTGGTCATAATGTTATGCCTGATCGGTGTATATACTGTATCATTCTAATGTAAATCATTTTAATATGCTGATTTGCTGCTAAAGAAACAGTTGTAATTGTTATCAACAGTTTAAAAAAAAGTTGTGCTGCTTTTTGTAACATTATAAAAGTCTTTACTATTAGTTTTGATGTTTTAAAAAGTTTATTTTTCCTTCTTTTTTTGGGACCACAAACATTTGAATGATAGTGTACTCAAAAACAAAGAAAATGCAATTATTTAATTTGGAAACAAAAGTTTTTATTATCATGCATAATATTTTACCCTCAAACTGATTAAATAGATATTTATTCATAAATATGTGCATTTTGTTACATTAAACAGACGTTTTAATGCAGGTACTAGATGATTAAGCATTTAAACACAACATTCACTTAGCGGTTCCCCAAGACATAGTTTGTCATTTGCATCACTGCTCCAGTCATTTGTGATGCTAAAAAGGTGGATTCACTTCACAGAATGCAGAGAATATGACACACCAGACTGGGAGGAATAGACGGCTCCGAGATATGTGCATGTATGAAAATGAGAATGTTTCACACCAAAAGTCTTTTACCCTCTGTTTGTATTACTTTTATAAATATTTGCAGGTACACACTTCTGAAACCCAGTTGGCATCCATATTTATTTCATCTCAGCCGGCTGGTCATGAGTGGCAGTGTGATGTTCCCATAGCAACCCTGCTGTTTGGTTAATGACTGTTCTGCTGTTAAATGGCATGGGAAGACTGACGGCAGGCGAGGCGAGAAAACAGGAGAAGCAAAAAATATGATGCAGGAGAGGAGAGAAAATAAACTGTTGCATCTTAGGGGATAACTCGATTATTTTGGTGGATTTTTTTACGAAATTCGTTTTGCATGTAAATGAAGGATGCCTTGCAGAAGAGACTCATCTCATATGCATCTCGTTCAAACAAAAAGTTCAAAACATTAAATCACACACTTTCAAATGGACAGATGAAGGTACAGTGAGATCACCATTGTCTCTTGCCTCTAACAGCACTTTGATTGACACTGATCTGACTCCACCCCCTGAGCTGAGGGCTTCTGCAGTGAGGGTTGCTGGGATAGAACAGATGGAGTGATTCAGATAGTGTAGTAGGTGGATTCTGGCTTCAGTGTGGAGATAGGAACTGCCAGTACTACAGCCCTGCACCCAGATCACATGCAACAACAGGCCTACGTAAACCTGTAGGTCATGTACAGTCATTACTCTGTTTCATTTTGAAATAAATGTTGTGCTGGTGTAAATAATATCTTGTCATTTACCTACAGTGGCCCAGTAGTGCGCACAACACAACGAAATTTAAAAAGCATACATACAGTAAGTTCACATCACATCGAAATAAATCCACAACACAACAAATCAAGCCACAACACAACGGAAATGCTCCCGACCACCAGGTGACTCTCGGAGTGAGGTAAAGTTAGTTTTCCTTGCATTGTTCTATTGATTCGCCAGTCTTACAAATATTTAAACCCTACAATCAGTTTTAAGTGTGCAATTGTATATCGAGATGAAATATCAATTCAAAATCACCTACGGGCATTATAGCTGCATATTTATACTCGAGAACGCTTTGACCCGCTGCCACGGCGCTAAGGGAACGTCTGCCAATTCCACCAAGTTGAAACATATAATTTGTATGAATTAAAGTGTACTTTTTTTTATTTTTATGTTCAAATTCCTGTGTTGTGTTGTGTTGTGCTGTGCATTACTAAGTCAGTTTTACCAATACAATCAAGCTGTGGAATTTTAACATGTCTGTTTTTAAATGTTAAAAGGAATTTTAATTAATACAAATTATACGTTTCAACCACATGGTGGAATTGGCAGATGTTCCCTTAAGCCCTATTCGGACGGGATTAGTTTAACATGGGGAGGTGGGGGTAAAGTAATTTTACCTCAGGATGTCTGTAATGTTAATGGCCAATTCGCACGGGATAAGACATCTCAGTAAAACTAGCAGAAGTGGGAGGGGTAACTCGCTTTACGTACCACAGTAACCTCCTTGAAGTATGACGTTGCTTCCTGTTATCACGTGAGCAAACACGCCAACAAGAAAAACGCGAAACTGGAGCAGGGAGGAAACGCTGTGTTTAATCTCGGAATATTAAAAAAATCTTAAATAACATTTTTATATTATATGAATATTAAAAAATATTCTAAAGTAATGCTAAAAGAAGTGTTGTGCCTCTAATAAGTGCTTTCAATCTTCTTTTTGGTTTAAATGGTATGCGGAAAATACTGGAGGTTTGCCACAGAGTTGTCCCACCACCTGCAACGCAACCGAGTGCTGTTTGAAGCGGCTCCATGAAAAACTAAAAAACTATTCTCGCCGATTCATAAAGTTATTTTAGAACCACTGTAGTGAGATGGACTTTGTAACGACGTCTTTAGTACCTTTTAAGGGTCTTGAGAGTGAACCGTGCATTGTGCCAATGGAGGCCTTTCAGAGCCATCAGATTTCAACTAAAATATCTTCATTTCTGTTCCGAAAGATGAACGGAGGTCTTACGTGTGTCGAACGACATGAGGGTAAGTAATTAATGACAGAATTTTCATTTTTGGGTGAACTAACCCTTTAAAGAGTTGTGAGAAAATGAGATGCGCGTGACAGCGCGTCAGATCCACGTCATGTTCGGCATGCAGCAGCAGATCTTAAAGTGACAGCAGCCTAATAAACCAGATGCTGTGATGTCTGTCATTAATGTTAAACAAAGAACAAAGGCAACAGAGACAGTTTTAGCTTTATGCAGTTAAGAAAGGTGTTTGATAACTTTATTCAATTTCTGTATATGTCTTACAGGTAGGAAGGCCACAGGTAAATATGGCATGTATTACAATGTGTTTATGTGAAGATTGTTTTAAAGGATAACTAAACCCCTGATTAGAGCCTAACTCCACCCACTGGCAATATTCGAAAAATGCTGGAAAAGTACACTCTAAAAAATGCTGGGTTAAAAATAACCCAATTTGGGTTGAAAATGGACTAACCCAGCAATTGGGTTGTTTTATCCAAGTGATTGGGTTGTTTTAACCCAACGGTTGGGTTAAATGTTTGCTTAAAACAACCCAATTGCTGGGTTAGTCCTTTTTCAATGCAACTTGGGTTATTTTTAACCCAGCATTTTTTAGAGTGTAAGCAGAGTCCAGCGGAGACACAGGGGGCTAACCGTGGGGTGCGTGCACCTGAGACCCGCAGAGACGGATTGATTAGGGCGCGGTGAGCCGTTGGAAGAGCCAACATGCGTCACGATGGCAAACAACGTCCAATAGGAAGATTCAACTGCAGTAGCCACTGTTCAACCTTAAGAGGGCAGCACTCAGACGTTTTTACACCATATATTGTAGAATTAAAACCCTTTATACCCAAATGTCAAAACATTTACTTGAATCAATGAACAGCACTAATAAAGCCCCAGTCTTGCAGATCATTAACTAAAAAAAGTTATTTTTTAAAAGCCTAATAAATGTTGAAATTGATAGCTTTCAATTATACTGTGGTGTTGAATGTCTATCATTAATGTTAAAAAAAAATCAGTAGCAGTATTAGCATCAGTGATACTGACCTTCATTCATAAAAAGATGCCATTACAACAAATATTTAAAATATGTTTCTACATAAATTTGGAGAGTAACTGTGAAATTACCCTTACGAAAATAAACCATGGTTTTACTACAAATAAAACCAAAAAACCATGGTTATTGTAGTAAAACCATGGTAACCGCAAATTAACCATGGTTTTGATTCTCTAACCATAGTTTAACCATGGTATTTGTGGTAAAACTGTAGTTATATAAATGGTATTCAATTAGCCAAAAAACCATGGTTACTACATTTTTACTACAATAAAACCATGGTTAATTTTCGTAAGGGTATTACAATATAAGAATATTAAAAACTGCAGAGAATTTTTTTTTAATCGATTAACAGCACAATTTTCTGTGTAAACACCATTTACTTGGTTGTGGTGGTAAGATGATCTTGTTGAATTCCTAGTTTATAAAGTATTTCCAGTCAGAGACTCTCTGAGAGTGTCGTTTGATCTATGATTAGCCTGATTAAATGCCTACAATACTGCCTCATATGTCTTGGAGATTTGATGGAAACGTCTTGAATCACGCTGTGGCTCATCTTTAGTTTAATGCTTGCAAATTTATTCCACATTTTGCCCTCTCTTCATTTCTTAATATCACACAGCGGAAAAAGTAAGTGCCTGTTTCAGGAACGAAGCTCGACTCAGCGTTCTAGGTTAAAGAAACCAGATTAAAGCTAAAGCAAGATTCGCTCGTCAGGTAAATCCAGGCCGTGACCGAGCAAGAGCCAATGAGAGACTGTGTTTGGGAGTAGTGGTAGACCCCGGGGGACAGAACCGCTGAAGGGGAATAAGAAGGAGATCCGACCGCAAAATATTGATGCTTGAGATGGTTTCCACAGGAACCCCAGAGCTCTCCAATCTCTGTCACACTCACTGTTTTAGACACACATTCTCCAGGGGATGGACTACACACGCTATCTCTGACTAGCATTGTCTCTTTCATAGCTTCCATCCTACTTTTCCATTGTGCTGACCCCATGGGTAATCAGCTGTTAGTCTTATAAATTAAATGAATAAAGTTAACCATGGGATTTTTGAATTTTTATCAAATGTTGATAATGACAAATGTTGAAAATGAATATAATAGATAATTTTGTAATAAAATTAGATGCCCTTTAAGTAAAACTGATTCGAATGAATGTGACATGATTTGGAATAGTGACTAAATTTAAAGGAATATTCCGGGTTTAATAAATTAAGTTAAGCTTAAACAACAGCATTTGTGGCATAATATTGATAGTTCATTCAAAACAGAAAATTCTGTCATGATTAACTGACCCTCATGTCGTTTCAAACCTTTATTCTTTCTGTGGATATTTTGAGTTGGGCTGCATGATTTGGGGTTAAATCTAATTGCGTTTTTTTTTCCTGATAAAAAAATGCCTTTTCATTTAATTATTTATTTGTTATTATATATCAATATAGCTATAGTAATAATAATAAATTAAATTGTTATTGTAAACAGTGTTGGGGGTAAAACGCATTACAAGTAAATTGAGTTACGTAATATTACTTTTTCCAAGTAACTAGTAAAGTAACGCATTACTTTTCAAATTTACAACAAAATATCGGAGTTACTTTTTTAAAAAAAAGTAACGCAAGTTACTTTTTCACTTTAATTTGACTGACAGCTCTCCTGCCCCCATGTTGAGAAAAATAAGTGCAGAGGCGTTGTGTGTGAACATGATGGTTATTGTAGTTCCAGACTAAATGTGAGCATTTGTTTATCTCACTTACACAATAAAGATTCTGTACTCCTCAAAATGATTAAAATCAGTCAAATGCAAAATCAGAGTACTATAATTATATAATAATATATAATAACTCCAATAATTAAATGTTAAACAAAACAACTTTTTATGCATAATCTACCTTTTATATTTAATTTACCAATGTCTTGCTGCTGACCTTTGATGATGAAAATTACTAGATTTTTTGTTTTTATTGGTAAAACTTTTTTCTCCTGCATCCTATTCTTCCATTATCCAGAATGGCAGCAGAGCTGCGCCCTCTACTGTTCATGTGCGAATTTGCATTTTAACCTCAGCCTGGGGCTTATTATTTCAATTTTGGTATGTAGAGGTCTTTACCGTTGCACAAAAATATAACTTTTTTGTTATAAACAAAAACAAGCCCAGCCCAGGTGAGAAAAAGCAAAAGTAACATAACGCATTACTTTTCTTAAAAAGTTACTCAATTAGTTACTTTTTAAGGGAGTAATGCAATATTCTAATGAATTACTTTTCAAAGTAACTTTCCCCAACACTGATTGTAAAATGTTACTAAGTATTTAAGAAAAATATAAAATCAATCATATTTTTTAAGACAAGTAAAAAGTCTTAAAGGGGGCATAAAACAGTTTCTGCCAGTCTCATGTTAATCTTGAGTACCTATAGAGTAGTATTGCATCCTTCAAATCTCCGAAGAGTCTTAAGTTTTATCATATTTATAAAAGACAGATACACCGTACCGATTCTTTCTGAAAACAGCCGAGCTTATGAAGGTGTGCAGTGGGCGGAGCTAAGAATCTTGAGCACACACACACACACACACACACACACACACACACACACACTTCCTGGATAACTTTCTATTCACTATACATTCGTGTTGTTCACATTATATGCACTTATGCGATTGCCAACAAAACACAGACATTTGATGCAGTTTCACTCACCGCCTGCGGTTTTGACTCATGACCGGGAACCAACAAACACACTTTCAGAACTCTGTTGCTGCTCAAAACAAACTGCATCCACTGTTTCCTTAACACTGTATTCATTGGGAAGCTGAACAAGATTATCTTTCCCTCACAACCAAAAACACACTTCTTTGGTGACATTGATGATTTTGTGGTCTAAAAACAAAATTTTAGCTTTGCCAACAGCTTCCATAACCCGAACGAAGCTCGTTGTTGACGCTCTTGCTCTAGTTCTGGACATGCATATCCGTCAGAAGTGCATATACAAGGAATTCCGCCCTTTATTAATTTGTTACATTTATGTAGCACTTTTCTGGGTACTCAAAGCTCTTTACATGGAAGGGGGGAATCTCCTCAACCACCACCAATGTGCAGCATCTGCCTGGATGATGCCGCGGCAGCCATATTGCAGCAATTGGTGGAGAGGAGAGTTTATGTGGATTATTAGGAGGCCATGATAGACAGAGGCCATTGGGTAAATTTGGCCAGGATGCTGTCCTTTATGACTTCACAAAGGGACATATTTTTGGGGAAAAAAAAGTTTGAATCCTGAAGGAGTATATTGGGCACAGAAATACTCCATCATACAAATATGTGCCATGTTTAGCATGAGAATCCAACTCTTTAACAGTGTAAGTGTAAATAAGTCAGGCATTAGACCCCCCCCCCCCCCCCTTTAAGTACAACTGTAAAATGACAATATTAAGACTTTAAAAGTGAATCTCCATTTTCAACATTCTTCAAAATATCATCTTTTGTGTCAGAAGAAAGAACGGAACGACATGAGGGTGTGTAAATGATGACAGAATTTAAATTGGGACAATTTCTGGAGAATTTAAATGCAGAAATGTAAAGCTTAATGTATAAAAGCACTCAGCACTCAGTTTCACAGGGTTTTAGGATTTAGGGCTTTGCTTGGCCATGATGACAAAGTTGTACAATCGGATAGAACTCAAGTTAGCAAGTTTAACATGAATATTCCTTTTAAAGGATATTTTTGTCAAAACTGGTACATGTACATGTTAATGGATGATGCTGCTGTTACTCACACCCCCTCTGGTTCTCCTCACACACTTCTCTCTGCAAAATATCCCAGTATTTGGTGGTCTGTGTGGTAGTAAATCAACCCTAGTGGTTCCATTAACTGGATTTGTGGGTGGTCTAATACCCATGAGTAATATCTTAAACAAAGCTTTTTAGCCTTGTAGCTCATTTTTGGGAATGTGTGTGTATTTGTGTTTGTCTAGTTAGAGCGCCACGGGTAATGACTTGAACCGGTGAATGGTGCTTTCAATCAGCATGTGCACTTTGAGCTCAGACTCGTATCCTAAAGCTGGTTTGCAAAAATAGTCTACTGGATGAAACACAGGTCATTGGGTTTGTACACCGGGCAGTGGCTGTAACAGGCACAGTATTGAAAACCTTCCTTTCGTGTTGCCTAGCAACCTTGCCCAAAAAGTTGCCCCATGTATCATCACCTTAAGACACTGAGCTCCATGTTTACTTCTCTTGCATTTGAGTTTTGTGATTCTCCAGTCTGTTGCTTTGGATTATGGGGTGGTTTTAGTGAGTTTAAGCATCTCTTCATTGTTACTTCCAGTTTCAGCAATACTGAATTATTTTGTCTGACAGACTTATTACCTCTTATTGCATCAGTGTGATGGCAAACTAGTCAGTTTTGATTGAAAATACATCTTGCATACAGTGCACACCTGGAATACACTCATACATGCTCCAGGTTTGGGAATAGGATTTTCCTTCCTCTGCAAAATAAGTTTTCTCCTTTTCTTTCTTTCTTTCTTTCTTTCCTTCTTTCCTTCTTTCCTTCTTTCCTTCTTTCTTCTTCTTTCTTCTTTCTTTCTTTCTTTGAAAGAAAGAAAGAAAGAAAGAAAAGGAGAACTTATTTTGCAGAGGAAGGAAAATCCTATCCCCAAACCTGGAGCATGTATGAGTGTATTCCAGGTGTGCACTGTATGCAAGATGTATTTTCAATCAAAACTGACTAGTTTTATGCACTGACTCTTTATGCACGTATAGGATTAATCATTACATTTTTAGCTCCTTGATTGTGCTGATTTAACAGACATCTCGTGTTTGCCAGCTCTGAGACTGCCCTGCTTTAGCTGTGTCTCTCCGGTAGTTTGTTAGATAAGATGTAGGTGAGGGCCAATACTCTCTCGTGGGGTATATCACTCTCTGTGGGGAGAAATTCTCTCACCAGCTGACACTTCAAGGGAATCGCAATCTTCTCACCCACATCCCGAGAGAAGCTGAAAACTCCTGTCTTGGTGAAACATGGGGAGGAGAGAGAGTATCTCTGTCAGGCAGAGACTGGGAGCGGTTTTAATGTTTGGATTAGGGTGGATGAATTCACATACTGTAGTTATAAATATGATGATAAAATACAGAATACAATAGAAAATGCACATTTTTAGGGTGGGCCATGTGCATTTCATTCATGCACATGACCCACTATCAAGTGGGTCTTAGATATTCAGAGTAATTAATTTAGTTCTGATGCTTATACATTACACCAATCAGGCATAAAATTATAAACCACCTTCCTAATATTGTGTTGGTCCTGCTTTTGCCGCGAAAACAG
Organism: Gobio gobio; assembly: GCF_949357685.1. Classification (NCBI taxonomy): domain Eukaryota; kingdom Metazoa; phylum Chordata; class Actinopteri; order Cypriniformes; family Gobionidae; genus Gobio; species Gobio gobio. The sequence continues at coordinate 7,755,432 of NC_137118.1, forward strand.
CCCTGACCTGTCCAGCCATGTACTCCACTAGACCCCTGAAGGTGTGCTGTGGTATCTGGCACCAAGATGTTAGCAGCAGATCCTTTAAGTCCTGTAAGTTGCGAGTTGGGGACTCCATGGATCGGACTTTTGTTCAGCACATCCCAAAGATGCTCGATTGGATTGAGATCTGGGCAATTTGGAGGCCAAGTCATCACCTCAAACTCGTTGTTGTGCTCCTCAAACCATTCCTGAACCTGAACCATCAAACCATTTTTGCTTTGTGGCAGGTGCATTATCTGCTGAAAGAGCCACAGCCACCAGGGAATACCGTTTCCATGAAAAGGTGTACATGGTCTGCAACAATGCTTAGGTAGGTGGTACGTGTCAAAGCAACATCCACATGGATGGCAGGACCCAAGGTTTCCCAGCAGAACATTGCCCAAAGCATCACGCTGTCTCTGCCGGCTTGCCTTCTTCCCATAGTGCATCCTGGTGCCATGTGTTCCCCAGGTAAGTGATGCAAACGCACCCGGCCATCCACGTGATGTAAAAGAAAATGTGATTCATCAGACCTGGCCACCTTCTTCCATTGCTCCGTGGTCCAGTTCTGATGCTCACATGCTACTGTTGCCGCTTTCGGCGGTGGACAGGGGTCAGCATGGGCACCCTGACTGGTCTGTGTCTATGCAGCCCCATACGCAACAAACTGTGATGCACTGTGTATTCTGACACCTTTCTATCAGAACCAGCATTAACTTCTTGTTAGCTCGCCTGTTTTATCGGACCACAAGGGCCAGCCTTCGCTCCCCACGTGTATCAATGAGCCTTGGCCGCCAATTACCCTGTCGCAGGTTCACCACTGTTCCTTTCCTTAGACCACTTTTGATAGATACTGACCACTGCAGACCTTGTCAAACTCCCTCAAATCTTTACGCTTGCCCATTTTTCCAGATTCTAACACATCAACTTTGAGGACAAAATGTTCACTTGCTGTCTAATATATCCCACCCACGAACAGGTGCCGTGATGAAGAGATAATCAGTGTTATTCCCTTGGTCATAATGTTATGCCTGATCAGTGTATACTCACTATTTGAACAATGTAGTCTAACTCTTGTATATGCAACCAGTGATATTTTAGTATTATTTATATTCTATTATAGTATTTATTTGCTAAATGCAAGTGGCAATCCATATGGATCCTATGTTTTTTCCCCCCAAAGTCTGTTCATCTCCTCCAGCTGAATCTTAGCTTTCATCTACTTCCTCTGGATTACTGTTGAGTTATGGGATGATACAGCTTTAAATGAAAAGAAACTTGTTTCAGTGTTTAATTGCCCCCTCCACCAAATGTCATTCTGGAAAAATCTGGCATCAGCTGCACTACTCTTCAAAAAGAAATAAACTAGATGTAAAATCTATTTGATTCTCATGCCTGGATCTTAAAACACCAAACATCCTTGTTTACAGTGGAAAGGGCATCACTGCCTTCATTAACAACCGAAGAAACTCTGCAGATGCACAAACAAGGACATAAAAAATAGTATGTAAGATTAGGCTAGACTAGAGGGCCTGGTAACCTCATTTTTACAATGGAAAAATTAAAAACATTAAAAAACACATTAATGCTAAATGTCGCTACTTCTCCAAAACCATCACATCCTCCATAATCTCTCCTAATGCCTCTTTCTCTCTCTCCACATCTCCAGAAGAACACAGCAGGAAGAGTAACCTTGTGGAAAATGACATTATGTGGAGTAAAGTGTCTGTAATTTCAGCGTGGATATGCTTGAATGAGCTCTGTCTTAAGCATGTGTTTTATGCTAATATGGAGATTACCACTGTAATTGCTCTTACAACACTCGCTGCATATTACTGGAGTTTTAGACTTGAATGGAACTGAAGGAATGTCGAGGGTGGATTATGATGTGATGATACAGGCCAAGATGAATGAATGCGCTGCTTTTAGGAATACAAAAGGTGTGCATCTGTGTATATTGTGTAAAAAATAATTGCTATAGGGAGGGATGCATGATATATTGGTACCATAAGTCATTGGCTAATTTTAGAGGTTTTATTATATTGATATTGGATATTTCATTCCTTGGTTTTACATTTAGATTATCCTTGCCATCATATAACACTAAAGTTAATGTTTAAAAACACTAGTAATTTATATAGTAATAGATAGTATAGATTATATAGTATAGTTTAATAGAAATTTAATTTAAAATTAGCATTTTTCACACTGGTACATTATAATGTTGTGATACCAAAATTAACTTCGTGTTTTTTAATTTATTTATTAAAATATCAATGCATCCTTAAAATGCAAGTACTTTTAGAAGATTTTTAAAAGTATTTATGAAGGAAGTCTCATTTATTATATGATTAATAATACAGTAATATTGTGACATGTTATTACAATTTAAAATAACTTAAAATATTTTAAAATTTAAGCTATTTTTCAGCAGCCATTCCGTTCACATGATCCTTCAGAAATCATTCATATATGCTGATTTAGTGCTCAAGAAACATTTGTTATTAATGTTGAAAACTTAATATTTTTGTAGAAACTGTGATATAGTTTAGTCTTTGAGTAAAACAGCATTTATTTAAAATAGACTTTTTTGTAATGACTTTACTGTCACGTTTGATCAATTTAATTCCTCCTTGATGAATAAAAATATAAATTTCTTCAAATCTTACTGACCCCAAACTTTTGAACAGTAGTAGTGTATGTTTATGTGCATTGATAAACAGGTTTGTTTGTTAGTAAGTAGTTATTTAGCAATATTACAGTTAACACAGTGTCCCAACAAGGTACAACACGATGAGTTCCCAGTTAAGAGAACTTTGTCTTTCCACACCGAAAGTGAAAGTGCTGTACAACACAGCACAGTCTCAATCAATCAGAACATATTTTTTGATATTTGTATTTATACAGTTATGTAGAGCAGGATTTTGGGTCAATGATGTGTCACAGTAGGCGAGGCTGCCTAGCATGACACTGCAGTAAAGTGTAAATAAGTAGGCTACGTTCCACCAGAGCCTCCCTTTTTTGTCCATTTCACCTTAAGGAAGTCATGTGGCATCCCACCCTGTTCCCATCTCTCTGTCTCAGAACCAGGCGCTGCTGTAATGGAGTGAGGCCTTCTGCTGTGATTGAGGATGTGCAGCTGGCGTCTTCGTCCTTGCCCGAGTAAAAATCCATCAGAGTATTAACCTTGTGAAATAAATCAGGAGATGCAGGCAGACAGGATGAATAGCACTGTCTGAATATAGGCTGTCATGTGAATAGTGAAATGAACAATGTCCGCGCCGCTGAGGGGCCGATGAATGCTGTAGCTGCACTATTGTGTCACACACAATGGACAAAGCTACATCAGGGCTTCATTGCGATTTCAGCTATTTTGACATTTTGACTGCTTTTTTTTTTCTTTTTCGTTCTGGATCACCTTTTAAAGCCAGTGCGGTACAATGTAGGGAGGCTCATTCACGATTAGGCACGCACTCCAATAGTGTTGGAGAGTGAAACGGGAGAAAGAAAGAGGAAGCGGAGGTTCGGGAATGTGAGAACTTGATTGATCTGGATCCTTTTTACCTATTTCGGTGGTTAATGGTGCTGCTTTAAACCAGCGAGTAAAGGAAAACACCTGTTCTTTTAATACACTCTTTCCTGTCTGCCAGGTGCACCAAAAGAGGTTTCAGAAAAGAACTTGGCAGCTGGTTGGGGAGACAGCAGCACCTCTCTCGGATATTGCTGAAATGTACTATTTGAACTAATTCTAATCTTTACACTTTATGTAAAGACTGTGATTTATATAAAACCCATTGAACGGATTTAGCCATTTAAACAAAATCTACTGCTTGCAGAGGACGGCTCATTCCATCTGGCCATTTTCAAAACCCTAAAAAAAATAATCTAATAATATAGCTACAACTTGCCGCATGGGGATTTATGGAATTATAGGCTGGGAATAATGAGTACAAGCTTGGTATGACCACTTGGCCTAAAATGACGTCCACACATTTTGGTATCTTTCATTGGGTCATGACCACTGATCTATATAAATGACATTTATATAGATTAGTGGTCATGACAAATGATACAATTGACACGTGGAACGCGTATATTAGTTTTACACTTCTGGCACAACTTCACAACATGGAAACAAAAATATTGAATAAAAAGTTTGAATAAAGTTTTTTCCTTTTCACTTTTGTATAGAAGCTGGTTTTTATATATACACTCATCTAAAGGATTATTAGGAACACCATACTAATACTGTGTTTGACCCCCTTTCGCCTTCAGAACTGCCTTAATTCTACGTGGCATTGATTCAACAAGGTGCTGAAAGCATTCTTTAGAAATGTTGGCCCATATTGATAGGATAGCATCTTGCAATTGATGGAGATTTGTGGGATGCACATCCAGGGCACGAAGCTCCCGTTCCACCACATCCCAAAGATGCTCTATTTGGGTTGAGACTGTGGGGGCCATTTTAGTACAGTGAACTCATTGTCATGTTCAAGAAACCAATTTGAAATGATTCAAGCTTTGTGACATGGTGCATTATCCTGCTGGAAGTAGCCATCAGAGGATGGGTACATAGTGGTCATAAAGGGATGGAGATGGTCAGAAACAATGCTCAGGTAGGCCGTGGCATTTAAACGATGCCCAATTGGCATTAAGGGGCCTAAAGTGTGCCAAGAAAACATCCCCCACACCATTACACCACCACCACCAGCCTGCACAGTGGTAACAAGGCATGATGGATCCATGTTCTCATTCTGTTTACACCAAATTCTGACTCTACCATCTGAATGTCTCAACAGAAATCGAGACTCATCAGACCAGGCAACATTTTTCCAGTCTTCAACTGTCCAATTTTGGTGAGCTCGTGCAAATTGTAGCCTCTTTTTCCTATTTGTAGTGGAGATGAGTGGTACCCGGTGGAGTTTTCTGCTGTTGTAGCCCATCCGCCTCAAGGTTGTGCGTGTTGTGGCTTCACAAATGCTTTGCTGCATACCTCGGTTGTAACGAGTGGTTATTGACATTTACATTTAGTCATTTAGCAGATGCTTTTATCCAAAGTGACTTACAAATGAGAGCAATAGAAGCAACTAGAACAGTCAAGGGCAACTGTATGCAAGTGCTGTAACAAGTCTCAGTTAATCTAGCACAGAACACACAGGACAGGACAGAACTTTTTTATTTATTTTTATAAATAGATTAGACAGACAGAAAAAGAATAGAATGATTTCAGATATTTCAGTCAAAGTTGCTCTTCTATCAGCTTGAATCAGTCGGCCCATTCTCCTCTGACCTCTAGCATCAACAAGGCATTTTCGCCCACAGGACTGCCGCATACTGGATGTTTTTCCCTTTTCACACCATTCTTTGTAAACCCTAGAAATGGTTGTGCGTGAAAATCCCAGTAACTGAGCAGATTGTGAAATACTCAGACCGGCCCGTCTGGCACCAACAACCATGCCACGCTCAAAATTGCTTAAATCACCTTTCTTTCCCATTCTGACATTCAGTTTGGAGTTCAGGAGATTGTCTTGACCAGGACCACACCCCTAAATGCATTGAAGCAATTGCCATGTGATTGGTTGATTAGATAATTGCATTAATGAGAAATTGAACAGGTGTTCCTAATAATCCTTTTGGTGTGTGTGTGTGTGTGTGTGTGTGTGTGTGTGTGTGTGTGTGTGTGTGTGTATATATATATATATGCACACACACACACAGCTGAGTGAATTTGTACTGTATAATATATAACCGAGCAGTGTTTTAGTAATTCATAAGATATCATTCCTCTAGTCCCCATTCTTCTCTTTTGCCTGCCACACTTCCTTCCTCTCTCTCATTCCCCATGTGTTGATTGCTCGGATGTGGCAGACACTTGGAAGCAGCACCACCTGTGGTCTCCAATAACACATCACTCCTTCCTGTGTACTCATGTCTCTCCCTCCACCCATCCATGCCTCCACCGTGAAGCTCTAAAAGGCCTTTGCAATTAAGGTTTTAATTAGTATGGGGAATATAAGGCAGATGAGAAAAGAAACAGGCTAAATCGACAGCCCTGTGGGGACCGTAATGGAAGTAGATGTGGATGCCCTGGGTGGTGATAGAGTTCATGGCACATTCTTACAGCTTCCCTTTCCTGCTCAAGAACAAGCCTAAATGACAAGTCCTCTGTGAGTCCTTAATCTTTGTTTCCTGCCCTCGCCGTACTGCAGAGAAGAGCGCTGGGTCCTATTGGAGAGGCTTACTGCTATGACTTTGCATGTGATTTCTGAGATGTCATATGTTATGCTTTTTGGATCCAAGTGAATCCCCAAGAAAGAACATAATAACAATGCTGCATGGCAGAATATCCTTAATCAAAACCGCTCAAAAGTTAGTAATTGTTTATATAAAGAAATTAATATTTCTGTTCATTGATCAAAACGGTAAAGGTTTTTACATTGTTACAAAAAAATATATATTTCAAATAAATGCTGTTTTTTAAACTTTCTCTTCATCAAACAATTCTATAAAAAAAGTCATGTTTTCCACAAAAATATTATGGAACACCCATTTGTATTATTCTTGAGCACCAATCTGCATATTAGAATGATTTCTGAACATAATGGACACTGAAGACGGGGGTAATGAAAAATTTAGCTTTGCCATCACAGGAACAAATTGTATTTTAAAATAGGAAACAGTTTAAATAGTAATAAATTAGTAGTTTTTAAATGGTAATATTTCACAATATTACTGTATTTTTGCATTGCTGAGCTTGAGACTTCTTTCAAAAACGTTTGAACAGTAGTGTATTTATAAATGTAGTTTTATTTAATTATATGATATTATTAAAAAAATATGAAAGCCTGTTCAATTATTTGCAGATATAATGATCTTTTCACTACAGTCTCTGACATGAGATGGACAGTAGTATGTTTTTTTAAACATAAAAACCGCACAAATTTCAAACGAATGGTTACAGATGCAATGCATATTATGTATTGCATCTGTAACCATCAGTTTGAAATTTGTGCAGTTTTTATGTTTAAAAAAAAAAACATACTACTGTCCATTCTCCATGTGAACAAGCAAACCAGTAAATTAAACAACTGCAGTGTGAGTATATTTTCGGCCTGGAGCTTATTTTCAGTATTATTCATCATCTTCGGATGGCATGGCACCCACTCAGGAGGTGTTGATTGAAGTTGGTACTTTCACTGGTAGAGGTTGGTTGGCTAAAGCCTTCACTGGGCTGTGACCGATAGCGCCAGCAGAGGCTAATGCCCGCCGAATGCCACTGCACTCTGTATGTAATGCAAATGGCCTGACATTTAACTGCTGTGGGCAGGGTGTAATTAAAGATGTGGCCTTTAACAGCGCCTGTCCTCCCCTACTGATGAGAGAGAAAGAGAGAACAGGCTATAGTCTTCATTCACAATGGAAACAGGCTGAAGCCTTTCTCCTCGGTGTCCTTGAACAGTTAAAGACAACAAAGGTAGTTTAAATTACCCATATTATTCATTTGAGAGTTTGTTGAGTCCTTTATACTTTACCAAATGTGTAAGCCAGACTTTGAAGAAAGCCGGGTGCTCATGGTACGATTTATAATAGTCCTTTGTGAACTTGATCCCAGCTATAAGCCATGTCACACTGTAAGATCTCAGTTATCATTAATGTCAGAATGTTCGACAATCAAGACGCGTAAAAAAAATGGACACACGCAAAAAGACGCAAATAAAAACAATCTCTTGCGTTAATTTTGATCATAGCTTCTGAAAAGAAAACTGGGAAAAAATGAAGACCATGGGCCCTATTTTAACAATATGAGCACATGGGCTGAAGCACATGGCACAGGGTAACTTAGGGCGTGTCCGAATCCACTCTTGCTAGTTTAACGACGGGAAAAAAGGTCTGCGTGCCAGGCGCATGGTCCAAAAGGGTTGTACCCTGTGTCTTAATGAGTCATGGGTGTTTTGGGCATAACGTGCAATAAACCAATCAGTCTCATCTCTCATTCCCTTTAAAAGCCAGTTGTGTTTGCACCATGGCAGAATTTGCGAGCGGAAAGACTGAACACTTCTCCAGAGAGGAATCCTTTTATTTGTAATATTTAAAAATGTTTGTGTGCTGCACGTCCCTTTGTGTGTAATAAGCAGAGTGTACGCGCGTTGTACACCCGCCTATAGGCGCATTTTACTAACGTACCCTTTAAATAAAACAAAATACCGCGCAGTCGTTTTCAGTTGCCTCAAAATGGCAACGCACCAACAATTTCAGACAGTTTTCAGACCAGCACGCCCATGGGCGAACAGATGGGCGCGAGTGCATTTGCGATTTAAACAACGTGACACTGGACATAAAATTGATAAATGAGTCGGGCTGAAACTAGCAAAATACACTCGCGTAGCCTGGGGTCACATTGCGCCGGGTGTATGATGGGGCCCGATGTATGTGGATCAAGTGGTGGTTTGTTGTTGTCTCACTAATTGCGTCATCAGGTTCTGCGCTCCTATTGGTGCTGGATTTTTCTTAGGAGAAGCCGTACTGCAGGACTGATTAAAATACGATCGAAATGGACATTAATCAGCTGTTGGTGAACGTATCAAATCAGATTTTGACCTATCAGAGGAATCTTAGGATTCACAATATTTGTCTCAGACGGCCAAATCATGGCCAAAATCATACAGTGTGAACCCAGCTTGCTATTAAATGTCACCGAAAGCCCATTGCAATGTATATTCATGCAGATATTGAGAGCAAATCATGGAAAATCTCATGGATTTCAGCCACTTTTTTCACTTGTGTCAGTGGTTCCGATGGCGATGTGTGTTGTACTTTAGTTTGTGAAATTAAAGATTTTATTTGTGGGTCTATATGTATATTCTGCCTTTTGCACTTTTGTACTTTCTTAGTCTTTGTGCCTCTTTTTTTAATCATAGACTAATAATCAGTGCTGGGTAGATTGTTGTTGTTAGTAACGTAATCCATTAAATTACACATTTAAGGTAATTTAATCTGACTCCTTTTTGATTACTTTTAGATTACTTTTGACCTTACTCGTTTATCACATTGATTATGATAATCTTATACCATATTGATATAAAAATACAAAGAGAGAGAAAATATATTACATTCTTTATAACAACATGAAGTGTATTCATTATTACATTACATCAGGGTTTCCCAGACTGGGGTTCGTGATGGAACCTTGTTTTATTAATTAAATTATAACAATTTAAAATGAAAATAAATAATTTTAAATAAAAAACAAATGAAAATAAATATTATTATTATTATTATTGACAATTGTATTATATCTCATGGGGTACTTCAAGTGAATATGTTAAGTCAAAGAGGTTCAGCTGACAAATGAGTTGGGAAATCCCTGCATTGCATGTTAATATGAAATACGACTTTACATTTTAACATGTTTAAAAGACAAAAGCCTTCCAAAGACAGTAATACATGGTTAAATGATTCACGGAGTGATGATTTAAATAATAATATGTTCGTCGGGAGCTGATTAGACATGCAATGTTGAGAAAACACTTCTTAAAAGTGAAATGATTTCTGTGAATCCAGTGATCAAATGCTGTGTTTTGCTCAAACCTGGAAGACCTTCTGAACATATATAAGCAGTAGACTTTTATAGAACGGAAAATGTTAAATATAGCAAAGTAGAATCAATGAATTATGAATAATTAACTGCCATTGTGAAAATAACATGTAACCAGTTAAAATGTAACTGTAGTGTGATTACAAGCATTTTAAAATATTATATAATCTAATTACAAGTACTTAATTTTTGGAATCTGATTATGTAATCCAGATTACATGTAATACCCAGCAGGCCAACACTGCTAATAATGCAACAATAACTTTACAGCATTATAGTATTAGTGGATCTGATTGGAGGTAATAATGCGACTCTCAATGTAATTTTTCATCATCAGTTGTCAAATTCACCCTGATACTGAACCTCCCAAGGTATTGCTGACACATTATGAAACGGTTGGATAGGTATTATCAAGAAGCGCAAAATAAAACTTAAATCATGTGTGATTTTTGCCTTTAAAATGAACAAGATGAGCTCCTCAGAGAGCCAGAGAGGGAGAGGACGAGTCAGGCCAAGGAGAATATACTGCTCTCGTTATAAAGGTGACATAACATGGCTGTCCCTCTGTGTCTGTTCGCTACTACCAGCCATATATCACACAAGTGAAGATGTACGAAGAGCCGAGCGAACAAATCAAGGGCAGAGACACAAGGGAAATCTACTGCCGTGGAGTCACAGGCCAGGTTAAAGCCCTGCTCATCTACGCGCTGTTTCTCCATCGCCAGTGACCGTGTTGAGGGCTCAGGGAAAAGAACAGAGCAGATTCTCAGATAGCGTCTGTGCCGAGGGATGCCGAGCACACAAGAGGGCAGCTTAACCTTGAATCCCCTTACATGATGCTCCGTTTAGACACTCCAGATAAGTAGCCAAGAAAAATAGCCTCTGCCAAATACTATCTGCACTATTTTACAGGATCTTGTTTGAGGTTGCACAAAGCTGTATTTTATTGAATATCATTGTAGCTTAATGTAATGCTAAAGTTAAAGTTCTTTCTAGTGTAAATAAATGTTTTTAAATGTTTTTTTGCCTTTATTTGATAAAAAACAGTAATTTTATGAAATAAATATACAATTTAAAATGTAACTTTTAAAATATTTTAATAAATAAATGTTTTTTCGTCTAATAAAAACTTTCAAACAGTAGTTCATACTCAAACGTTAAGATGGTTAATTCACGTTCATGAACTGGATTGAACAATCTGGTGTAATGAGTTAAATGAATAGTTCACTCAAAAATAGAATTCTATTATATCCTCCTGGGACCCACGAATAGACTTTTGTCCACTGTAGTGGACGTTATATTTTAGGGAATTTTAGGGGATATCATACATGTCACATGTCACAGTCTGGATGTCCTGTATAGAGCACGTTCGGGGCTTTGCAGAGATACCAAATGTTTGGAGGTTTCACCAGGACAACAACTTCTTGGTCTTTAAAAATGGCTGACATTAATGTTTAGCACTCTTATGGAAATATGATAGTATTCTTTAAAGGGGTGGTAAAACACATTCTTTTGAAGGCTTGATTGTGTTTGTGGGGTGCACTGTAACATGTGTTCATGCTTCGTTTAAAAAAAAAAAATATTTTTCATATATTTGACCTTTATTCTACACTGCTCTGTCCCTCCTTGTAAAACGGTCTGATGCTTTCCGGGTTGTATGAAGCCAGTCCCTCAAAAATACGCGATGGGCTCAGATTGGTTAGCTGGCCCAGTGTGTTGTGATTCGCTAACCGCCTAGTGCACGTTTGTCGGAAACGTCACGCCCCTTACCTTTACCGGTAGACTGTGCTTTGGTAGTATTAGAAACCATGGCGTCAATAAAACCATACCAATCTGAGCCTGAATCAGACCCAGAACATTTTAGTGAAGATGATCGAGCAGAACCTGTTCAGTCCTCAAGAGTAAAGACTGCAGATCTATAGTGATCGCTACAGAATGGCACTTTTACTTTTGTATTTTTAGAACGATTATAGCCAAATATCTGTCGCAAGAACTACCCAAAACGAACACTAAACACTGGCTTTACTAGTAAGTTAGCCAAATCACACACAAAACCATGTTTAGCATGCCTGTAGATAAACAATACATAAAAGCTCTAATCAAAGAATCATTTACACTAATGCCAAGTTCGCTGTTGAGATTTTAACGTTAGTGTTTGTAACGTTAGGTGTTCGTCGGATAACGTTAAGTATGAATGAGCATTTAACAGACTGGTTTGCAGAACAGCGTTGTCATCTGTTTACTTCCTTGCTACAACGTACAATTAACCTATTACAGGAAAACACATCGATGAAATATAAATCAGACTTACAGGTTGTGGCCCGTAAACAGCTTCTGTTTGTAAATCCAGCTTTCAGGACAAGCCGTTGTGCATATCCTGCATTGAACTCGCAAAGATGGTGGAAGTTTTCCTCCGTGAAATGTGCAGCGCGCGCGTCGTGCATCCACGCACTGGCAGTGTTTGTCTCACGCAGCTGACGTTGTTCAAATCCGGCTTTGAACTCGCGAAGATGGTGGAAGTTTTCCTCCGTGAGATGTGCTGCGGGAGCCCCGCGCGTGCCTGTTTCCCTCTGTCTCATACACACGTGCATATAACATGCTGTATGTTAAACGCTCTGCAACGCACCCCCGTCCCACAAGGAACAAAGCAAGTACCCCAGACCTGCAATCCGGATGAAAATAACAGCGTTTCCTTGGCATCGCGGCAACACCACTCCAGCCTAACTATACCACAACAACAGCGCCGCGATACAAAATGGCCTCACCCCCCCCCCCCTTATTTAATATTCTCGGAGGAGGGGTTTATGTAAATATTGAGCCTGGTGATGTCACCAACCCTGGAGGAATGTCTGTAGTCGCCTACTGGCCGTTTGCTGTAGTCCTTAGAAACTGATTTCTTTAAAAGCAAATATCTCCCTTTGCTTTAAACTTTGAACGTTGTAACTTTGCAGATGTTGTTTATGCTCAAGCAGCAACATTACACGCTAGCTAAAGTTAGAATAGTGAAATCGTGGTTTACCACCCCTTTAATTATAATTTAAATCTTATTAATTTTCAAATTGTTTGTTATAAATCAACATCTCAGGAAAATGTTAAGGGGGTTTCTAATCAAAATATGACTTTCTGTTACAAAACGGCATTGATTTCATAAATGTCTACTGTAGTGGACACCAGGATTTATGGTAAATGGTAAATGGACTGCATTTATATAGCGCTTTTAACAGACCTACGGCCATCCAAAGCGCTTTACATTTGCCTCACATTCACCCATTCATACACTCATTCACACACCGAGGGTGGTGTCAGCCATGCAAGGCGCCATCCAGCTCGTCGGGAGCAGCTGGGGTTAGGTGTCTTGCTCATGGACACCTCGACACTTGGTCAGGTGGAACCGGGGATCGAACCACCAACCTACATGAACCACTGAGCCACTGCCGCCCCGCTTAAATCATGTTTATCAGGCATTTTGGAGACATAAGTGAATAAGGAAATAAATTAAATATCAATATTCCTATGAAATATTAGATATTATTATGAAAATGTTGCCAATTATTACTCCCGTTATTACACTTATTTTTTCATTACATGTTGCACAAAGAACACATTAATATGAAAATTAGATGCAGTGTATAGATACATTGCATTGAATGGGAAAATCCAAGTATGGCCATTTTACCCACATATTTCATAAAGTAAAATGGTATATCAATGCATTTCGTAGTATCTTTCATAACAGTTCAGAATCATCTTTAAACAAAGTTTGTTTAAAAAAAATCCTGAAACCTTAAAATTGATTGGTGAATTAAAAATACAACTACAGAGGACATATCATAACATATGAATAAAATGTAATTTTTCAAAAATGTTTTTTTTTCCATTTATTTCTTATGCTCTAAACATTGTAATGACATGAAAAAATACTCCATTCAAAACACTTATATTTAGTATATACACAGGATATATTTATGTATTTATGATAGCAAACCTCTATTTCTTAAGTGTAACACAAAAGAGGTATTTTTAAAAATGTGTTGTTGTTTTTTGGTCCATACCATGAAATTAAGTGGTGTCCAATTTGTTTTGGACCCCATTGACTCATTGGGCTCTATCATACACCCGGCGCAATGCTGCACCAGGCGTCACGTGACACAAGTGTTTTTTATAGGGCTGAAAATCTTGGTCGACTGAGGTCCTGAAATTTTCTACTAAAAATCGACTAAAAGACGTTAGAAAAAAAAACGTTAAATGAATTAGCTGTGCACTGTGTGCAGTATTTGGTGGCCTTGTTGTCTGCCTAAATGAATTATAAATAAACAAAAAAAAACTAGTAGGCTATTTGCAGTATATTAAATCGTTTTTGACATTTTTATGTTGGAGTGAAATGAGTCTGACACACGAGTCTGTCGGCTCTGACAGCGTTGCATCACATGTGCAATATCATAGCCTATGATTTCAGAAAATATATTAACTGTTACTATGTTGTCAACTAGTGATATCATCACAAGAACTTTTGAGGAATATGCAACATTATTTAGACAATTGTTTTTGTCATATGTATTATAATAACTGACAGACACTATTATGTCAGCCGCTCTTTGCAGCTCTAACATAGGATCAGCTCAGCTTCGCGGCTGAGACACGAATAGACTATTAACTTAAAGCTTTTACTCTTAAACACAAAATGCACGTCCACTTTAATAAAAAAAGGAAAGAAACAAAATAAAGTGCATAACTTAAAAATAAAGCATAGGCTCAAAACTAATACAAACAGTGAGCACAGCGCATCGCGCATTAGGCTCCAAATAAAAAATTAAATAATAAAGTGCCCAAATCCAATAAATAATACTAGAAATAAATTTGCAGTTTGCACAATAAAGGGACGGAGACAAGTTAGCTTACCGTCTTTAGGTGATATGACATGTTTGTCGTCGAGCTGTGATATGCAAACTGTTGCTTGCAAAATTTGCATTCGACTTTTCCCCCATTTTCTATCTTAAAAAAATGCTGCCACACTGCCGATGTCTTTGTTGAGATGGTAGAAGAGGACTGACTAGGAAAACGCTCTCACAATTAAATAAATAATAGGCAAAGTAGCGTACTTCAATCTGTCTCTCTTCTTCAGTGGGTTGGGCTAATCCAAAAGAAGTGAAAACAAGGGGGGTGTTCTGAAGACAGACCCATTAGCTATTAGTACTTTCCACCCGATGAAATGAACGCGGCCAAACTGATGAAATGAACGCGGAAAAACTGATTAAATGACCGGGGCCAAACTGATGAAATGAACGCGGAAAAACTGATTAAATGACCGGGGCCAAACTGATGAAATGAACGCGGCCAAACTGATGAAATGAATGCGGAAAAACTGATGAAATGAACGTGGCCAAACTGATGAAATTAACGCGGCAAAAAATCGACCAGTCAGAATTTTGGTCGAGCCAGAACGAATCGACTAATAATCGACTAATCGACTGGGAGATTACAGTCCTAGTTTTTTTGCTAGATTCAGCTCGACGCAGTTATCATTTTCCCGTCCAGTGCCACGTTGTTTATAGCAAATGCATTTGCAGCCATATGGGTGTGCTGGTCTGAAAACGAGGTGTGTTCAGGTGCAGGTGCGTTGCTATTTTGAGGCAACTGAAAACGACTGTGCCATTGACCAACAAAAACCTGGTCTAAGGTCAATAGAGCAGTATATAGGCTATAGGTAGGTGCACAACGTGCATACACTCTGCTTATTACACACACAGGGACACGTAGCAACACACAAACATTTTTAAATAGAAAAAAATAAAAGGATTCCTCTCTGGAGAAGTGTTCAGTCTTTCCGCTCGCAAATTCCGCCATGTAAATAGCGAATCTGCCATGGTGTAAATGCGACTAGCTTTTAAAGGGAATGGGAGATGAGACTCTGATCGGTTTATTGCACGTTACGCCCAAAACACACCCATGATTCAGTAAGAGAATAGCGACAACCCTTTTAGACTATGAGCCAGGCACGGCAACCTTTTTTCTCATCGTTAAACTAGCAAAAGTGGATTCGGACGTGCCCTAAGTGCACCTGCGCCCTCTGTTTAGATCATTAAAATAGGGCCCATTGTATGAACAAAAACAGTCAAAATATTCTTCAAAATATCTTTTGTGTGTGTATGTATCACAGAAAGAAAATAACGTCATTCAGACTTGTAATGACTGTGCGCAAATTATGACTTTTCGTTTTGGGAGTGAACTGTCCCTTTAAGATTTGACAAAGCAATGGCTTCAGAACACTTGGAGTAGAGAGGACTAGTTTTAAAAGCTACCTTTATGATGATCTTTGCATCCTTTTTTATATTTCAAAGGTTCAATGCCCATTCATTATGTGGAAAAGAGCAATTAGGACATTTAAGTGGTCATGGGTCATACGATACGAATAATGTGCAGTTTGTATACATTTGTTTGTTCTCACTTTCTCTCCTTTACCTTCTCTTACTCTGTCCCCCTCTCTTTTGCTTTGTTTATGTGGTTAAATGACTCTTGTACAGTTTCGGTGGCTTGGTTGACCTTATCAGGATGCAATAATAAGCCGAGTTTATTACGGAGTTTATGTGTGTGTGCCAGTGTGTGGAGAGTATTGAACTTCTGCTCAGTCTGTTGTAGCTAACACATTACGCTGGCTCCTCAGCAAACAAAGGGCACATTATTTTCTCTGTGTTTGACCCAGACGAAGGTTATTAAAGCTCATGGACTCTGTTATCATACTGCTAAAATCTCTGGCTATGCTGCACACTCTGTGTTTTGCGTAGTTTTAGCCAAATGGGATGTTTTAGCATGGTTTTGACACTTAAAGAGTAGGCATTATTTGTTGCTGTTTATGACAAAATAAATATGTGTATAATTTGATTTATTTATTTATTTTTATTTAAATGTGTACTACCAACATTACTGTTACCAAAAAATATTATAAAACACGCCTTTACATATTTTTGCTTTTTTTATTTTTATATACACCGTTCAAGAGTTTGGGATTGGTAAGATCCTTCATGTTTTTTAAGCACTTTTTAAAAGTCTCTACCTCTATTTGATCAAATATAAAGTTTTTAAGAGATTTATATATTTCCAAATGTAATTTATTCCTGTGACGGAAAAGCTGAATTTTCAGCATCAATAAATGATTACCTTCAGAAATCATTATAACTACCAATGTTGAAAATAATTATGCTGTGTTCAGTGTTCTTTGGTGAATAGAATGTTCAAACGTACAGTATGTATTTGAAATGTTTTGTAACAATGTAAAAGTCTTTACTTTCACCTTTGATCAGTTAATACATCCTTGCTGAATACAAGTCATATTTTTGACAAGTAGTGTAGATATTTTATACATATAGCTTTTTTTTAAATTAAAGAATGTTTTCAACAAATAATTGTTCATAATTTGCAATAGCTTTTACAGTTGCACTATACTGCCAAAAGTTTTGGGACGCCTGCCTTTACATGCACATGAACTTTAAAGACACCCCATTCTTAATCCGTATGGTTTAATATGAAGTCGTCCCACCCTTTGCAGCTATAACAGCTTCAGCTCTTCTGGGAAGGCTTTCCACAAGGTTTAGGAGTGTGTTTATGGGAATTTTTGACATTTCTACTAGAAGCGCATTTGTGAGGTCAGGCACTGATGTTGGACGAGAAGGCCTGGCTCGCAGTCTCCGCTCTAATTCATCCCAAAGGTGTTCTATCGGGTTGAGGTCAGGACTCTGTCAGTCAAGTTCCTCCACACTAAACTCGCTCATCCATGTCTTTATGGACCTTGCTTTGTGCACTGGTGTGCAGTCATGTTGGAACAAGAAGGGGCCATCCCCAAACGGTTTCCACAAAGTTGGGAGCATGAAATTGTCCAAAATTGTCTGTAGAATATTTTGTAGTGAGGAAACCATCACGGTACCACGCTTGAATTCACTGAGCTCCTGAGAGCGACCCATTCTTTCACAAATGTTTGTAGAAGCGTCTGCGTGCCTAGGTGCTTGATTTTATACACCTGTGGCCATGGAAGTGATTGGAACACCTGAATTTTATGATTTGGAGGGGTGTCCCAATACTTTTGGCAATATAGTGTATAGCATCTTGTTACTGCTATAAACATTTTTACTAGAAAATAATGGTATAGACATTTTTGATTTGTATAACATTTTAACTAATGTTTTAAAAACCATCTAAAGTCATTCTCACCTTCTCTTGTGTTCTGATCTCTCACAGATTTAGAATTTTCAGCTTTGGATTGCACTATATATTTGCATCAGTTTTGATTATATAAAAAAAACCTTTTATACCAGTTCATGTCTTTTGGAAACGAGTGTGTCAAATCATTAAGAATACCTAATAGAATTAGCTACCCTTTCAGTTTGTGTTCTTGGAGCCATCTGTTCACGTTTGGAATTTGCTGTTAAAACATAATCAATGTAGTCAGCTAGCCATTAAATATACACTACTTTAGAACTCATTTGCCAAATTACTTGATTTGTGAAATTAAAAAAGCTAAGAGTGTTCCAGTCTGAGATCCGTCTATGTAATGTTGCCATTAGTTCATACTGGACCCACAGTGCATGCCGTAAAGCCTGGCCGCATCCCTCTGCTGCATCAGGTTTTCGCAATAATAAATTACAATGATGGCTAGTGCTCACTCCCAGTCTGTGAGTCGATACTGTCCCCGTTCACCTGACAGCTTAATCGTGTGCACCGCCTGACCAAACTAAATAAACCTCACCCTATTTCTCTTTCATCCTGACCTTGCTTGTGCTCTCCCCCAAATGTCTTCTGTCATGCCCATGCATTGCTTTCTTCTCTAGCTTATCACTTTCCTTTCATCCCCTTCTCTCTCTGTGTCATCAGTGCTCTTATTTAAAGTGCGGGTCCGATGTCATGCATAATAAGTAACTTTGTCCCTCTTATTGACAGAGCTGTCAATCCAGAGCAGCGTTTGTTAAAACAGGTAGGGAATTAATTTACTACCTCCTTCTACAGTATAGACATGAGTGCCAGCAGTCACAAATGTGCTTTGAGCTAGACAGGCACTGTTAAAGCTCTATTGTCTGTCGGCCCATAACTTCCTGAAGACATAAACTGCCCTAGACTGTAAAATCAATTCAGTCAGTGGCGCTCGTAAAAGCAGCAGCATTCTGCTCTTCAAACACACACACACACACGCACACACACACCTGCTGTGTGGAAATGCGCAGTCCAATCACTCTCTACTGGGCTCACAGTGTGCAGTTAAGTAATTACCGCTTATTTGGGCTTTTGTTGGCACCGAATGAATTTTACACTTGAGGAGCCTTTAATATGTTAGCATTTCTGTTTAATGCATGAATCTAACTTGGCTGGGCTGGAAACACTGACCTGTACCATCTTCCGTGTTGTGTTGCGCCAAGTTTAAGTAGAGAGAAAGAGAACATGTTTATTTGTGTTTTTATTATAGAGCTGTCAATTGGTTCAGAAGTTTAAACAAATTAATTTTGTGATTTGTCAATAAATAAAACGAATTAACCACAATAGAATGCACATCTGTATTTGTGGATGGATAGATGGATATGGATAGGGGTGGATGGATGTGAATATGGATGAATATGGATTTATGAATATGGATGGATATAGATAGATATTGATATGGATGGATGAATGTGGATATGGATGAAGATGGATATAGATATGGATAGGGATGGATGGATATGGATATGGATGAATATTGATGGATATTGATAGATATGTGTAGATATGGATAGATGGAATTAAAGATAATAGATATGTGGACAGATAGATTTGATATAGATAGATGGATGGATGGACTGATGGATATATGAATGGACGGATGGATAGATGGATGGATGGATGGATATATGGATGGATGGATGGATATATGGATAGATCGTAGATATGGATAAATTGTAGATATGGATAGATAAAAGGGTAGATATGGTGGATAGATATGGGTTTATATAGGGGTAGATATGGATAAATAGTTATGGATAGATATAGGGGTCGATATGATGGATAGATATGGGTTTATATAGGGGTAGATATGATGGATAGATATGGGTTTATATAGGGGTAGATATGGATATATAGTTATGGATCTAGGGGTCGATATGATGGATAGATATGGGTTTATTTATATAGGGGTAGATATGATGGATAGATATGGGTTTATATAGGGGTAGATATGATGGATAGATATGGGTTTATATAGGGGTAGATATGGATATATAGTTATGGATCTAGGGGTCGATATGATGGATAGATATGGGTTTATTTATATAGGGGTAGATATGATGGATAGATATGGGTTTATATAGGGGTAGATATGGATATATAGTTATGGATAGATATAGGGGTAGATATGATGGATAGATATGGGTTTATATAGGGGTAGATATGGATAAATAGATATAGGGGTAGATATGATGGATGGATAGATATGGGTTTATACAGGGGTAGATATGGATAAATAGATATGAATAGATAGATATATAGATGGATGGATGGCTGGCTTGATGGATGGATGGATATGGATAGGTGGGTGAATAGATATGAATAGATGGTAGATACTTTAATTTGTGTGTGGGTCATGATTATGTTATCAAGTGTCTTTTTTAATAATTAACACATTATATGTTTGACTAATAGCCTATAATAAAGTAAATGTGTTAAAATGACAGCTGTAGTGTTTTCGTTATGTGTGTTTCTGCTGTGTAAAACTGTATCAGCTCCATGATGTGGATTAGAGTTATTTTCTCTTCTGGAGCATCCTCCAAGTGAACTGAAGAGTGGAGCGGCTGGAAAAGCCAATAAAGCGTGTTTGTATTACCTGCCCCATGTGGCCTGCTTCCTCTCCATGTAACATCTGCTTCTGTTACATTTGCTCCATTTGTTCTGGGCCAATTAATTCCTCTCTAATTCTATAAATACAACAACGAGTTCAATTAGCTCTGCCTGTAAGCCCACTGCTGTGAAACTGATTTCCACAGGTATCGAAACACTCCATCGTAATGATAGTCAACACCCTGTTGAGAGTTTATGAGTGTGTTTGCGTGTATTTGGAGGGAAAGAATGAGAGGTCGAAAAACACCGTAAAAAAAAAAAAAGCGACCATTTAAAGGCAAATGAAGTGAGACTCTTAAATTGAAATATGGCCTCTGTGGAAATTAACATGTTCAAGAGCGCTGAATGTTTATCCGATTTAGCGGGGGTTTACGGCACAGCTGTTTGTTTGAAAGAGTTTATCTTGATTTTAATCCCCTTCGTCCCAGACTGATGATTATTTTCATTTTATCATAGACATTCATCATCATTTTGGAAGTGGGCGCAAAGCATCAATTGTCTGCTAATTACGTGGCTTCTCCTCCTTTCAGAAGTGTGTGTGTAGATAATTTTGTTATGAAATGCATTCTCTCTTGTGTGCCGCTCATTTACAAGAGCTCTGTGGAAGAGATGCATTTTCAGCAGTTTGACTTTCATCTCGTTATAAGAAGCATCGTTATGAATTCTAAATCAGATTTGAGTGCTCTTACTTTAACGATGATCACTTTAACAATGATTAGTGATCGTCACAGCACCAGCCGACAGGGGAATTGATGCCAGCTTCAGGGAAAGATTTCCTTAAACTCTAAACAAATGTAGTCCTATATTTTTTTTACATTTTTTATTTGTATTATTTTAGATTAGATTAGATTTGTTTAGTTTAGTTAAGCACATATGCTATATACTATATATATATATATATTTATATGGAGCATTTATAATAATAATAACATTTATTTAGTGCTTTTCTAGGCACTCAAAGTACTTTACAGAAGGGGGGAATCTCCTCAACCACCACCAATGTGCAGCACCACCTGGATGATGTGACGGCAGCCATATTGCGCCAGAACGCCCACCACACACCAGCTGATTGGTGGAGAGGAGACAGAGTGATGAAGCCAATCGTATATATATATATATATATATATGTATGTATGTATGTATGTATGTATGTATGTATGTATGTATGTATGTATGTATGTATGTATGTATGTATGTATGTATGTATGTTATGTATGTTATGTATGTTATGTATGTTATGTATGTTATGTATGTTATGTATGTTATGTATGGTATGTATGGTATGTATGGTATGTATGGTATGTATGGTATGTATGGGAATGATTAGGAGGCCATGATGAACAGGGGACAATGGGCAAATTTGGCCAGAATGCCGGGGTTACACCCCTACTCTTTATCGAAGGACATCCTGGGATTTTGAATGACCACAGAGAGCCAGGACCTCGGTTTAACGTCTCTTCGAAGGACGGTGCTTGTTACAGTATAGTGTCCCCATCTCTTTACTGGGGTGTTAGGACCCACACAGACCACAGGGTGAGCGCCCCCTGCTGGCCTCACTAACACCTCTACCAGCAGCAACCTAGTGTTCCCATTAGGTCTCCCATCTAGGTACTGACCAGGCTTAGCCCTGCTTACCTTCAGTGGGAAACCAGTCTTGGGCTACAGGGTGATATGGCTGCTGACATGGTATATCATTATATATCATAGTATTATATATCATGGTAGTTTTGTTGTACTGTTTTTATGTAGGTGGTGAAAAGGTGCGTATTTATCCTGAAAAGAGCTTAATTTTGCTTCCTGGAATATGTAATTTCTTGAGCAAATAATTGCAAGTGCTGTGTGCAATTGAGCAAAAAGATTTAACTTATTGTAACTTGTCCTCGGGTTCATCCTGAAAATCCTGGTCCCAGATCAACATAAAATTGCCATTTTCAAGGTACCATCAAAGAGTTTTCTACAAATAGTTTAGCACTGTTGAGATGTGAGGAGACGGCACATATTGCTGCCACCCTGATTGGCCATAATGCACAGAGAGCTGAGGTTTACTGTCATATATCCAGTGTTTCCCAGATTGATCCAAGCTGTTTTTAGCTTCCGTGTTTAAATCTCTGATCTGTTCAGTGTGGGTGGACAGGAGGGTTTATACACTGAGCAAGCAGCCAGGAGTCTTCATTTTTACCACAGTATTGTTGCCTGTGTTTGAAAGCAACTGTGATATTCCTGAATTTCAGCACACAAATAGCAGAAGGCCTTTGTTTTTAATGATGCCGGTGTCTTTTTAGTATGGCTGGATACAAGTGAAAATTTGAACTGTCATTTACTCACCTTCATCATGTCGTCCAAACATGTATGATGTGGAACACAGAAAAATACATTCTGAAAACATTTTGTTCATGTTGTTTTGGATTCCATTGACTTTCATTGTATTAATGGAACAATTTAATTAACAAAAAGATGTGACACTGGACCACAAAAGTAGGTTGCACGGGTATATTTGTGGCAATAGCCAACAATATATTGTATGGGTCAAAATGATCAATTTTTCTTTTATGCCAAAAATCATTAGGATATTAAGTAAAGATCATGCTCCATGAAGATATTTTGTAAATATCCTACCATAAATATATTAAAACATTATTAGTAGTAGTAATATGCATTGCTGAGGACTTCATTTGGACAACTTTAAAGGTGAGTTTCTCAATATTTCGGGGGTTTTTTACACCTTCAGATTGCAGATTTTCAAATAGTTGCATCTCGGCCAAATATGGTCCTATCCTAATAAACCATACATCAACCATACCCAAGCTTATTTATTCAGCTTTCAGATGATGTATAAAACTCAAAAAATTACCTTAGTGACTGGTTTTGTGGTCCAGGGTCACACATAATGATTTCACAGAATTTTAATTTCTTGGGGGATTTAGTGATTAATTGTTAATTGATAATTGTAAACCTTTACTTTTAACTAAATTGATCTTTTTGTGGAACCAAGTAACATCTCCCTGCTTAGGATCTGCCATTTCTGTTCATTTCTGACATTTTTGTTGTTTCTGTTCTGGTTGGCTGGTTTTAAAGGAATTTTGGAACAATCCAGGTCCAACAGTGATAGGTCTGTTTTTTTTTTTTAGAGAAAATGATTACATCTGTAAAAATATCAGTTTTGACATTTCATGTAATTCTGAGAATCATTTTAATAAAATCATGGAAAACTGGACTGTTCAAAATGACTCAAAAGAGCCAGATCTGATACTTTTTTAGCAAACTAATTAAACCTTGGATATTACTGCAATTTGAGATTCCTGTCACAATATGTTACACTTTTATGAAGGGATTCCAGTCAAACCAGTGACTTTAAAGGGGTGGTAAAACACATTCTTTTGAAGGCTTGATTGTGTTTGTGGGGTGCACTGTAACATGTGTTCATGCTTCGTTTTAAAAAAAATTGCATTATTTTTCATATATTTGACCTTTATTCTACACTGCTCTGTCCCTCCTTGTAAAACGGTCTGATGCTTTCCGGGTTGTATGAAGCCAGTCCCTCAAAAATACGCAATGGGCTCTGATTGGTTAGCTGGCCCAGTGTGTTGTGATTCGCCAACCGCCTAGTGCACGTTTGTCGGAAACGTCACGCCCCTTACCTGGAGGCTGTGCTTTGGTCAGTATTAGAAACAATGGCGTCAATAAAACCACACCAATCTGAGCCCGAATCAGACCCAGAACATTTGAGTGAAGATGATCGAGCAGAACCTGTTCATTCCTAAAGAGTAAAGACTGCAGATCTATAGTGATCGCTACTGAATGGCACTGTTACTTTTGTATTTTTAGAACGATTATAGCCAAATATCTGTCGCAAGAACTATTAACCCAAAACGAACACTAAACATTGGCTTTACTAGTAAGTTAGCCAAATCACACACAGAACCATGTTTAGCATGCCTGTAGATAAACAATACATAAAAGCTCTAATCAAAGAATCATTTACACTAATGCCAAGTTCGCTGTTGAGATTTTAACGTTAGTGTTTGTAACGTTAGGTGTTCGTCGGATAACGTTAAGTATGAATGAGCATTTAACAGACTGGTTTGCAGAACAGCGTTGTCATCTGTTTACTTCCTTGCTACAACGTACAATTAACCTATTACAGGAAAACACATCGATGAAAAATAAATCAGACTTACAGGTTGTGGCCCGTAAACAGCCTCTGTTTGTAAATCCAGCTTTCAGGACAAGCCGAGGTGCAGATCCGGCATTGAACTCGCGAAGATTGTGAACGTTTTCCTCCGTGAAATGTGCAGCGCGCGCGTCGTGCATCCACGCACTGGCCGTGTTTGTCTCGCGCATCTGACGTGCAAATCCTGCATTGAACTCGCGAAGATTGTGGATGTTTTCCTCCGTGAAATGTGCAGAGGGAGCCGCGCGCGTCGTGCATGATTCACACTGGCAGTGTTTGTCTCGCTGAACCGCTGCTCATGATTTGCAATGGACGAATATTGTCCATTATGTCACATTTTCCAGTCTTCTCCTCCGACCCTGTCTGTCTCGTGCTTTATGATGGGCAGCATAGGCTATATCTGCGACCTGTGTCCCTCTGTCTCAAACACACATGCATATAACATGCTGTATGTTAAACGCTCTGCAACGCACCCACGTCCCTATGAAGGCTGAACAAAGCAAGTACCCCAGACCTGCAATCCGGATGAAAATAACAGCGTCAACACCACTCCAGCCTATACCACTATACCACAACAACAGCGATACAAAATGGCCTCGCCCTCCCTTATTTAATATTCTCGGAGGAGGGGTTTATGTAAATATTGAGCCTGTTGATGTCACCAACCCTGGAGGAATGTCTGTAGTCGCCTAGCGGCCGTTTGCTGTAGTCCTTAGAAATGGATTTCTTTAAAAGCAAATATCTCCCTTTACTTTAAACTTTGAACGTTTTAACTTTGCAGATGTTGTTTATGCTCAAGCAGCAACATTACACGCTAGCTAAAGTTAGAATAGTGAAATCGTGGTTTACCACCCCTTTAATTACTGTGTTAGCAGTAGGGGTGTAACGGTACACAAAACTGACGGTTCGGTACGTACCTCGGTTTTGAAGTCACGGTTCGGTACGAGTTCGGTACAGCAGTTTTACAAAATTGCTTTTTATTTATTTTTATTAAACAGTGATTTACTGAAGCAGAAAAAAAGTGTCTGTCCTTGAATGAATTAAATTATAACTAAAAGTTTATTGAAGATATTTCTGTAAATTATATAGGGAGCCCTTACTTGCACATTAATATTAAAGGTTAACAACAGCCCAAACTATTAGCCTAAATTCAGTTGCTATTTATTTTTAGGTATAATAATCAACACTCAACACATTGTATGCAAACATGTAAACTTCTTATAAGGCAGTGTTTGCTTATGTGTTTTCTCCAATTCATTGTTGAAATATAATCATTTATACGCAGTGTCTGTCATTTTCATGACAGGTTTATTTAACATGCATGAAATAATCAAGACATCCCTAACCGGTTAAGTAGAATATAATGAATATATAGGCTAATATAGAGCATATATTTAGTGAAAGAGTTGTTTTCTCTAGTGAATAAAATTCTGTGGACACTGAATGACTGCCTGAGGTAAATGTGATGCTAACGTTACATGACATTGTTTACAGCAGTTATATTGAGGTCTTTCCGCCGTTGAAACACTGATTGAGCGATTACACCACATAAGATACATGACAGTAAGTTGTAATGTATCCTCAGCATACCTTCAGATGGTCATTCATGTTTATTCTTTAGGAAGAGATAATCGATCGCCCTTCACAGATGATCGCATTCTCGTCGCGCGGCCTCTTGAACAGTCACACCACAAAGAGCGTCAAAGCGGCATTTATCGTTTGAATTCCGTGATAAAATGGAGATTGAAGTGTGTTCCGTGCTTAAAACAAGCCTATCGTTAACTGTTAAAGGTTTCTTTCGGAAACTGTTCGGTACACGCGTGCACCGAACCGAACCCCCTGTACCGAAACAGTTTGGTACGAATACATGTACCATTACACCCCTAGTTAGCAGACATAAAAACTGGTGAGCTTCTCTCCAAGAAAATGCAAAAGACGATTCAGATTTTGCATTTCGTATTTTGGTAACACTTTAGTAGGCTCCAATTCTCACTATTAACTATAGTTGCTTATTAGCATGTATGTTACTAGGATATTGGCTGTTTATTAGTACTTAAATTCCCTTTTCTCCATGACCATATTCTACATCCCTTAATCCTACCCAACACCTAAACTGAATTTGGAGTTTGAGGCAAATGTCGTAGTTAATAATTAGTTAATAGTCAGAATTTGACCCTAAGATGGATGGATACATATACGGATAGACTAGGGGTGGATATGGATAGATGGAAAGAAAGATAAAATATATGGGGTAGATATGGTGATATGTATAGAGGGGTAAATAGATATATAGATTATTAGCATGCATATAACTAGGCTATTTGCTGTTTATTAGTACTAGTAAAGCACATATTAATGCCTTATTCTGCATGACCATATTCTACATCCCTTAATCCTACCAATATTTAAACTTAACTACTGCCTTACTAACTATTAATACGCAGTAATTAGGAGTTTATTGAGGCAAAAGTCGTAGTTAATAGTTAGAATTTGACCCTAGGATGGATGGATGGATGAATGGCTGGATGGATGAATACAAATACAGATGGATATAGGGGTGGATATGGACAGATGGAAAGATAATAGATATGGGGTAGATATGGAGATATAGATAGAGGGCTAAATAGATATATAGATTATTAGCATGCATATAAGGATATTGGCTGTTTATTAGTACTAGTAAAGCACATATTAATGGCTTATTCTGCATGACCATATTCTACATCCCTTAATCCCTACCAATATTTAAACTTAACTACTGCCTTACTAACTATTAAAACGCAGTAATTAGGAGTTTATTGAGGCAAAAGTCGGAGTTAATAGTTAATAGTTAGAATTTGACCGTAGGATGGATGGATGGATGAATGGATGAATACATATACAGATGGATATAGGGGTGGATATGGATACATGGAAATCTAGATTATATATATATGGGGTAGATATGGAGATATGGATAGAGGGGTAAATAGATTTATAGATTATTAGCATGCATACAAGGATATTGGCTGTTTATTAGAACTAATAAAGCACATATTAATGCCTTATTCTGCATGACCATATTCTACATACCTAATCCTACCCAATACCAAAACTTAACAACTGCCTAACTATTAATAAGCAGTAATTAGGAGTTTATTTAGGCAAAAGTCTTAGTTAATAGTGAGAATTTGACCCTAAGATGGATGGATGGATGGATGCATACGGATAGATATAGTGGTGGATATGGATAGATGGAAAGATAGATAAAAGACGGGGTAGATATGGAGATATGGATAGAGGGGTAAACAGATATATAGATTATTAGCATGCAAATAACTAAGATATTGGCATATTCTACATACCTAATCCTACCCAATCCCTAAACTTAACAACTACCTTACTATTAATAAGCTGTAATTAGGAGTTTATTTAGGTAAAAGTCTTTAGTTAATAGTGAGAATTGGACCCTAATCTAAACATTTTTATTACTTTTCTGTTCCTGTGCTATTTGTCACTGACATTTAGACAGTGCCATTAAAGAAGACCTTAACCCCATTGTCCTGCTGGAGCTCTTCAAACACTCTACAGTCTGGGTTTCTTTGTGCGTTTATCCCAAGTCAAGCGCCGGGTTGAACAACCTAATCAAATTCGTACTGTTTTTTGGCACCTCACATTGAATTAAAAGACCTAAGACACAGAGGCCGCCTTTGCTTCAATTAACCTTTTATCTGCAGAGCTATTAAAATTCCCCAAGTTTCTGTTAATATGTCTTTTTTTCTCTCACTCACATGCACTGGCAGATTAAATCAAAACTTAATAAGAGGTTTTATACGCAGTGGACTCAGAAAAGCGAGGGCGTTCTTGCTGTTTTACATGAGAATGAACACGTCCCGCT
Source organism: Gobio gobio (assembly GCF_949357685.1). Classification (NCBI taxonomy): domain Eukaryota; kingdom Metazoa; phylum Chordata; class Actinopteri; order Cypriniformes; family Gobionidae; genus Gobio; species Gobio gobio. The sequence goes on from NC_137118.1 coordinate 7,783,944, forward strand.
GAAAGGTAAATAAACGTACATGCTCATCACTGTAATGTCCCGCTGCCAAAAATCCTGAAGGCTTTTGAATGCTTCATGTTTTATAAAATGGCCTCTTTATATTCGTAGTGATGTATAAAGACATGTTTATAGAATAGGAAGATTGGCCTAGATTAGTCGTCTTTTCTTTTCTGTCTTTATTCTTTCTCTCGCGCACACAGATTGCTTATGTTTTATGCTTTGTGAACTAGTTTCCTCCTCCAGCATAAAGGCAAAAGCAATTTGTTTTCATCATCTTGCCTTCACCTGATGATGTTTCTCCATTCAGACGTGCATGCGCGGCGGTTTCCTGCTGCGCCGATCCAGCTGGTAAGCTTCCAAAAATTGAAGGGAGACAAAAATTGGCCCAATTCTGCTTTTATTTAGAAGCTTATGCTGCCTATTATTTAAGGCAGCAGAGAGCCACTTTAGTGTTCAATAGGCACTGATTTTCTGCCAGGTGCCATCAGATTCAATGGGCTCTTTCCCCCTCCAGATAAGAGGAGATCTCCTCTGACTGGGTCTCTGAACTCTGCTCGGTTACTTATCTACGACCTGGACGGTCTGTCTGCAGTGATCAATTTCAGCCCGGCTCCCACTAACCCTGTTATTGATAAAGAGCCGGCGCTTCTGTGAGATTGGAAAAAACTAAAGGAGAAAAGGTCTCATGAGAAATAAGTTGCTTTGTACCTGGAAAAAAACAAAAACAATGCTAGTTAGATTTCTTCTTCTTCTTTTTTTTTTATTTTTTTTTAGAGGAGCTGCCACAAAGCGTTTCTCTCACAAAGAGTTTTATTTCACCAAACATGTTTTGTTTTTAATCTAAAAATGGCCCCATGAGTCAGACCCCCCCCCCCCCCCCCCCCCCCCCATCTCGCAGAATCTCTCATCATTTGCTGCGTTGTGAGCCGGGCACTACGCAATTGTTTCATAACTTCAGGAATGTGCCATGAATTTAAAGGAGGAACAGATGAAAACGACTGGATCTATAAGAACATGAGGCAAAACTCATAAAAACTGATCAAAACCTCTTTTCACCCAGACTCGGGCCCTTATATGAGGTCAGAAAAACTGGAAAGAAATTGTGAGTTGGCTGCAAGGTCAAAAGGAGAAAGAAACCGCAAAACCTCTAATAACCACAACTCTTATGTGATTAGACGCCATTTAATCTCTGAGCTCAGTGTTCATAGTGTAATTTCTTCATTTTAAATCATTCAATCTCTGTTAAGAGTTGTAATTAAGTCTCCAAATTGACATGTTTTGAAGTCTCTATAGCGTTGCTATCAAAGCTGGCATCTCTATCACCAGCCTGATTTTGAATCTTTCCATTCTTCTTTGCAAATTGACGGTGAAAGATGAAAAGAAGCTTTAGCAGCATAAAGGCACTGGCCTGGAAGTTGGCCGCCACCCAACAGACATTGATTTGCCTTTTAATCCCTCACATATTGATGGACTGGGGCATTATTTGGGGAACCTCTTGTGCTCTGTCTCTGTCTACGGTGGACTTATTCTTACCTCGCTCTCACTTCGGTGCACCTCATCTCTGAATTCCACCTGGTAGTTCAATGAAAGCACAGTTTGAGAGGCAGTTAGGGTGGCCTTGGCACCAGATACTGAAGTGTTGTGTGTTTGTGTGTATGTGTATTTTTTGGAAATGGTGCTTTGAACAATGGACTTCAAAAAAGAGACTGCATGATGTTAGTAGTCAGGGCATGGATGAAAAGCTTACTTTTACATCTTTCTTTTTGTCTGCAAGCCTTGAATTGTAGTAGTAGTAGTGTGTGTGTGTGTGTGTGTGTTGGACTTTTCTTCGATTGTGGCTGCAACCAGCGGGCCATTTAAGCTCAAGGACCTTTTGAAGAAAAAACTCTGTTCAAGAAACTCTGTCCTTTTTTGTTTCTCCTTCTGTCTTTTTCCACGTGTTGAAACCAAAACACCTCCAGACTACCTCAGTGTGGTCCGCCCGAGGCTAACTAGCATTTAACCTGAGAGGAAATTGATCATTATGGTAGACTTGCCTGGTTGCATCCCAAGGCTCTTGCCTAATGCTATTTTAGCGGCAGCTTAGGCGTGTGGCATGACTGCCAGTTTGCATCTGCTCACGCAGGTTTGATCTCTGATTTGCTCCTTCTGTCTGTTTTTGATGGTAACGACAGCATGATTTGATTTAAGTCTGGGGGGGATTGATGGATTGAGTGATGTGTGTCAGTGCGAGAGTGTATGAGACAATGCGCGGCAGCTGGGATCTCGACGTGAGAAGAATTCAAACGGCACCGTTAATGTCAAATCCACATAACAAAAGACTTTAGAAATTGATGGGAGAGGACTATATAAGATGCTTCATGAGCGCTGTAGAGCAAAAGCATGACGAGAAACAAAACAAAATCTATATTTTCCTCCCCCGTTTTGTATTTCCATTGACAGATAGCTGTTTTTTCCCCCAATCCAATAAACTCAGGATCTGCATGCATTTACCCCAGCCGCTGTAAATCGATTGTCTGATGAGACTTGGCTCAGAAATGAATTACCTTGCTTTTGTTCTGCGGTTGCTGTTTGTACCCACGTTTAATGCCCCATTTAACAAGATAAGTAAAGGATATAACTCTACTCAAATGAAGCTTAAACACATTTTATAAACCCATTGAAGTTGCACTTCTCTCCAGACTGGATATGAATCCCAGAGGGAACATTTTGATACTCCAAAGTCCTTGGACATTACTTTTTTACCTCGTACATATTTATGTTTTGAAAGTGGAACAGTATTTAGTGGTTGTTTTTTGTTATATTCTCATAAATCAGTGAGGAGCTCTGAGTATGCACTCATTTTGAATGTGATGTTGGCTATAAACAAACTAGATGGTGAGTGTGCAAAATCCAATTGATTTAACTCAGATTTGAGGTATGACGATGTTAACAGCTCTTTTAGCACTGTTATATTCCTGACTTGTGTAAAAAACAAACATGACAACATGGTTAAGCACAATTGATTTCTGCTATTGTATTTCTGGCAGGGTTATAAGAAAAATAACTGTTTTGGCTGCTTGTTGAAGACATTACAAAGCCTGAAAGGCCTGTATTGCCGGTGCTGAGTTCAAGAGGGGGAAAACAAGAAAACACAATCTTGTGAATTAAATCTTTAGCTTGCAGCTTTCCCATAACGGCAATCATCTGCTCTTTCCGCTATGGCGTCCCCCCTCTAGTTGCTAAGCTTGCAGTTCAATTTGTCCTAATTCCGGGCTTAATTGTAGAGAGCTTTGCAGCTAATTAAATGTTCAGAGGAGTGATAAATTGGGTGGGTCGAACACAACTACAGTAATTAGTCCAGTGTACCGAATGCAGAAACTTCCCAAAATGCACTGCATGAGGAAAGGAAAGAGCGTGCAGAAATGACTGATCCATTCTCTCTTTGACTTTCTAAAGATATTGTTTCTCATACGCACACGCACACACATATATGTATTATTATATATATATTCTTTGAAAGAAATGAAGGCAAGGAAGGACACAATAAATATCAAAAGTGACAGTAATATCTAAATACTTTTCTTTTGAACTTTCCATCCTTCATCCATCCATCATCTTCCGCTTATCCGGGGCCGGGTCGCGGAGTCAACAGTCTAAGCAGAGACGCCCAGACTTCCCTCTCCCTAGCCACTTCCTCCAGCTCCTCCGGGGGAACCCCGAGTGGTTCCCAGGCCAGCCGGGAGACATAATCCCTCCAGCGTGTCTTAGGTCTTCCCCGGGGTCTCCTCCCGGTGGGACATGCCCGGAACACCTCCCTGGGAAGGTGTCCAGGAGGCATTCGAAATAGATGCCCGCGCCACCTCAGCTGGCTCCTCTCGATGTGGAGGAGCAACGGCTCTACTATGAGCTCCTCCCGAGTGACCGAGCTTCTCACCCTATCTCAAAGGGAGCGCCCAGCCATCTTGCGGAGAAAGCTCATTTCGGCCGCCTGTATCCGGGATCTTATCCTTTCGGTCATGACCCACAGCTCATGACCATAGGTGAGAGTAGGAACGTAGATTGACCGGTAAATCGAGAGCTTCGCCTTCGCAGCTCAGCTCCTTCTTCACCACGGCAGATCGGTACATCGACCGCATTACTGCAGACGCTGCACCAATCCATCTGTCAATCTCCCGTTCCATCCTTCCCTCACTTGTGAACAAGACCCCAAGATACCTGAACTCCTCCACTTGAGGCAGGAACTCTCCACCAACCTGAAGTGGGCAAACCACCCTTTTCCGACTGAGAACCATGGCCTTGGACTTGGAGGTGCTGATTCTAATCCCAGCCGCTTCACACTCGGCTGCAAAACGTCCCAATGCACGCTGAAGGTCCTGGTCTGAGGTTGCCAACACAACAACATCATCTGCAAAAAGCAGCGACGAAATCGCGTGGTCCCCAAACCGGACACTCCCCGGCCCTTGGCTGCTCCTAGAAATTCTGTCCATAAAAATTATGAACAGAACCGGTGACAAAGGGCAGCCCTGCCGGAGTCCAACATGCACCGGGAACAGGTCTGATTTACTGCCGGCAATGCGAACCAAGCTCCTGCTCCGGTCGTACAGGGTCCGAACAGCCCTTAGCAGGGGGCCCCGGACCCCATACTCCCAGAGCACCCTCCACAGGATGCCACGAGGAACACCTTCGAATGCCTTCTCCAAATCCACAAAACATAGTTTTTTGAAAAAGTTAGAAAGTTTTTAACTTTCTATTCATCAAAAATAAGCAGCACAATTGTTTTCAACATTGATAATAATTTAAAATGTTTCTTGAACATCAAATCATCATATTTGAATCATTTCTGAAGGATCATGTGACACTGAAGCCTGGAGTAATGATTCTTAACAATTCAGCTTTTCATCACGTAATAAATTACATTTTAATAATATTTCACAATATTACTGTTTTACTGTATTTTTGCTCAATTAAATGCAACCTTGGCAAGCACAAAAGACTTCTTTCAAAAACATAACAAAAAACCTTACCAACCTCAAATTTTTTAATGGTAGTACAATGTGTGTGTTTATGATAATATATTATGTGATGTATGATGACAAATATTGCCAGCCTGTAACATTAAGCAGCATAATAAAGTATTTTTTGTACTGATCAAAATGGATGCTAGTCTCACACAGCAAATACTGTCCGTTTCACTGACCGTCTGGTGCATAACGCAGCACAGCATCTCTCTCTCTCTCTCTCTCTCTCTCTCTCTCTCTCTCTCTCTCTCTCTCTCTCTCTCTCTCTCTCTCTCTCTCTCTCTCACGCACACATGCACACACACGTGCATATACATGCACTTTAATGACAGATGTTCCTTGATCGTTATACTTAACTGTGTTGACCCTTAATCCTGGGGGCTTCCTATAAAAACAAGCTGAAAGCTGTTAAAAGTGCTTCGGCTTGCTTGTGTGTGCGGGCCTGTCTCACAGTATAATCCTTATGTTGTGCTTAAATTGAAATAAAGTGTGCATCTCTCTATTCACAGTTGAAAGGGTGATTTGAATCATCCAGACAGTCATTGTCGGCTGCTTAGCACAGACAACGGAGCAGATTAGCTGGTTTAGCTTTTCAAATAGATGGTGAAGTATAAAGGAGGCTTCTCAGTCTTCACTTGTCTGCTGGCTAAGTGCTGCTATCGAAAGATTTACAGTAATTCTCTTCACTTAGAGTGTAATTAAACATCTTGGACACAATCACAGACACTCTGAGAGATGTAAGGCCGCCGCTGAACCTGAATCGTCTGCCTGCCTCCCACTGACACAACCATTCAGCTGGGCGGATTGGAAATCAATGACTGCTGTTTCCCCCTTACTGCTTTTTAATCATAGATGTAATTTATAATCAAATCAGAGGATGGACATTGGGAATATCATCTATGCAGCCTGCTCTTTTACTGCCGGGTTCAGCCGTATTCATCCATCTTCATTTTTTGTCACCTTCAATATACTTTAAAGTTAATGTTTTTATACACTTTTTTTTTAATGGGCAAGCTCTTTTTTAAACATATTGCATTTCACTCTCTAATTCTTAATTTCAATTCCTTAGATTCCTCACATATGTAGATCATGTGTATACACACCCATCCATCCATCCATCCATCCATCTTCTTCCGCTTTATCCAGGGCCGGGTCGCGGGGGCAGCAGTCTAAGCAGAGATGCCCAGACTTCCCTCTCCCTAGACACTTCCTCTAGCTCTTCCGGGGGTACACCGAGGCGTTCCCAGGCCAGCTGGAAGACATAGTCCCTCCAGCGTGTCCTTGGTCTTCCCCGGGGCCTCCTCCCGGTTGGACATGCCCGAAACACCTTCCCGGGAAGGCGTTCAGGAGGCATCCGGAACAGATGCCCGAGCCACCTCAGCTGACCCCTCTCGATGTGGAGGAGCAGCGGCTCTACTCCGAGTTCCTCCCGAGTGACTGAGCTTCTCACCCCATCCCTAAGGGAGCGCCCAGCCACCCTGCGGAGAAAGCTCATTTCGGCCGCCTGTATCCGGGATCTTGTCCTTTCGGTCATGACCCAAAGCTCATGACCATAGGTGAGAGTAGGAACGTAGATTGACCGGTAAATCGAGAGCTTCGCCTTACGGCTTAGCTCTTTCTTCACCACAACAGACCGGTACATCGACCGCATTACTGCAGAAGCTGCACCGATCCGTCTGTCAATCTCCCGTTCCATCCTCCCCTCACTCGTGAACAAGACCCCTAGATACTTGAACTCCTCCACTTGAGGCAGGAACTCTCCACCAACCTGAAGTGGGCAAACCACCCTTTTCCGACTGAGGACCATGGCCTCGGATTTGGAGGTGCTGATCCTCATCCCAGCCGCTTCACACTCGGCTGCAAACCGTCCCAGTGCATGCTGAAGGTCCTGGTTAGAAGGGGCCAACACGACAACGTCATCCGCAAAGAGCAGAGACGAAACCGCGTTGTTCCCAAACCTGACACCCTCCGGCCCCTGGCTGCGCCTAGAAATTCTGTCCATAAAAATTATGAACAGAACCGGTGACATACCGGTGTATACACACCGGTGTGCCGGTGTATACACACTATATTGCCAAAAGTTTTGGGACGCCTGCCTTTACATGCACATGAACTTTAATGACATCCCATTCTTAATCCGTAGGGTTTAATATGGAGTCGGCCCACCCTTTGCAGCTATAACAGCTTCAGCTCTTCTGGGAAGGCTTTCCACAAGGTTTAGGAGTGTGTTTATGGGAATTTTTGACATTGTACTAGAAGCGCATTTTTGAGGTCAGGCACTGTTGTTGGATGAGAAGGCCTGGCTCGCAGTCATCCCAAAGGTGTTCTATCGGGTTGAGGTCAGGACTCAATTTCATGAATGGACTTTACACAGGTTGCAACCTATCACGGTACCACGCTTGAATTCTCTGAGCTCCTGAGAGCGACCCATTCTTTCACAAATGTTTGTAGAAGCATCTGCATGCCTAGGTGCTTGATTTTATACACATGTGGCCATGAAAGTGATTGGAACACCTGAATTCAATGATTCCAATACCTTTGGCAATATAGTGTGTATATATATACGCACACAGCATAGAATTGCTGGCCTCCACATTGCCAGTGGCATAACCAACAGGGCGCTTTATTGCTAATGATGTGTGTGTGTGTGTGTGGTATGCAGTATCTAGATGAGCTCACATAGATCAGAAGGTCATGGGTGAAAACAACAACAGCAGATCTGATCTTTTTTCCTATACCTTTTAACAACCGCCTGAGGCCAAACCATCTGCACTCCATTTCTTTTTCGAAAAAGGCAGTGGGAAGGAAACGTTCTGCCAAGGTTAAAAGAATGTTATTTAATAATCCCAGCAGGCATACGGTTGCCTGCACATTTCATAACATTGATGAGTTCCCTTTGAGACCTGGTGAATATATCTACATTTTCAGAATGCTGTATGTTTCTCTTGAGATTCATGCTATATGTTATGACTGACACCTTTTAATGTAATTTCTTTTTCTGTGTAATATCACAGGCCACTTGTCGAACAAGTGTTTTCCCTTGAGTAATACAACAAACACTTCAGCAGACCTATTCCAAATATGCTGGAGGTTGTGATATCTGTGTGGACCTTATTGCAACACTTTGTTACAATAAGTTCAATTTGTTAACATTATTTAATACATTATGCATTATTAATCTCTATAAATGCTCATTTATAATGCTAATGCTAATGAAATGTGAACAAATATATTAGTATAATGTATTATAAACAAACATGAATTAACACTGAACAATAGTGTATTTAAAAATGAACTACAACCTAGAAATAAATACTGTCAAATATTGTTGTTCATTGTTGTTCACAATACCTATGTGAATTGAACCTTATTGTAAAGTGTTACCCATATTTTGTCCGATCCCAGATAAATATGCAGAGAAAATAAGCCATTTGTTTGTTGATTTCTTTGTTCATTTGAAAATCTCGACCAGCTCGACATAGAAACATTGGCTTAACCGATGGCTTGAGTTTGAGGTGGCTCCATCTGTTTTGTTGACCAATCACAAAAGTTCAGTAAACCTGTTTGGAAACAATTATTTTAGTTTTTCCATTCTGTGACGTTAGTGCCGCAGATATTGCACACTGCAACTTTAAATCATTAGATTGAAGGAACACTCCACTTTTTTGAAAATAGGCTAATTTTTCCAACTCCCCCAGAGTTAAACAGTTGAGTTTTACCGTTTTTGAATCCATTCAGCCAATCTCAGAGTCTGGCGGTAGCACTTTTAGCATAGCTTAGCATAGATCATTGAATCTGATTAGACAGTTAGCATCTCGCTCAAAAACTGACCAAAGAGTTTCAATATTTTTCCTATTTTAAACTTGACTCTTCTGTAGTTTCATCATGTACTAAGACTGACGGAAAATGAAAATCGACAACTATTTTCCGTCGGTCTTAGTACACGATGTAACTACAGAAGAGTGTTCCTTTAAATATGCCCTATATGTACACTGCCTGGCCAAAACAATTCTGTGTTTGGATTTAAATAGGCAATGCATCACAACATTTATTTCCATAAAGAGGTGCATGCATTTTTGGTCAAGATCTTGTATTAGCAGTGCAAGAGTCCAGCACTCTGTCAAGTCTCCTCCAGCACATCCCAAAAACTTTCAATGAATTTAAGGTCTGGACTCAGAGGTGCTAATTCATGTGTGAAAATGATTCTTCATGCTCCCTCCCAACCATTCTTTTACATTTTGAGCCTGATGCATCTTGACATTGTCATCCTGGAATATGGCCACGATGCGCCTTCCTACTTGGTTGTTTAAGAAATGAAAATGGACTCTTAAGCATTTGCCTATTTAAAGGGTTAGTTCACCCAAAAATGAAAATTCTGTCATTAATTACTCACCCTCATGTCGTTCGAGACCCGTAAGACCTCCGTTCATATTCGGAACACAAATGAAGATATTTTTGTTGAAAGCTGATGGCTGAGAAAGGCTTCAGACAGGCCTCCATTGGCATTCAGTACATTAATACTCCCAAGACCCATAAAAGGCACTTAAAACGTCGTTACAAAGTCCATCTCACCACAGTGACTCTACAATAATCTTACGATGTGACGACAATAGTTTTTGTGCGGGAAAAAAAATCAAAATAACACCTTTATCCAACTTGTTACTGCCTTCCGTGTGTGCCTCCACGACGCATGCGCGAGAATATGACGCAGATCCGGCGTTCGGACACATGACCCAGAAGCGATTTGTTTACAATCAGAGGAAGACGCGCGTGTCTAAGCTGTTGGATTCTACATTGATCGTGCTTTAGGTCTCAGCGTAGTGCTCAAAATGGGGCTAAAGTGTGCATTTCATGGATTCCCGAACCCCGGCGCTACGTCATATTCTCGCGCATGCATCGTGGAGGCACACGCGGAAGGCAATAACAAGCTGGATAAATGTGTTATTTAGATTTTTTTTTTGCGCACAAAAACTATTGTCGCCGCATCGTAAGATTATTGTAGAGTCACTGTGGTGAGATGGACTTTGTAACGACGTTTTAAGTGCCTTTTATCGGTCTTGGGAGTATAAGTGTACTGAATGCCAATGGAGGCCTATCTGAAGCCTTTCTCAGCCATCAGCTTTCAACAAAAATATCTTCATTTGTGTTCCGAATATGAACGGAGGTCTTACGGGTGTCGAACGACATAAGGGTGAGTAATTAATGACAGAATTTTCATTTTTGGGTGAACTAACAAAATAAAAAGCAAAATAATACATGCTTTAAGAAGCTCAAGATGTAAACCAAAATCCTGGAGCTTGCGCTCCTGAGACAGATTTCAACCGTCTCTCTCTTTCTCATGGTGTGGTTGGTATGGCAGGAGTATCTGCTGTTCTGTTGCTGTGGTGATAGGTGTTGTAGCTGTGTCCTCTGAGGGTGGTGGAGGGCATGCCCCCTGGTGCCCCCTGCTGGCATCAGGCAGATGTTCACCTGGAACACATTAGCCACTGAGCCTGTCACTACCTGCTGATACATTTATCAACCTCCTGCCCAGATTTAATTATCTCCCATAGACAGAGACAGAACAGGGCACTAGGGCGAGCGTGTGTGGGAAGAGAGAAGCTGCTTGTCTGTGTGTGTGTGGTTCGTTTTTGAGAGAAATTCAGACCTATTAAGTGTCTATTACACTTAAGTGAATGTTATTAAGTGAATGTTGTGTACTGGTTGTCATGACAACATTGCGTGAGGGGCTGCTGACTCACAGGAACGCGCAAAGAGCAACGGCCGAGCTCAGTATTTTGACTGAAAAATAAGCTTTCTTTCTCGCAAAACCTTATAGTATGCCTCCTGAACACTTTCCATATATGGCACGCGTCTCACTGTATCTATCTATCTATCTATCCACCCATCTGTCATATATCTTTCAATCTATCCATATCTGTCCATCCATCCGTCTGTCCGTCTGTCATTCTATCTATCGGTGTTTCCCATGTAATATTATTCCTTTTAGTAGTAAATAAGTTATCCTTATTTTTTTTATAGTTGTCTAATTCATTTAAGTCTTTACATTCTCTCTGTGTCTTTTAATTACGTACAAATTGCCATTTCTACTGTAATCGCTGATGCCTGACAGCTTTGGGCTCCGTGATCCACAAGCAGGAATAGGCACTTTATTCAGTTCCACCGTCTAAATAAGCAACAGCAGTGTTGTCAGTCACATGATGGATCTTCTCCAGCGACAGCGTCATCTATCAATTGAATTTATTATAAAAGGCAAACGGCACTACCAGCGCTAAATACAAACATAAAGAAATCAAACTCTCATTAGCGGCAAGTCGATCCTCTATTTATATGATGATTCACGACTTGCAATTCTTATTCTTGTGTTGTAGCATACAGAAATGTGATAGTATGCCATGAAAAGATAATTTGCATTAAAAAAAAAACATTTTTAACTGCTCTTAACTCTTAACTGCTCTGTAGCAAAATAGTCCAATATATAACCAAAATGTGTTTAAGGAGAATGTAATCATTAGAATTCTCAAGGCGAATATTGCAGATGATTATAACATTGCTGCAGTTTCTCATTCATTCGTTCGGCATGATGCTTAATTTATGTTCCTCATAGCACGCACTTTTGGAAATCAAACGTGGTTTTGATATGATTAGCTTCATCTAAACATGCCTGTTTCTCCGCTCATGTAATTTAATTTAGCCAGACAGTCGCTGGAAGGTACGATCTTTTGAATAATGTTTTGAGAGAAGATCCTAAGCCTATTTCAATTTGTTTTGTGTTGTTTAGAGCGAGAGGGGAGATGAGGAGGAGGTGTGCTTGCCTCCTCAAGACTTTAATTACTGCTAGAAACCCAGAGAGCAACATTTTTTATTATGTTATAAGATCATAAAGGATTTATATATATATGCCTTGCCTTGCCTTGCCTTGCCTATATATATATAATGCATACATGCATACATACATATGCGTGTATGCATGCATGCATACACGCACACACACACACCTTGGGTTTTCATGTTTTATGTGGACTTTCCATAGGCGTAATGGTTTTTATACCGTACAGACCGTATTTTCTATCCCCTTACACTGCCCCTGCCCCTAAACCTACCCATCACAGGAGACATTCTGCATTTTTACATTTTCATAAAACATCACTTAGTCTGATTTATAAGATGTTTTCCTCATGGGGACCTAAAAATGTCCCCACAAGGACGAGGATTTCGGATATTGCCATCTTTGTGGGGACATTTTGTCATAACGTAGGGATTACCAGTCCACATACACACACACACACACACACACACACACACAGATGAGCCAAAACGTGTATCCACATGTGTACCAAATATTGTTGATAATTTCCTTACAAGGCCACAAGGTATAGGTAGATTAGATGGTAAGCAAACAATCAGTGTCTTGTAATCAACGTGTTGGATGCAGGAGAAATGGACAGGAATGAAGATCTGAGCGACAAGGGCCAAATTGTTATTGCAAAGCGACTGGGTCAGAGTATCTCTGAAATGTCAAGGCTTGTGGTTTGCTCTCGGTCAGCAGTTGTGAGAATTTACCAACAGTGGTCTGACAAGGGACAAATCACTAGCCAGGACAGGGTGTTGGGCACCTAAGGCTCATCGATGCACAAGAACAACAAAGATCCCATCTGAGCCAACAGAAGGTCTACTGTGGAAAAAGTCACACATTTAAAGATGGTAATCGGAGGAATGTGTCCCACAGTCTACTGCGTACCTGCAGACAAATCAGAGTGCCTACGATGACCCCTGTCCTCCATCAAAAGCACCTACAATGGGCACCCAAATGTCAGAACTAGACCTTGGAGCAGTGGGAGAAGTTTGTCTGGTCCGATAAGTCCAATTTTCTTTTACATCACATGGACGGCTGTGAATGTGTGCGCTGTTTACCTGGGGAAGTGATGGCACCAGGATGCACTGTGAGGCGACAACAAGATAGTGGAGGGAGTGTGATACTCTGGGCAATGGTTCTGCTGGGAAACCCATGGGTCCGGCCATTCATTTGGACGTAAATTTGACACGTGCCAACTACCTAAACATTGTTGCAGACCAGGTTACACCCCTTCATTACAATGGTGTTCCCTGGTGGAAGTGGCCTCTTTCAGCAGGATAAAGCAGGACCCTGCCACACTGCACACATTGTTCACGAAGGGTTTGAAGAACATGATGAAGAGTTTAAGGTGTTGCCCTAGCCTCCAAATTCCCAGCTCTCAATCCAACTGGACCAACAAGTTTGGTCCACGGTGGCTCCAGCTCCACCTCACAACCTACAGGACTTGCTGGATCTGCTGCTAACTATACATACACCACTACTTCTTTTAAAAACAAATCTTACAGACCCTAAACTTATGAATGGTAGTGTATAAAAAATAATAAACAACAAGCCCAGCATAATGTGCCCACCTCTATCTCTCACTGTCATCCGTATTGTCTTGCATCACCAACTATTTTGGTTTGAAAATGATATACACTGTCTGTCTGCCTTAGGCCTCACAGAGTGTGTGTGTGTGTGTGTGTGTGTCAGATGTGAGTTTGCACAACCTGTTCCTGAAGACCCCCTGCTGGCTTGCCATCTATCCTGTCATTACGGAGCTCCTCTTCACTCAGAGGAGATGAAGTGTTTCCTTGGAACTGAACACAATCACACTTTCCCCAGTGTTACAGTCACGAGTTCTAGAATTCTCAAGCATGAGCAGAACAACACATTTAAATATTTACAACCCTTGCTGATATGCCAAACTAATGAGAATTTGAGTTTAGTTGAGTTTAGCCTCTTGCTGTCTGGTTGCAAAGGGCTACAGTATGCAGAATGTTTTATGCAAAGCACTTTTGGACATAATTCAAGGTAATCAAATATAATTTAATAACATCTTTTTTTGACTGCGGAAAATGTTTGTGCAATCTCTCTCGTTGTTGTTGCATGCCTATAGCAGCTGCTTGGCTAATCTTGTTTTGTTTTCATTTTTTTTGTTGCCTATCTGTGCAAATAATTTTCCATTAGATAAAATAACTGCGCAGTGTTTTAATTAAAAGTGGGTGATGGTTTCTGTTGTAAACACTTTTGTTCATTCTTATGAAAAGAAAAAGGTACGATACAACTTATTCAATATTTCTCCTTTGACTATAGTATGCTAATGAGTCAGTAATGAAGAGTTAATTTAAGAGAAAAACTGTGGGTTTGTTGAGGTTAGAAGAGGTTCAAAATGCAGTTATTGAAACTAAATTACAGTAACACTTTAGTTCACACATTGAAGAAAATGTAATTGACAGAATTTACTTTATTAGGATGGTGGTGAAATTACGTCCAGTGTGGGTCCATTTTATTTTTACATATCTATTTCAAGCACTCCTGTAGCTTAGGTTGTAGATTTGATTTGAAAAAGTATATTCCCTTAAGTCACTGAATAAAATATGCCAAATGGTTACATGCAATTCTGCTCCAATTTTGCCAGTTGCTCCAAGCACAATCAGTCAGATTTGACTTGTCTCTGAAGCTGGAATGGGACACATCCAATAGTCATTTGGAGCTCATTTTGTGTTTGTACACTTGTAAGTGTGTTTGCATGTGTGTTTTATGTCACTCTGGGCTGCAGTAGAAGATTACAGGGTGCAATGCGGCATTCTGTAGTGGCTGCTTTAGAAATCCACTCAAAGCTGTGCAACCTCAAGTGGTCAGTGTGATTAAGCTAATACGATTAGCCATAGCTATTTTATCCAAGAGATTAGTGTGTTGGACAGATGAGCGAGAGGAAACATACTTCAGCCCATGCTGATTCAAGAGATTATCAACTACAATCTGGCTCTTCAAACGGTCTGAGGCCTCTCTGAAAGAAAATAAACCAATTTATTTCAAGAAGAATACATTACTTCACAATTTGGGAAGGATGCAGTTTAAAGGTAAAGTATGTGGCTTCTGCGACATGCGGAAGTGACTTAAACTGCAATTCATCGACTGGCCGCTAGGGACAGGTTCCAGGAGGGAGCAGAATCTCATTGAGCCCCATGTTAAAATACCCAACTTTACAGCAGAATAAAACATGTTTACAGCCTGGTACAAATTGTGGTTTTGGTCTATACGGCTAATTTTGCCCTTCATGACAACTATGAGGGGGGTGATTTTTTTTATAACTCATGTGTTTACATTATATAAAGCCTTAAAGTTCTGCATAATTAAGGGCATGGCCACTTTGAGTGACAGGTGGATAGCCATTTATCTGCTGTCTGTTAGTCATCGCATCACCTCAGCTCCGCCCACGTCCCGCCTCGTTGCCCATTTTCTATTATCCGGGAGTGACATGCTGCCAAGATGGCAATGGCCAGCTCGACCCTACTTTGCGATTCAAAACGGCTCTTCAGAATCCTATGGGTGACGTCACGGACACTACGTCCATATTTTTTTACAGTCTATGTGCGTCCCACAGTAGTACTACAAACCAGGGCTTAAAAACGGAAAAAAAATATAAATCGGTTCACTCCGAGCAGAATCGATATTTTAACGTTTCCGTTTTTTGCGTTCCTCATTAAACATTACTGTTCCGAAAACGGTTTGATTTGAAAAAATAACGGTTAATAACGTTATTTTAATTTAGCCTATACTTTAAACAAATATGTATAAATAAAGATATAATTTAATTAAATAATAATTAAACTTGAATATTTATTTCATAACCTTTTTAAAACCACAACAGAAATACATGCATTAATTACAAAGCATAAACAGCGGGACAAATATTTACCTGTTTTAATGGAGCGGAAAGTGGCCCTCTATATGCCTATTCTTTTCAGAAGAGTGATAACATTCTTTGTACATAACTTTTTTTTCAACACGACTTGTTTTAAAAATTGCATGAATAAAGAATAAATAAACTCGATAACCATTGCTCTTTTAATGCACTGTCAACTGGTATTTTCAAAGCAAACACTGCGCAACACGTCCTTGCATCACATAATCAAATTCAGTCAGCTAATAAAGCTTGATCATTTAATGCAATATAACATACCATTTAATACGAAGCATCAACCTTCTATATAGAAAACATTGACCTGTCCTGTTTTGGGAATCTGAAAGACTATAGGAAAAATGTTTGATAGATGGTAGTAACCTACTTGGATAGGCTTAAACGAAATCCACAAACTAGCCTAAATCAGACTATTTGAGCTTAAAGTCCGTACTACTTATTTAAACGTACGAAAAGAATGTCCTCCAATACCTGCGCTTTCATTGTAGACCTCAGTGGGGAAAGAAATGTACTTGAGGCATGAAAATGCGCGCTCTACACTGACTTGCGTTACCGGTAGATTCATAGATGATGGTGCACGGGCATTTCACTCACGCTTGATCCGTCAACGTCACATGCTGTACTACTCAATTCATTATTGGTCACTGCCAAATTAAAATATTAAAGAGAACGATAAAATAACGTTATTAACCGGTTAATGGTCATTTCAAATTAACGTTTCTGTTCAGAACGATTCAAATTGATTTTGATTTCGTTTTCGTTTTTGTTCCTCTTAAAATTTAGTTTGTTTCCGGTTTTCGTTCCTTGAACCGGTTCAGAGCCCTGCTACAAACCACGGTAGTAATACGACTAATTACACCCTCCACCTCAAGTTACGCCGCCTACAATGAAACAGCCATTCGGGATGTCATCAGAGCCCCTCCCTCTGAAATCTTGTTCTACTTTACTTCACTTTTTAAAGGGGACATACTTTGCCCCTTTTCACAAGATGTAATATAAATCTCTAGTGTACCCAGAATGTCTGTGAAGTTTTCAGCCCAGATCATGTCCCTTTAAATGCAAATGCTGCATCTCCCTGCCCCCCCCCCCCCCTTCCAACGGCTCCTTTAAACGAGCTTTGGATACTCCGTCAACAACAAAACGAATCTCACTCCGCCTTAAAGGGTTAGTTCACCCAAAAATGAAAATTCTGTCATTAATTACTCACCCTCATGTCGTTCGACACCCGTAAGACCTCCGTTCATATTCGGAACACAAATGAAGATATTTTTGTTGAAAGCTGATGGCTGAGAAAGGCTTCAGACAGGCCTCCATTGGCATTCAGTACATTAATACTCCCAAGACCCATAAAAGGCACTTAAAACGTCGTTACAAAGTCCATCTCACCACAGTGACTCTACAATAATCTTACGATGCGACGACAATAGTTTTTGTGCGAAAAAAAATAATCAAAATAACACCTTTATCCAGTTTGTTATTGTCTTCCGTGTTTGCCTCCACGACGCATGCGCGAGAATATGACGCAGATCCGGCGTTCGGACACATGACCCAGAAGCGATTTGTTTACAAGCAGAGGAAGACGCGCGTGTCTAAGCTGTTGGATTCTACATTGATCGTGCTTTGGGTCTCGGCGTAGTTCTCAAAATGGGGCTTAAGTGTGCATTTCATGGATTCCCGAATGCTGGCGCTACGTCATATTCTCGCGCATGCGTCGTGGAGGCACACACGGAAGACAATAACAAGCTGGATAAAGGTGTTATTTTGATTTTTTTTTGCGCAGAAAAACTATTGTCGTCGCATCGTAAAATTATTGTAGAGCCACTTTGGTGAGATGGACTTTGTAACGACGTTTTAAGTGCCTTTTATGGGTCTAGGGAGTTTAAATATACTGAATGCCAATGGAGGCCTATCGGAGGCCTATCTGAAGCCTTTCTCAGCCATCAGCTTTCAACAAAAATATCTTAATTTGTGTTCCGAATATGAACGGAGGTCTTACGGGTGTCGAACGACATGAGGGTAAAAGTAATTAATGACAGAATTTTCATTTTTGGGTGAACTAACCCTTTAAATGTCAGAAATAACCAGTCGTGGAGTGCAGCCTTACATGTTTGAACCGGAGTCGGCCACAGATGGAGAGACTCAGGAAGAGGTTGCAACTTTTAGACTGCTCCTGGACGTTTCTGAATGGTTAGTGGATGTTACGTTTATTCAACTCATTGACTAGGATGTGACGTCATGTTAATCTATAAAATGTTGAATAGGTGCTTGTGTGGGAATGTAACACGTCCGCCACCCGACTGTACAATGCTTAATAACTGTGCGTTTATGAATTACGCAAACGATGAGCGTGTTCGGGATAAAACTTACGACATAGCTCTAGTCTCCATGAATACAGTCAGAGACTATACTTTAGCCATATTAGCCGTACATCAAATTTGCAAACATTCACAAAATAGGAAGTGCCATCCTTACTTGTTGTAGACTGGTATGTTCATGGTACATCCAACAACAGAACATTTGTAATGTTTTTAGCGCAGACTTTGTAATACTCTAGCAGCTGATACAGCGAGTAAACAGAAACGGCGTCTCTGTGCTTCTCACTCAGGGGTGTGTCTATGCTAAAAGGGCAGATCATCAACAGTCATGGGCGGGATTTCCCTACTCTTACGTATCGTATGAGAGATTGATAATGATTGATGGGGATTATAAAAAAAGTATTTTTATCATTATAGGCTGGTTGTTTACACACACTGTGGACACACATCTGTGTTCAACCACCATATAAAAGTGAATTTTGCATATGTCCCCTTTAAGCTTCACTATCGCCACCTAGTGATAAGATCCGTAAGTCATCCTGGGTTTTCTTTTTCATCCGTTTTTAAGGTATTTTAATTGTGAAACTCTACAGTAAACTGTTATTTTATTTACATATTTTTAACCGGGGTATAAAAACACAAACCAACACATTCTCTCCTGTGAAAGGTTATCTAATTTAAATCTTGTCAGTTTTACAAACAGAAGCAATGTTGTGGAATTATTCATTTGCGTCGACGTGTCTGGAGCGTCTGTGGCATCTACGAATACATATCTATGGGCTAAACACCCCCTGGCTCCGCTTGATACAGTGGCTACTCCCCAAAAGATCTGAGTGGACCACTGGGAGATAAACCCATGAATGGCATACTAATAGTAGTCAATGAGCAATAAACTACATTAAGAGAATGTATTTTGACAAAAAAAAAGTGTTTGCAAGCTGTTATTGGTTGACAACTGCAGTGAACAGCTGTTAAAAGCATGTCAAATCAGTGGTGCATTTTTGGATTTATTTTTAAAATTTGTTTTTGTTTTTAATTTTTACTATTTTAATTATTTATTTGTTTTAAATAGTTCCGTTTTATTTAATTGTATTATTTTAAATTAAAAATCTTTTTTTTATTATTTGATTTCCCCCCCCCCCCCCCCCCCATTATTATTAAATATAGTCGTGACCCTCGCAGAACAGATCTGCAACCACCACCTAAGCCACTGCCATAAAATCTGGAGGACACCAGCATATTTAGCATTTAATCATGCTGTTATACACAGTAGTTCCACACTTACTATACAATACCTAACATTCCTCAACTAACTGTTTCATTAGCACCCATATGCTCAGTCTTTATTGAGATTATAGAGGGCAGATGCATATAAGCACTACAAGAATGGCAGGGTGATCTAGCATAATAGGCCCGCCAAACCTCTCCTGGCCCCAACTGGATTTGGTGTTGCCAAGGCTAATGAAATGGAATGTAATTGAGTGGAATATAATCAGATGGAATAAATGGAATGGAATGAAATGGATCAGAATGGAATGGCTGGGATAGAACAGGACCGCTCAGCTCACTGAACCCAGATTCTTGGCCTGTGTGCTGCGCCTGAGCGCAGGTTAATTTGCACAGCTGCTCAGTAAGAGAGCTCGGTCTAGAGCAGTGGTTTTGATTGGCTGTGATTTTGCTCCCATGATAACAGGTGGTGTGTGCCAGGGGCACAGATGTGGCCCTAATGTCATCATTTGGCTAACATCTAAAATGGAGTCTTTGACAAGATTAGTGCACCCTTAAGGATAGATATACTTGGAGTCAAAGAGTTTCCTGGCAAAAACCTGCAGGGTGGATTTTGTCTTTAGATTTTAAACTACGTTTACAGTCAATCATATAACCGGTTCAATCCAGTCGGAGGATTGACTCCTGCTTGTATTCTCACAACAGTGAACTTCTGAACGCCCTAGAGGTAATCTCCCTACAGATGAAACACTGAAAAATGAACAAATCAGTCCTTTAATGGAGTCTTGTAGAAATGAAGTATGAGGCTCAGCGGTTCGTTTTTAGGAGGTACATTATTCAAGCTGTAAATTGAAATGGCGAGCGGGGCTCGTAGACCAGCTCACCGATGGATCACTCTTGAGGCCACTCATTTTTCATTTTACCTATAAACCGCTGTAAACCACGGCTCTCAGTGTGATTTTCATTCACTGTGTTGAGTATGTGATCGTTTCAAATGAAACTTTCTAGAATAAGCCGCTTTGAATTGTTAACGGAGGCTTACAACAATTTGCAAAATGTCTCCTTAAATGAATAGTTTATCTTGAAGAACATTTGACTTTTTATTTTATCCGTGGTTTAATTCTACTTTTATTCTCATGTATTATGGTTTTATTTGATTCTGGTTTAATCTACTCTTTTTGTTTTCACCAAAAATGTTGACAGTGCTGATTAAACAACTGAAAATGATTTAATTCTTTGTTCCTTTGATTGCGTTGTATTGCATGGATTCACATGCTTGACTCGTCATGACTTTTGCTTTTGTTCTTCTTTTATAAACTCATTAGTTTGGTTTCTCAATCTCAACCTTTTTGTCATTTCCTTCTTTGCTCCGTCTTCGCCTCAAGCAAGCCATTTCTCTGAGGATTTGTGTTGTAATGGGTGGCGTTTGTGAGGGAAAAGGGGGAAATGACTAAGGCTGATAAAAGAGGGTAATATGAGAGACGCTTGTGCAACAAAGCTGATTTCTGTTTCATTAGAGATGGATAAATCACAAAGGGCTTGCTTTCCATATCAGAGACTGCTATCAGACTTGAGGCCACTGTGGTGAAGAATGCACTCAATTGCGTAGAACAGTAGAGTGAGTATTTGCATTGCTAGTATTGCAGCTGTCAAGGGGCGACCAGAAATCAGTCTTTACGAGTTGGTGATTTTGGGAGGCATAAACATCATCAAATGTGAGAGTGGCTAATGACTAGTTCCTTTAAGGTTTGATTACTTGGACTTTCAATGAAGATTTCATTAATAATATCTTAATTTGTGTTTCAAAGTCTAACCAAAGTCTTATGGGTTTGGAACGTCACATGAGAGTATAAATTATGATTTTTGGGTGAACCTTTAAGCATGTTGTTGTACACACAGAAAGTCAACATTCTTTTTTATTAAAGTGTTGAATTGTCGCCTGTCAACCTTTAGTTGAAAAATTTATTTTTAAAGAGCGCTTTTATGCGCATTTCTGTCAAAGATATTTTTTAAAGTGTCAAAATTAAGCAAACATTGATTTTTACAGAGTCAGCTATTCAGTATTTTGTCAAAAGATTGTCAGCATTCTTGGTTTATTCATCCGTCATGATATGTTGTAATGGATATTGTTTCTTACATTAAAGGTCCCATGGCATGAAATTTTCATTTTATGAGGTTTTTCAACATTAATATGAGTTCCCCTAGCCTGAATATTGTCCCCAAGTGGATAGAAATGTTAATCGGTGTAAACCCGAGTTCTGGCTGTCTTTCTCTGCCTTTGAGAAAATGACAGGCCAGACGAGCCAATCCTGAAGTCTCCTGGTTTGATGTCCAAGCAGGAACGGTTACCTCCCTTTCCTCCACCCAGAGAATTTGGCACGCCCATGCGAGCGCCATATTTGTTTGTCCTGGAGAGATCATGGCTTGTGAACGAGTAAATGCTGGCAGTTTCTCAGTGTTTGGATGTACAAATGAAAACAGAAGTCTTTTTTCAGTTCCTTCTGATCTGTGATCATTGATTTCTTATGTGTTGCTAATTATTTATTATTCGTGCACACAATGCGGCTTCTCTCTCTCCAGACAGAACGGTGTTTTCGTGTTTTCTATCTTGTGAGTCAGTGTTTTTTGTACGTCATCGTCGCGTCTATCGGTTCTAAAATGTGCATACAGTCATGAGTTTCTGCTCAACATCGGCAGAGTAACATCTTTAGAGAAAAACTTCACACACGCCGAAGCTCGGGCTGCACTGGCCGGTGGCCTTCAACATCCCCGACCCCCAGTACTGCATCTGGCCCACAGCGGAGGCACCAAACGCGGCGTGAGATTAAGCAGACGGGGGGTAAGCGTGAGCATATTCGGGCTAGCCAGCCTAGCCCCACAATAAACTGGATTACATTCGATTACTGCTGTTGTGTCTTTGTTTGCGCTGTGTACTCAACGCACGTCACTGACGCTTTTATTTTATTTTAAAAATAATGCTATTATCAACACTTACTTTTAACTCGTTCATCTCGACAGCTGTAATGGTTCTTTGCATGTGTTACAAAGTTGGTAATAATGATGAAGACGGACTCGGTGTGACTGGGACTCGTGTTTATTCAGAACTCTCAGATACAAACACAATAAACTCGCGCTGACTGACAGCTCTCTCATAACTCAGTAGTTACTATAAATAGCTTTGTTAGCAATCGCTGAGCTCAGTCTCTGGTACATTAGTGATGTCCGGTTCGCGAACAATCTTTCTTTTGAACCAGTTCTTTTAAGTGAACCGAATCAGTTCACCAAATCAGACTGAATCGTTCTAAACGGTTCGCGTCTCCAGTCAGCGCTGATCCATAATTTACTAAAGTTACTAACTTTCTGACATGAGTGACAGCCCCTCCGACTAGAAATAGACTAATAACCTGAAGTATATGCTGTAACTACAACAGTTCAGACATGCTGAGAACTGATGTGAAGTGAACTCAGGTCCATCCGTCTCTCTGGCAGCAGCTCGTGCCTGCTCCTGCCTCGTAGACCTCGTTAAACCACGCCCCCTCCGCTCATTTAAAATGCAAAGATGTCAGCCAATCACAACAGTGGGCGTTTTTACTGAAACAGGGCAGTCAGCCACAGGGCAAACAGCAGTATAGAAAAAATGCCTTTTATTTCTAAATTATGACATTTTATGATGTAAAAGTCATACTAACAATATAAGTACACCTCAGGAAACATTATAAAATAATAGAAAAATGCCATGCCATGGGACCTTTAATGAAAAATTTTTTGAATGCAGGGGTGCCAGAATGGGCATTGTTTGGTACATTGTAATATCTGAAGAAAATTGACGAGTAATAAATAATGTTTTGCCTAAGATCTGTTGTTGCTCTTAACATATATTTTTTTAGTTCAGCTTACTTGACAATGTTGAGGCAATCAGTTTCCTTAGATTTTCCTAGTAATGTGACACTATTAATAACTTAACGCAATTTTTTTTTTACAAAATTAAGTTTTGCCAACTAAAAATGAATACGCTATTTTACTTTACGTTCACTTGTAGTACAGTTGCAGTAGAAATGATAAACGTAGTCGTGAACTAGTTGTACTTAAAGTTTACTATACACTCTAAAAAAAAAAAGGTTCTATATGGCACCAAAAATAGTTCTTGGCTCGTAATCATAGGGGAACCTTTTTTAGTGCTATATAGCACCATTTTTGGTGCTTCAGTGGTTCTTCAGCGGTTCTTCACCGGTTCTTCAGAGGTTCTTCACCGGTTCTTTGACTAAGGTGCTATATAGCACCTCTGAAGAACCACTGAAGCACCAAAATTGGTGCTATATAGCACTAAAAAAGAGGAGCCAGAGGAGAACTGGCACCCCGACTGAGCCTGGTTTCTCCCAAGGTTTATTTTTCTCCATTAGGTCACCTAATGGGGTTTTGGTTTCCTTGCCACTGTTGCCTCTGGCTTGGCGTGCTCAGTTGGGGACATTATTATTTAGATTAATTTCGATGTTTAGTTGAAAAATTTAAACTAAATAAACATTTAAACTAAATTACTGATCGAATTATTGATCTAACGCCCACACTGTCACTGTATGATACTTGAAATGTTTCCAGAATGGCTATACAGCTGATTAAAATTATGCTGCATTATTTTCCTGTTTAACACTGTAAAGCTGCTTTGAAACAATCTACATTGTTAAAAGCGCTATATAAATAAAGTTGACTTGACTTGACTTAAAAAAGGTTCCCCTATGATTACGAGACTTTTTTTTTAGAGTGTACTGTTACACATATAGTACACATAAACGTATACTTTTTATATACTAAAGTGGGCCAATTTAGTCTCAAGCAGTATTGGAATAGTACACTCACAAGTATACTACTAGTACATTGATATACTTACTAAATAAAGTATACTTACATTTACTTGAGAATTACTTAAAGCTGCTGTCCAAAGCTTTTTTTTGTGTTCAAGATTTACAAAAATTATATGAGAATGTACAACATGAATCTTTTTTCCAAACTGTGTTTTTGTCTTACCCTGAATCATTATGGTACACTTATAATAAGTGTTTATATATGGGACTATTTCAGACCGGTCTGGTAGGAACCGCTGCGGAGGAGCACAGTCTCTGCGTGACTCGCCATAGACATAAACAGAGAGAAGTAGATCCGGCTGCAATGTTCTTCCGCAAGACGCATGCAGTTCGTTTATTAACCGCTAAAGTGCAAAAAGTTACAGCTTTAAGTATACTTAATAAAAATTAACTTGAAGTATTATTTTTTCGTAAGGGATGTAGGGGAGAGCAGGCACAACCTAAGGCAGGGTTAGTGGTAACACACATGGTTTAAAACATCCCACACATGCCAGGATGACGAAAGTGCATTAGTGTATGTACTAGTTGCCATATTAACATTATTTAGAGAAAAAATTGCGCCAAAATTAAAAAATCTTTGAAAGATATCACTGAACATTTATTTAACCTTAGCTAAAGTACATTTCTTACTTAAAGGGTTAGTTCACCCAAAAATGAAAATAATGTAATTTATTACTCACCCTCATGCCGCTCAACACCCGTAAGACCTCCGTTCATCTTCGGAACACAAATGAAGATATTTCTGTTGAAATCCGATGGCTCAGTGAGGCTTGCATATAGGCATCAATGTAATTTACACTCTCAAGATCCATTAATGTACTAAAAACATATTTAAATCAGGCCATGTGAGTACAGTGGTTCAATATTAATATTATAAAGCGACGAGAATATTTTTTGTGTGCCAAAAAAACGCTAAATAAAGACTTGTATAGCGATAACCGATTTTAAAACACTGCTTCATGAAGCTTCGGAGCGGAGATGAATCAGCGAGTCGATTCAGCGGTTCGGAGCGGCAAAGTCACGTGATTTCAGCAGTTTGACATGCGATCCGAATCATGATTCGACTCGCTGATTTGTTTCCGTCCGAAGCTTCATGAAGCAGTGTTTTGAAATCGGTTATGACTATATAAGTCATTATTTAGTTTTTTTGGTGCACAAAAAATATTCTCGTCGCTTTATAATATTAATATTGAACACTGTACTCATTTTAAGTTTATTTTTCATCTCTGTTTGTGTTTATTTAAAATGAGACAAATATGATACTATTTTAATCTTATATCTGTTATGTAACAGTTGATATAGTTCTTTTAATGTTCAGAAATGCCTAATTATTATAATGTTTTGAACTATGATGCATAGCTGTGTTTTGCTGTGTGTTTGTTGACAGAAAAACTCAAATGTGTTTGTTTTTAATGATTAAAAAATGCCATTATTTTATTTGAAAAAGTTAATAATTGTATTGTATTTTATTGACAAAATATTTTAGTTTGTCTTGGACATTTTTTTATTTATTATATCAGCTGTCATGCTACAATGTACCCCACCTGTGGGGCATGTTGTCACATTTCACTTCCATTTTTTGGGGGTAAATCAAGAAAAAAGTATTACATAATTGTACTAGACGTGTAAAATTAATGTGGGAAAATGATTTCTCTGAACCCCAAGTGGATTTACACAAACGGAGAAAGTGAAAAAGCGTTAGGTTGTGCCCCGCTCTCCCCTACTGCTGCTGCAAGTCAAATGCAAATGTATTTCTCCTCAAATGTGAATGTTTAGCAGCAAGAATGCTGATTCTTTGTCAAAATAAAATGTTTTTACCGTCAATAGCGCTGAACAGTACAGCAAACTGGCGACCTCCTGAGATTAAAACGTATTGTGTGTGAACAGGGCTTCAGAATGAGTGGCTTTAATGTTTCTTCTTACCTGCTTGTGTGAGCCACATTCGGAGAGGTTTTTTAGAAAGCGAAAAGCATTTGAGATTATGTTTTCAATTTACTTGGAAATCGACCTGTGTCACCCGTGCTTGTATATATGAATAGAATATTTATCTCATGCATTCTCAAGGATGAATGTCTCTGTTTACTGGGGTTGATGTCAGCTGGATTTATCCGCTATCATATCAAACAGGTACTAGAGCACTTATTTTTCCTCCTCCTCCTCTTTATCTCTCTCTCACTGACATCCCACGTCAGGTCACGACTCGCACTGTTCTCTCACACCGTGTTCCTTTATCCCTCCCCTCTCTCGTTTTTAATCTTCTCCTCCTCTTCAAAGATTGTGTGATCTGCCACTCTGAGTCTGAAATTAGATTAACCTCTGATCAGATGGAGCGTCTCTCTGTAGATCAGCCCCGGTGTGCTGCTGCCTAATGCCAGGGTTCACTCTGAGCTGCATCAATGATGCTAATTACACTTTAAAGGACTGTTTGCAAAGGTCTATGTAGGCTGAAAGGTCACTGAAGAGGAGAGTAATTGGAGGTTTGCTTGCATTAAGACAAAGACATGCCTTTAATGATATTTTAAGGATGCTTAATATGCGTTTCCAGCCATGTTTCCTAGGGTTCCATTATTGTATTATTATATTATATTAATTATATTATTATAAAACTTATAATATTTATAAAATTCTGGTACTTTTTTTTATAGCATTTACATTTTGATTGGATTTAAATTATTATTAGAAATTAATAATAATTTATTAGATATTATGCCCAAAAGACTTTGTTTGGTTTGTGTATTTGCATTGATCCTCTGTGTGAAAATATTTTTTTCCTATTTTGATATTTTAACATTACAATTTGGCATTGAATCTTTTGTGTGGGATGTTTTTTAATGAGTTCCATAAATATCTAATTTTGTGTAACTGTTTTGAGTTATCCTGGGTTAAATTATTAACTGAAATTCATTTGGTGGATTTAATTCTGCCTGGCACCCGAATTAGTACATTATATTATATTATATTATATTATATTATATTATATTATATTATATTATATTATATTATATTAATTATATTATATTATATTATATTATATTATATTATATTATATTAATTATATTATATTATATTATATTATATTATATTATATTATATTATATTATATTATATTATATTATATTATATTATATTATATTATATTATATTATATTAATTATATTATATTATATTATATTATATTATATTATATTTATTATATTATATTAATTATATTATATTAATTATATTATATTGATTATGTTGATTATATTATATTAAACATATTATTTTATATTATATTATTATATTATATTTATTATGTTATATTGTTATATTATATTAATTATATTATATAATATTTTTTTATATTTTATTTAGTGCTGGGCAATCGATAAAAGTCCAAAATAAAAGTTTGTTTTTACATAATACATGTGTGTGTACTGAGTATAATTTTATATATATATATATATATATATATATATATATATATATATATATATATATTATATATTAGTGGTTGGCATAGATTATTTTTTTTAATCTAGATTAATCTCACTGTAATCTTGGAATTAATCTAGATTAAAATGGCTCATTTGACTTCTGCCGAAGGCATTCAGAATATGTGTACTCGTAAGTGATCGTTTGTCTTTTTGTAGTTTGAATAATAAATAACTTCTGTCCCTATATATATATATATATATATATATATATATATATATATATATATATATATATATATATATATATCATTTATCTTATATAATATCTCTATATAAATATAACATACATGTATGTGTGTGTATTCAAAGTATACATAATAAGTACTACATACACATATATTATGTAAAACACAAACGTTTATTTTGGATGCGATTAATCACGATGAATAGATTGCCCAGCACTAATTATATTATATTATATCATATTATATTATTAAAAAACATAATATTTATAAATAAAACATTCTACTGCTTGTGGTCTCAGCCAACCCAGCACTTCATCATAATCTCTCCATTCAGCTAGGATCATCAACCATAACTCCGTCCAGGACAGCCAGGAATCTTGGAGTTGTGATTGATGATCAGCTAAAATTCACTGACCACATTACTGCAACATCCCGGTCCTGCAGATTTGCGTTATACAATATTAGGAGGATCAGACCCTTCCTATCAGAGCAGGCCACACAACTCCTGGTCCAAGCTCTTGTTCTCTCCAGACTGGACTACTGTAATGCTCTTCTAGCGGGCCTTCCGGCATGCACTATCAAACCCTTGCAACTGATCCAGAACGCAGCGGCGAGGGTGATCTTTAACGAGCCAAAGAGAGCGCACGTCACGCCTCTCTTCATCAGTCTCCACTGGCTGCCAATAGCTGCTCGCATCAAATTCAAGTCACTGGTGCTCGCCTTCAAAGCAACCACTGGCTCTGCACCAATATACCTAAACTCGCTTGTTCAGACTTACACACCCTCCAGGAGCTTACGGTCTGCCAGTGAACGACGCCTTGTAGTGCCATACCAAAGAGGCATGAAATCACTCTCACGGACCTTTTCCTGGACTGCCCCCACCTGGTGGAATGACCTGCCTATCTCAATTCGAGCCGCCGAGTCTGTAGCCATTTTCAAAAAACGGCTAAAGACACGTCTTTTCCAGCAGCACCTAACCAATCAAGAATAGCACTTAACATTCCATACGATTCATTTTCTGTCTGTCTAATTTATTTAAAAAAAAAAAAAAAAAATTTGTCGTGTGTTCTGTGTTAGATTAACTGAGACTTGTTACAGCACTTGCATACTGTAGCCCTTGACCGTTCTAGTTGCTTCTATTGCTCTCATTTGTAAGTCGCTTTGGATAAAAGCGTCTGCTAAATGACTAAATGTAAATGTAAATGTTCTAATACTTTAACGTTAGTATTGTTTTCATGTTTTTTCTTGAATAAAGATATGTCACTGTGGTATAAACATTGGACTCACAAGCACGTCTTTTGGTTTTCAGGCTGTGTGTTTATGTCTATACATGCTTGTACATCTTAAAAATGTCATCTTTTAAATGTGCGCCTAGGGCCCAAGAACAAGCAGATTGACAGTTTAACTCTAGTTCTCCGGAGGAGAGCCAGACACTTCACAAAGCACTTTACACACTACACACTTACAAAATATAAAAGATGTCTAATTACGCTGTCAAAAAAAAATAGTTAAAAAATATAAAAAGCCAGGAAGACGTGTTCAACAGTGAAATGAAAGCAAACAAGAGTTCCTCTGCCAAAGATTAAAAACTGTCTGTCTGTCTGTCTAGCAAAAATGTGTTTTATTTTAACGTTCCGCACATAAACTGATCCATTTATAATTGCATCAACACAGACGCAAAAAACAGCCCATATTTAAAAATACAGCGTTTTGGTTGCACGCACAGTCTATTTACTAGATATTTTCAAACATGGTTCATTTTATTCTTTAGAAAATAACACATTTTTTATATTAGAAGATCAATTTGCACTTATCATCTCCTTGCCTTCACCCTCTGCTCTGTCTTTTTTCAGAGGATCAGTGGAACAGCCGTTTTTCTGCAGTATCCCTTCTCTGTGTGGTCAAATCTCCTTAGAGCGTGGCCTTGTTAGATCCAACACGACACGCCAAATCAGCGTGAGTGGCAGATAGCGGTGCCGCGGGCCATCAGGCACTTCACTCACTCCTACTCACTCACGGCCAGAAGACAAGCTTTACTTCTTTTGTATTTTGGTAGAGGAGGTTGGTGGGTTGTGTGAGTTTCTCCAGCTAGAGTGTTAACTAAATCCTGACAACGGGACACAAACACTACGAATGAGACATTTTTTAGACCGAGGGCGTAATATTGCGAGATCATTTCCAGCTGACATGTAACATTAATCTGAACAAGATGTGATAATGGAAATAGGTTTTTAGAACTAAAAAGGGCTTTGTTGTAATTCTATAGGATAAAGGCACAGTACGGCTCTGTAAATGACGCTCTTCTTTCATTTGTCTTGTTTAATCACTTTAAGATGTGTCAGCGCACTCGATGTCACTGCGCCGCTCCTTTAATGGAAGGGTAAGAGCCTCGTCTGGCGTCATTGTGAAGTCCTCTGTCTCCATTTTATTAAAAAAACTTGTCGCCTACAGCGTTCAGACGCACTCAATGATTCGCTTCGATTACCTGAAGGAAATAATACACTATTGCTTATTTTAATGACTTTAAGATCCCCCGTGTGCATCTTGCTGATGGGAGCACTTTTAATCATCGAGCTTCGATAAACAGTGGCTGAGGTTGTATTTCTTCCCCGGGCTTACTGGAATACTAATGCGCCGCGCCGGTGTAACGGCGAGACGAGGTCATCGCTGAAACACCCTGTCACTTCCTGACGGCGCATGAGGAAGAGGAAGTCCTTTTAGAGGCTTCTCACACACCGTTTAAGTCGTTTAATGAACTGCTGAAGAAAGTCACTTTTTCTTCTTGCGGTTTGTGGCTGCATAAGGGCAGTACGCATCTGTGACCTCAACAATTGTGGGTTTTTGTTTTTGTTTTGAACTGTTTGGTTGAATAACTCCTACTCTGACTTAAGGGGATAGGTCGGGGGGATCAGGACCCCCCAATCTGAGGGTTTTCCCCCCTTAAAAATAGAATTAAAACCACATTGTGTATTGTAAATAATATATTGATACATACTTTAAAATAATTGTGTAAGTAGTAAAGCAATAAAAACGCAAACGGGGCAAAAAATGTGTTTTAAGTTTAGAAAATGTTTTAGTCCCCTCTCTCTTACCTCACAGTGGTTTGGTCAGTGGCGTAACGTGGGGTTTCAGTCAGGGCCTCCACTAACGATCAACACACCCCACACAAATATTTTTGATTTTGACAGGGCCAGCAGAGAAGGCCCTGATGGCCCTGACAGCCCACCACTGGGTTTGGTCCACCACGCACCTCACCCAAGTACACCTACAAGTCTATTGGGAGAAAACAAAGTTCAGTCAGGTCCACTTAAGTCAAAAACACCATCGACAAACTTTAAGTCAACTTTTTATTGGCATATTTTGCAAAAAGTTACACTTGGCGATATGGCTCTGTTTTAAATTCCCCATCCTTTTCATGAGCTCCATGAAAAGCCAAGACAGGAAACAGAAGCAGATTCTGGGGACAACCTGGGAGGGCAGCCAAATCACGCTTTGAAGCGTTATGAATCAGTGAGTCGATTCAGCGGTTTGTTCGCCAAAGTCACGTATTTCAGCAGTTTGACAAGCGATCCGAATCATGAATCGACTCGCTGATTCATAACGCTCCGAAGCTTCATAATGCTGTGTTTTGAAATCGGTCATCTCTATATAAGTCGTTATTTAGGTTTTTTTTGCACACACAAACTATTCTCGTCGCTTTATAAAGTTATTGTAGACCCACTGTAGTGAGATGGACTTTGTAACGACGTCTTTAGTAGCTTTGGTCTGACGGGTGTCCAACAACATGAGGGGAAGTCATTAATGACAGAATTTTCGTTTTTGGGTGAACTAACCCTTTAAGAGATTGCACTTTGTGCATTGGAAGCACTCAAATGTCTGTTTTGTATTGCTACCTCTTTAAAACAGGAAGTTATTTATTCATTTTTTCAGAAGTTGTAGGATATTCCTTTTGTAAAGCTACAGAACTTGTTTGACTCAATGTTTTGTAAATTTGAGCCATGTGTTTATAAAGGTCTTCAATAAAACAAGATGAGAACTTAAATATTCCCAGCACTTTCTGTGATGTAGTGCTTTTTTTTCTCTTTTTCATCAAACCGCAGTTTTTGCAAGTTCCCGCAATTTCATCGCATAAAATTGCATAAATATCCCGCGTTTTCCATCGCATTTTTTAATAAAACGTGCCGCATAATCAAGGATTTTTGCCTGCAACAATCACAAAAAAAAGCCGCATTTTTCTGGAAGGACTGATTAGAGGTCTTCATGGAGCCCCCGAGACCCGTGGCCCCGGGACCCGTACGGGTTCGGGTCTATATTTTAAATGATTAGCCGGGTCCGGGTCGGGTCCCAATCTATTACTCCAGATCCCGGGTCTGTTTAACATCTGTGTGTAATACGAGTCGATCCGGACTCGGAGAACACTGCCCGTGATCAGAGTCAGTCAGCACTGCTTGTGTGTTTTTTGTAACTTGCAGCTTGTAAAATTAGGATACGAAAAGTGTGAGCCGGGAAATAAGGTTTAAAAGAAAGAAGAAAGACATGAGCGATCTCTCTCGCTCCCGCTCGCTCGCTTTCTCTCTCAGCCGTTGAAAGCGCACAGTAATAATGGATACCTTCATGAGTGATGTGCGAAAAAAGCTAAAAAATAACGAATATAAAGAAGTTAAACCCACGGGCACCTCTTCTGTCTCGGCATCCTTCATGTATATTGTGGACAAACATAAGAAAAAAGTAAGTGCTGTTAAGTGTATTAGCCTACGTGTGTCGCACTGTTGAAGTTTGGTTTGAATGTATATTTAAATAATATATTTCAAATCAGCAACAAAATCTCAGGTGAACTGTCACAAACAGTCCCATGATGCGCGTGGTGGGAGCAGCGGCACTGGTCACAAATGTTTTCTATGACGCTCAAATTGCGTAAAAAAGCTCATATTTCAGGTTGCTCCAGCTAACGCGCATGTGCAGTCTCACGCGCGTGTCATGTTTCTATGGCAACCCGAGCTTCCGCAGTGACTGGCTTTAATAATAATATGAACCGTCTTGTTTAATCTTAAAGTTTTGGTGGTCAGACTCGGCTCACAGAGATGATAGCAAATAAATAATTCTGATGTCAGCGGCCACCGAACGAGCAATCGTTATTATAGTTCAAAAGGGTAAACAGTCAAAGTTATTATGCGAGTTAAAGGGTCACTTCAGTGATTTAGCATTAGGCTTTGTATCAGTAGAAACCCGGTAGTATATTCAAATTATGGTACTTTCCCCCCTCATATCCCCCTGAGACTAGAGAAGTATGCATTTTATTTCTGGAAAAATTCCTCCGATGACGCAAATATCGTCATTTTGCGCCATCGGAGGATTTTTTGGCCAGAGGTAAAGACTACAGCCACTAGATGGAGCTGTTCCGCATGTTATCAACCCGCCCATAGGGGAGAGATCTCACGCACAGAATGTAAGACACAGACGGCCGAACGGACAATCATAATAACGGAGTGCGACAGAGTAGCCAAGACAGGAAACAGAAGCAGATTCTGGGGACAACCTGGGAGGGCAGTGAAACCCCCCCCCCCCCCCCCCCTTTAGAACAGAGTATTAGACAGTCCCTCCAGAAAAACGTGATTATGCGATCGCATGATTTAATGCATAATCAGCCAAAGTCGCATTTTTTCAAAAACGCTGCACTTTCGCCGCATAAATTGCCTATTTCCACGTGCAAAATATGCGGGACTAGCATGATTTTAGAAACCCTGCATTTTCGTTGCAAAAAAGTAATATATATTTGCAGAAAGTTTAAACCATAGATATCGGTGAAACCATGATGAAGCACGCAAATTCCCATTTGCCAACAAAAAAAAACAGCAAAAGACAGCACAAAGCAGTTTCCCGGTGTGTTGACCGATTTCAAAACACAGCATCATGAAGCTTTGAAGCGTTATGAATCAGTGAGTCGATTCAGCGGTTTGATCGCCAAAGTCACGTATTTCAGCAGTTTGACACGCGATCCGAATCATGAATCGACTCGCTGATTCATAACGCGTTGAAGCTTCAGAGACAGAGTAAAGTGAGTGTTTCAACTTTTCAATGAATTCCTGTGATAGTTTAGCTTCAATATGCGATCTGAAAACGTGCCAGACTGGCGCTTAACGTTACCTCAGCTCTGCGATGAATGAAATCTGACACTGCTGCGTCTGTGCAGGGACTTTCGTTCGGCTCACTCACACTTTATTGAAAAGACACGTTCAGTTTTTAACTGTAGTGTTTATTCTCTAACTGAACGAAATGATTGTATTACTATGAAGATCAAAACGACGGTGTACGGAGTGTCGGGCAGCGAAGCAAGTGCATTCTGGGAGTTGTTGTCTTTCATCCACATGAGACAAAAATACATTTTCTGTCTTTTCTCAGTCTAGAAGGCACAAAATTCTAAAATAATTTCATATTTCTACTACATAAATGTTTACAAAACATTGAGTCAAACAAGTTCTGTAGCTTTACAAAAGGAATATGCTACAACTTCTGAAAAAATGAATAAATAACTTCCTGTTTTAAAGAGGTAGCAATACAAAACAGACATTTGAGTGCTTCCAATGCACAAAGTGCAATCTCTTAAAGGGTTAACCGCTGAATCGACTCACTGATTCATAACGCTTCAAAGCGTGATTTGGCTGCCCCCCAGTTTATATACAAAGCTTAATGCTAAATCACTGAAGTTACCCTTTAACTAGAGTCGAAATGCAAATCTGCAAAGATGCATTTGTCATCCATCACCGTGACATAGAGTGGACCTTTAAAGCTGAAATGATGAGTGAATTAGGCATGCTTGGAATAACAAGAGAGGAATAGCATGGATTTAACTTTTTGGCAAGGATATATTGCATCACAATCAAGTAACGTTACAAGGAAGGGAGACGATGGCTATAGGTAAGACAAAAAGTTATATGTTTCGCAACGTGTTTATTGACGTGTTGATATCAGTTTATTGTGGAATGTGTGACAATCGGGTCCAGTCGGGTCTGTGTCTTCGCGCCGGGTTCGGTTCCAGCTTTTAAATAATAGATGGGTCCAGGTCGGTTCCGGGTACTACATTTTTGGCATTTATCGGATCTGCACGGGTCCGGGTCCAGCTTTTGAAATAATAGACGGGTCCGGGTCGGTTCCGAATTTTTGGACCCGTGAAGACATCTACAGAGTATGCATCAATGACAGCAGAATGACATTGATTAAGTTAAACACAGTTTAAGGAGGAGCTGGGGTCGAGGTGGGTTGCAAAGCAGCGTGCAGCAGAAGCAGCCAAGCAGGCAGATTGAAGTTGCCAATTGAGTGCGTAGGAATCAGATCAGCTGATATGGGTGGGGTTGGAATTTTTCCAATCAGCTGTTAGCAGAGCTCGACTACGTGGCCTGCCTGAACTGAAGCAGAATGCTTGATTTCTTCAGTAGTTGTGGAACTCCAGTAAGGGCTGTTAAAGGTCCCATGGCATGGCATTTTTCTATTATTTTATAATGTTTCCTGAGCTGTACTTATATTGTTAGTATGACTTTTACATCATAAAATGTCATAATTTAGAAATAAAAGGCATTTTTTCAATACTGCTGTTTGCCCTGTGGCTTGAATGCCCTGCTTCAAGAGGCGTGTCTGCTGTGAGACTTCAGTAAAAACACCCACTGTTGTGATTGGCTGACATCTTTGCATTTTATATGAGCGGAGGGGGCGTGGTTTAACGAGGCACGAACAGGCACGAGCTGCTGCCAGAGAGACGGATGGACCTGAGTTCACTTCACATCAGTTCTCAGCATGTCTGAACTGTTTTAGTTACAGCATATACTTCAGGTTATTAGTCTATTTCTAGTCGGAGGGACTGTCACTCATGTCAGAAAGTTAGTAACTTTAGTAAATTATGGATCAGCGCTGACTGGAGATGCGAACCGTTTAGAACGATTCAGTCCGATTTGGTGAACTGATTCGGTTCACTAAAAAGAACTTGTTCAAAAGAAAGATCGTTCGCGAACCGGACATCACTAATGTACCAGAGACTAAGCTCAGCGATTGCTAACAAAGTTATTTATAGTAACTACTGAGTTATGAGAGCGCTGTCAGTCAGCGCGAGTTTATTGTGTATGTATCTGAGAGTTCTGAATAAACACGAGTCCCATTCACACCGATTCCGTCTTCATCATTATTCTACCAACTTTGTAACACATGCAAAGTACCATTACAGCTGTCGAGATGAACGAGTTAAAAGTAAGTGTTGATAATAGCATTATTTTTAAAATAAAAGAAAAGCGTCAGTGACGCGCGTTGAGTATACAGCGCAAACAAAGACACAACAGCAGTAATCGAATGTAATCCAGTTTATTGTGGGGCTAGGCTGGCTAGCCCGAATATGCTCACGCTTACCCCCCTTCTGCTTAATCTCGCGCCGCGTTTGGTGCCTCCGCTGTGGGCCAGATGCAGTACTGGGGGTCGGGGATGTTGAAGGCCGAGCTTCGGCGTGTGTGAGGTTTATCTCTGCCGATGTTGAGCAGAAACTCATGACTGTATGCACAGTTTAGAACCGATAGACGCGACGAGGACGTACAAAAACACTGACTCACAAGATAGAAAACACGAAAACACCGTTCTGTCTGGAGAGAGAGAAGCCGCATTGTGTGCACGAATAATAAATAATTAGCTACACATCAGAAATCACTGATCACAGATCAGAAGGAACTGAAAAAAGACTCCTGTTTTCATTTGCACATCCAAACACTGAGAAACTGCCAGCGTTCCCTCGTTCACACGCAATGGTCTCTCGAGCGTTTGCATGGGCGTGCCAGATTCTCTGGGCGGAGGAAAGGGAGGAAACCGTTCCTGCTTGGACGTCAAACCAGGAGACTTCAGGATTGGCTCGTCTGGCCTGTCATTTTCTCAAAGACAGAGAAAGACAGCCAGAACTCGGGTTTACACCGATCAACATTTCCATCCACTTGGGGACAATATTCAGGCTAGGGGAACTCATATTAATGTTGAAAAACCTCATAAAATGGAAATTTCATGCCATGGGACCTTTAAGGCTATTTTCCTTGCATCTGATATTTTATTGGTTATTGTTTGGTAGCTTGTTGTAAATCTCCCACTACATCTAACACGACGATAAGCCTGTGTGAACTGATATTAGGCTAATATTGTAGATTTACCGCTGTGGGTTTTGCTCAGTACTATGTGGAAGAAGCAAGATAATTGAATAACTATATTATCGTGTGGTGAACCTGATAACTCCTATTTAAGCAACTATTGCTTTGTGTTGTTGTCCAGATAAAATGACAGAGAATAGAAAAACGGACATAAGATCATCTTTCAGTGCACCAAAACGCCACACATCCTTACATTTCGGCTGTATTATTTGTGTCACCTTCAAAAATTGCCCTTGCGATATTTTTTGTTTACTGTCCCCCCAACTGTTAGATGAAATTTACACCCATGCCCTCATGTCATTCCAAACCCGTAAGATCTTTGTTCATCTTCTAAACACAAATGAAGATATTTTTTATGAAATCCGAGAGCTCTATGACCCCATAAGAATTGTTTTCTTTGTGAATCAAATCATCATACACTTTAAAAAAAAGGTTCTATATGGCACCAAAAATGGTTCTTGGCTCGTAATCGAACCTTTTTAAGTGCTGTTTAGCACCAATTTTGGTGCTTCAGTGGTTTTTCAGCGGTTCTTCAGGTAATGATTTCTGAAGGATCATATGACACTGAAGACTGGTGTAATGGAAATACAGCTTTGTATCACAGGAACTAAATGTATTTTTTATATATATATATATAAAATATATAGTTATTAAACATATTATATAGTATATTAAACATTTTCACAATATTAATGTTTTACTGTATTTTTGATCAAATAAATGCAGCCTTAATGAACGCAAGAGACTTCTTTAAAAAAAAAAAAAAAAAACAGACTTTTGAATGGTAATGTATAAAAAATACAAAGCCATGGTTTTCTATTTCAGACCTTATTCATTTTGAGTAATTTCAGTTCTGCATGTCGTTTGCCACCTCAGTTCAAACTCTTTAAAGCACATTCTCACTTCAACTCTGAAGTGTCTGTACATTCGGCCATCTCCATGTGTCTCTCTGTGTCAGGCCTCCAGCCGCTGCTCCTGCAGTTTCCTCTTTGTGCTGGTGTCAGTCTTCCTGATACACAGAGCTCCCGCTGTCATGGCTCACGGCAGCTCCTGTTGGCGTGCTGTGGGGTCTGCTGGAATAATGGATATAGAGGTTTCTAATGTCACAGCAGACTGACAGCTCACCGGAGGAGAGGAGAGGGACGCCACTGCGGCTCTGTGCATCAGAGGGAGGCCTGACATGCCCCTGAGAGAAGTCGAGCTCTGTGTTCTTCAAGCAGCTGAGAAGAGCCTGTAACGATATTAGTCTCTAGACGACGAAAAGCTGCACTGATGTGGAAATGTCAACTCTTTTCTTTTTAAGTTGCTGTTAGTAGGGGACAGAGAGATATTGGGCATACTTTGTTTAATCAAGATGGTTAAACCTGAGTAACTGTGTAATACCAAAGACTTTATATATATGAAGACGGTGCACTCCAACTACTTTTGAATGGGAGAAAGTGCAATGCCCAATATGGCGAATAAGCCCCGTCTTCTAAATGAAAGAGCCAATCGTTGATTGGTAAAGTCATCGCATCACTGCAGCCGTTAGAAGCTCTGGTTGTTATAGAAACAGGCAGTGTTCTGAGACACGCGTTTAGGATTGCGCATTAGCTTTGTCCAGGCTGAAAAATGCTTTTTTTTTTATCATGATTCGAGCATTTAGAAACAAAATTTATGAGAGAGTTGTCAGATTTCATTGGTTATTTCAAATATGAATTTTAATCGTAAGCTTGGCAAACAGTTTTGGAGAATTTGATATTTCCTCATTCAAAGAAAAAGGAACTTGCATGCCAGAGAGGCTTTTCAAAGATGGCCGTCGAGTGAAATGACTTGTCTTAAAGCATATTACATTATACAACCGTTCATATTGTCTTATAAAACACATTTTATAACAATTATAATACAATTTATTGCAACATTATCAACCCAGTTGTACTTGACGCTTACAATGTTTGTTTTTTTTTTCAAAACTATATACAGATTTTTTGTTCATGTTATTAACTATGGGTGCCAATAGAATATGTTTAAATGTAACATATTTTAATTGTTTAATATGTTAACATGTTAACTTTGACAGCTCTTAAAGGGATAAAATTTTGTCCTAATTTGACAGAATAATTTCGCCCTCATATGATTCCAAACCGATATTCTTTTCTTTTTATCTGAGAAAACACAAAGGGACTGTTCATATATATATATATATATATATATATATATATATATATATATATATATATATATATATATATATATATATATATATATATATATATATATATATATATATATATATATATATATATATATATATATATATATATATATATATATATATATATATATATATATATATATATATATATATATATATATATATATATATATATATATATATATATATATATATATATATATATATATATATATATATATATATATATATATATATATATATATATATATATATATATATATATATATATATATATATATATATATATATATATATATATATATATATATATATATATATATATATATATATATATATATATATATATATATATATATATATATATAATATATTTGGTCTATGCAATGGAAGTCAATGGTACAACATGAGGGTGGGTAAATAATTAGGCCTACCTAATTTTAGTTTCTGGCTGAATAGTCCCTTTAAGTTAAGTTTAACATTTAACATTGGTTTAAATCTACTATTTTTTTATTGGCCCTATTTTTCTCATGGCCCCCTGTTTGAAAACCCATAAAGGTATATTATAGCTAGTATCAAGGCATTACATATACACGCTTCATCTAAATGATTTCTTTTTCTCTGCCAATATAGCATCTCTCTCTATGTTGTATATTGTCTTTGGACACTGTGAAGGTCAGAAAGCAGTGATTTAATTTGGTGAGAAAATAAAGGGAAAGAAACTGAGAACTAGTGCGTGCAAAAAGCTGTTGAAGCATGTCAAGTGGCGTGTTACAAGCCCAGACAATGAATGTAACAGCTTTTTCCAAAAATGGGTGTAATAATAATTTTTTGCGACAAGCAGGAAGCTTTTCTGACCCACATTCGAACAGCTGTCCCCCCTGTACCAGCCTTTAATCCAGTCCGACCAGAGGCTCCGAATAAATCTGCATTCAATTAAAGGATTAGCGATGTTTAAACAGCATTTTTTCTCTCTCCCTCTTTCTTTCTTTATCTTTCAAGTGGGTGTCCATGAATGGCAGAATTGTACATGAGTGGCACTATGTCCACTGAAGGGTAGGGTGGGGTGGGGGCGAGCACAGGCTTACACAATCACTAATATTAAAAACATGTCACAGTTGAGCAGTTCAAATTGGACAGGTTTAAAATAATATTTCTATCACTCCAAAATGAAAATTGTCATTATTTTCTTTTCAGACCTGGTTTTCTTTTTTCCGTGGAACAAAGGGACAAATTTTGATGAATGTAGCATGCTGGTCACCTTTGTGTGGCGAACTGGAGCTTGTAGGCTTCAAAAAGTATCTAAAGCACCACATAAGTATGAAAGTGTGATTCAAGGTATGGTGTTCCATTTATGAACAAATCGTTCTTGAGAGTCAGATCTTTAAAGCCATTCTAATTCATTCATGAATGACTTTTTGTAGTAATGCAATTCCAGTTTTATCCTGGTAGTAATGGTTAACAGCTCACTGAAGTTATAACACGTTTTATGATACTTTTATGGTCAATTTGCATACATTTTGCAAAGAATACTATTCATTGGAAAAGAGAGACTAGGATATTCTTCAAAATATCTATTTTTCTGTTCTAGGGAGGAAATTTGGAATAATTAAAGGGGGGAGTAAATGATGAGTTCCGAATTTTCATTTTGGCTTAAAATCCCCCTGTAGTCAATTATTTTATCCGTTAAAACTCATCTTTGATTACCAAAATGACATATTTAAATGTTTTTACGTTGGAAAAAATTCTTCATGCCTTAAAATAGCTTGAATGTAACTCTACACCCTTCCTTCATTAATTATACGCGGTTCTATGAATGTGCAAATTATCCCCGGCTCGACTCACACCAGCTCAGAGATCCACTCGTTGACGTGATTGGTCACAGGTAGTTTGTGACGTCAGAAACGCCAGCGATTTCAAACCGCGACTGTCTTTGGTTCACTGCAGTTTTAAGGAGAAAATACTCAGCAATGGTGTTGACTTGTGAATTTGCATAGTTTGTCTTAAAGGTGTCATGAACTGGCTTATTTTTTTATACTGTTGTCTGAGGTCAACTTATGATGTTCGCGTGGTTTTTACATTCAAAAACATCACAATGAATAAGTAATAGGCTATTTTCTGCCTTGGTTTTGAGGCTCTCTGAAAAACGGTTGGTTTTGATGGGCGTGCACTGAAGACTTGGAAGTAAACGCCCAAGGCTAGGATTGGATAAGACTTGCATATTTAATGAGCTTCTGCTCCCCTGTCAGTGACAGCCTGTGGCAAACAGCGACCGGAATGAATCACCCAGCCCACAGCCAGGACTCGCAAAATATATTTATCAAACAAACGCAATGATTCATCTCTCATCCACCTGCGATTGATTGGAATGTTATTTCTGTATCATTTCTGTATCATCAGTGAATATAACCGCAAACCGTACACACACACACACACAAAAGGAATGTTATTTCACTACAGCCTGTTTTTTGTCTGAAAAACACATAACCCCGGGACTTTGCGAGCTGGCGTTATAAGTCCGAGTCTGATCACGAATTAACCAATAACATAGGGTTGTGCCGATGGACGATATCATCGTCCATCGTGATGGCTGACCGACATCACGATGGAGCGCGAACATCGTGATGCCACGCCCCCGTTGCGATTGCGACACACACTAATCCTCTTCTATAGTATTAGTTAAACTAAAAACTTAGCAGGAATTGCTCTGTAAATTAAATTGAGAATGTAACTAATGCATATAGCCTATGCTATTTTAAATACTGTAGTCTATGCCAGATATATATAGCCTACATTTTGAAATCATTTGAGGCTGAAACATCCATATGCATGCGTGTTTATTTTAGCACTTCCGTCAGTGAAACAACACAGCCTATAAAACATTTAAACGATTTTCAGTAAATAATCGTTACCTCAAGAATATAAGAAAATTAAATATTAGTTAGAAAAATATTTTATTCATACTATTTCCCTGCAAAGATGTGTCATATAGGCCTACCTCTGCGCTTTGAGAGGAATGTGGGACACAAGCTGGATAGACAACTTCTCGAATATCTTCATCTTCATGTGTTCTCCTGATGTTGCAAGGCAACACTTGTTGTAAAAGTTCTGAAGAGCGGATTTTATCTTCCACAAGGGCAAGACATTTAGGCAATGTTTGATTATTCACTGCCAGAGAAAACGAAACTAAAATCACCGCGGCGTGTGTGTGTGTGTGTGTGTGTGAAATGCGCTATTCAAATAGACCGCTATTCTTGACGCGCCTAACCAAGTTTAATAACAAGAACAAACTGTGTTAAATAAAATTTGAAGTAAAAAGGTATTCGTCCTACAGTGTTTTTTATACTTTACCACAGTAAAGGATGTGAATAGTTAATAGACTTAATTATAAGCAAACGAAAGGAAGAAACGATTATAATCCCCTGCGAAAATGGCGACGTGAGTGAAGATTTAGGAAAAGAAACGAGATGTCCATGTCCATTGGGATAAAATGGACTGGGCCTATTGTTAAAATTCACGGAAAATCGAGTGACCAGATCCAGATTGCAAAACAGAATGAAAAGTGCTATCTGACCATTATTTCCTTTCTAGGCTAAAAGCTTTGTGCTTCACTCCTGTGGTAATATTCACATGCAAGTTGCAACAGCATTCACATACAAAACACTGGGTTAGTAAAATAACGAAATAATTTTTTTAAGAGTAGAAAATAATATTTATGTAAAGAGATATATTTAAAAAAAAAGAGCTCAACTCAACTTAAGTGGAAGGAACCTATTTTTTTCCCCTCACGTGCAACCTAGCGGATCATGATTCATTATTTGGGTTAGTAAAAATAACGAAATGATAGTTTTAAGTAGAAAATAGTTTTTATGTAAAGAGATATAGTATATTATCTACCTATTTACATAATTACACCCCCCCCATCACAATGTTTTACTGTAAACATCCTCAACTGCCAATTTAGGGGATATCGCCCATCGCCCAACCCTACAATAACACCTTCTCCAGCCTGTGACCGCGTGCTAAGGTATGTAATCAATAGATATCAAACGATCTGTAACAATGCTAACATCTAAAAAACATGTTTTACTCACATAAGTGTGTTGCACCGTTCCTGTCAGATCCAATGTAGAAGGCACAGCATTGTGTTTTAATCTCAATATGTCTGCAAATCCAGTCTTGACCTGTATCTTCTTTACAATCGATTCCATGGTAATGAAGCGGACAAACGCAATGTCTTACGCACGTGAGCTGGAGCCGGCATTGTTTAGCTCCACGAGTCGGTACTTCTGCGTCCTTTTACGTCAATGGTCGACATATTGTGAGAGCTCTCGTTTTCTGGGCCTGGTGTCAATAAAAGCTTTTCTTTGACTAACAAGGACGTTTTCAGCTCTGAAACTTACAGGATATTCTTATATCACGATGAACTTTTATATATTAAAGGCTCATGGGAAAGTTGATTTCTCAATTCATCACCCCTTTAAAGCATATTAAAACACCACATAGACATATGAACAACATTTAAAGCTTGATTTTCACCACAAGGGGACTTCTACCAATTTTGTTATCAAAGCCATGAAGGGTGAATAACTGAAACAAGCATGAAAATGCCCAAAATACACCATACTGCTCAAAATGATGGTTTATCTGGTCATTTAAACAGGTTAGCAGTGGTGCAATAGAAGATCATTTGTGTTCAAAATGATGGTTTATCTGGTCATTTAAACAGGTTAGCAGGGGTGCAATAGAAGATAATTTGTGTTCATTTAATTCAGAAGATATTTATGCGTTCATTAATGTATTCATCCACTGATATTCTTCACACTTTCCTCACATACAGCACGAGGTGAACACTATGGCATTTATTATACTACAACAACAACAACAAGGCTGATACACACAGGTAGACTTACAGTAAAAGTGTATATGTGAGCGTGAAGATTAGCGTGTGTAAACGGTAGGTGGTGACGGGTCCATATGCTCTGTGCAATCAGCCCTCTAAATGAAAAGTTTATTTAAACCGCCGAACATGTGCATGTGCTCTGTAATGACAGGCAATAAATCAAAAGAGACAGGCCTTGAGCTGAAATAACGAAGAATAAAACCTCTCACCATTGATTTAGAAGAAAATGTGTGTGGATTTTATAGATTTACTGCGCCGAGAGGCATTTGACTGAATTTATACTGTAGGTATGGCAGATTTAATGTATGTTGTGTGTGTGTGTTAATATATATCCTTCTTTGTAGTCTCCTGTGCAGGGTTGTCCTATTGGAAAAATAAATTGGATGTGACACAGTTTGAATGCCTCTCTGGGACGTGAACATGCTAACCAGTGACTTTATTAATTAGCTGATAATGAACCGCTCATGCTCAGTTCCACTCAGAGGTGAAGCTGTAGATTCTGTTCTCAACTGTGTGTTAATTACAGGTGCCTGTGGTGCGGACGACCTCTCTCTCTCTCTCTCTCTCTCTCTCTCTCTCTCTCTCTCTCTCTCTGCCTGTTTATTCAGCAATGCTGCATTTATGACAGGGACCATAACATCTG
The DNA here is from genome assembly GCF_949357685.1 of Gobio gobio. Classification (NCBI taxonomy): domain Eukaryota; kingdom Metazoa; phylum Chordata; class Actinopteri; order Cypriniformes; family Gobionidae; genus Gobio; species Gobio gobio. The sequence goes on from NC_137118.1 coordinate 7,828,676, forward strand.
GAGGGGACGTGTGTCCTTTGTGAGTGTGGGTAGGCAGTGAGCATCTTTTGGTTGTGGTCAGTGTGTGCAGGGGTTTATGTATTTTACATTTATTTGTTTGTGAAAGAGGGTTGTCAGAATTTATGTATTACAGTTTTTCTCGATTGCTAAGACACATTTCTTGAAAGCTGCTCTCCTTTTTTCTAAACTGTGAACACAAAACCCAATTTTCAAGCTACATTCACAAAACCTCAGACTCTTCTTGCAAAACCAAACTTTCACCTCAAAACAGTTCAATCTGTGCTCAAAACTGAACTATGTTGTCAAATCGTGCCCCGCGTCAATCAAAATAAAAAACACTACTGAACAGTCACTAAACACTACGTAGAAAAATAGAAAACGCAATGCTCAGGACATGAAGCTGGAGAAATAAATGTTTATTGTTCACTGTAGGCTAAATGCATGTTGCAAAACAAAAACAAAAAAACCTGTTCATTTAGCACTTGTACAAAAAGACAAAACAGAAATCTTATGCATGTGCCACTTGTGTACAGTAAGCCCATGTGAAAATAAAGTACAAAAATATACATGGAATACTTGGCCTACGAACAGTTAGACCAACCCCCCATTACAATACTACAGTATATGGTACAGTGATGTACTGAAACATATATTTACTTACAGTGTACTGTGGTACAGTATATAGTATGTCATACAGTAATTGCTGTCAACATTTACATACTGTACTATAATGTCAAAAAAAGGTAATTACCTGTTCTCTTGGACACAGTGAATCTACTGATGTTTGGTTGTACCCTTTGTCCAGCCTCCCTCATGCTCATACCATGGACAAGAACATGGTCAATTACAGTAGCTCTAATTTCATCAGGAATTACTGTTCTTTGTCTTCGCTGATCACCTCGACCACCTTGACCTCCTCTCACACGAACTCTTCCTCTCAGATTTCTATCCATTGTAGGGCCTCACAAACCAGTGCTCTCTGAACTGGCTTACTGTATATGTTCCCTCACATCATTAGCCACAAGTGTGATCAATTTTGAGTTGTTGTGTTCAAGTGGTGACATCTGTGCTTTAATTGTGTTTGACTTTTGTCACCTGTGCTCACCATTTTGTAGCACGGGTGCATCACAATGAAAATGTGTTGGCAAGTTGTGTCTAAACAGGTGAAAAGTGCTTATGGTTTTGCCAAAAGAGTGATTGATTCAATCAGTGGGTTCAGGCAACTGAGCATTTGGTTCAGACAATAGGGTTATATATATATATATATATATCCATCCATCCATCCATCCATCCATCCATCCATCCATCCATCCATCCATCCATCCATCCATCCATCCATCCATCCATCCATCCATCCATCCATCCATCCATCCATCCATCCATCCATCCATCCATCCATCCATCCATCCATCCATCCATCCATCCATCCATCCATCCATCCATCCATCCATCCATCCATCCATCCATCCATCCATCCATCCATCCATCCATCCATCCATCCATCCATCCATCCATCCATCCATCCATCCATCCATCCATCCATCCATCCATCCATCCATCCATCCATCCATCCATCCATCCATCCATCCATCCATCCATCCATCCATCCATCCATCCATCCATCCATCCATCCATCCATCCATCCATCCATCCATCCATCCATCCATCCATCCATCCATCCATCCATCCATCGGTTTATCTGATATATGGGGTCAGGCCTATACCCAAATCAATTTCTTTTGATGAGACGCCAATATTTAAGATTAAAATGATATGCAGATTAAAGTATATGGATTTTTTTGTCCAGTTTGGAGAAGACTGACAATTTACAGATGAAAGAATCTAGAGTTTTCCATGAAAGGAATATGCAGCATAATAGGATTCATCCCTAGCCTAGAAATCTAGACGCACCCTAGCGGCAGCAAATATAATTTGCAGCCAGGGTAGTCTAGCAACTCTCTGTTGGCTTGCGAGCTGGAAAAACCAAACTCTGGTCAGGCCAATCACATCGTCTATAGAGTCGGTGGGCGGGCTTAACATAATGATGGCGGTTCCGCGTGCTACTTGAAAACAAAGAAGCTGGCGAACAGCGGTCTTTCGAATCGGCTTTGGCCGCGACTCTGGAAGACTTGTTGTTACGCTTTTCTTTGAGAAAAGAACAAAGAATGGCACTGAAGTCATTCTTAAGAAAGGAAGATGTGTTCTGAGTTTTGCCGACCGGATACGGCGAAAGTTTAATCTATCAACTACTGTAGCTCCGCTTCACCTTCTTCGTTGCTCTGGTTGGTTGTAGCGCTATCCTATTGCGTGCAGAGGGAATTTGAAAGACAACCGTTTATCCCGCCTCTCGGATTGAGCCTGGCCAATGGTGAGTTCTAACGTCTAAATGTGGGTCTGGCTTGTCAGGCTAATTCATCTCTTTAATGAATGAACACAGTGGTTGAAATCATAATGGTATCATAATATAGATATACAACCCCAAATCCAGAAAAGTTGGGACATTTTGTAAAATCCAATCGAATCAAGCATCTGTGATTTGTTCATTCAAACTAATTTGCAGGTGGATTTTTTGGCCCAATCTCGCCTGATACAAGACAGCTGCTCAACAGTCTGTCAGTCTGTGGTCATCATTGTCTGATTGTCCTTTTCATAATGGTCATACATTTCCAGGAGGAGATAGATCTGGACTGCAGGCAGTCAAGCACATCCACTCTACAGTGTAGAGTCTACGAAACAACTTTTTTGTACCACATGCAGAATGAGGCCTGGTATTGTGTTGCTTCCCAGGAAAGATGTCATCTTGATGCCATTAAATGTCTCTGTACAATCCCAATATGCTTCCAACTCAGTGGTACCGTCACACACACCTGCAAGTCACCCATGCCGTTTGCACTGATGCTCCCCCATACCATGGCAGATGTTTGTTTTTGCACCTGTCGTTGATGAAAGTCTGGGACTTTGGGACTCAGTCTTTGGGACTGAGAACTCAATGTCTGCTTTTCCCAAATAAAAGTTAAAATGTGGACTCATCTGACCACAGCACACATTTCCACTGTGTTTTAGACCTTTTAGATGAGCTCGGGCTGAGAGAACTCGGTGGCTTATCTGCATAGAACTGATATATTGATTTCTCCTTGCGTAACAGAGATTGAAGTAGCATTCCTTGATGCAGCAGCTGACTGTGTAAAGTGACAACGGTTTTCCAAAGTACACCAGAGCCACTGTGATTTATATTTAACAGAGTGGCATGATGGCTTCTCATGCAATGCCATCTGAGGGCTCAAAGGTCATGCACATTCGTTTCCTGAGATTACTGAATTTTTTCTGGATTCCCTGAATCTTTTCACAATATTGTGTATGATAGATGGTGAAAGACCTACATTCTTTGCAATCTTGCATTGAGAAGTTTGACAATTCTTTCATGATATTTGACCTTTGACACTCAATCATGATACCCTCACCTATTACCAGTTCACCTGCTTATTGTGGACTGTTTCTTAAGAGTTTAACTTAGATATTCCATAAGCTTTTCACTTTTATTCTGCCTCTATCCCAACTTTTTTGGAGTGTGTTGCAGCCAACAAAAAATATATATATATATATACTATACAATATATATATTGTATAGTATATACGATATATATATGTATAGCGCCTATTCAATGTATATATATCAGTGATGCGCGGGTCAATGTATAAACAACCCGCACCCGACCGACGTTTTCAACTAACCCGCCCGCAACTCGGACCGCAAAAAAAAAGAAGAAAATATTGTACCCGACCCGCTTCCTGACCCGCATTTTTTAAAAGTAGAAAATGTTTCAGGCCCTGGCGTGGTGCGCTCAGAGGTGCAGCAGCGAGAGCAGGAAGTTCTTGAGGCGGCCCATCATTTTCCATTTCAGCTCCAGATGCATATTATTGATGAACGCGATGTTTATGTTTCGACCCGGCTTGAAGAATTCATCAGCCCACATTTGGAAAACATTTGGAAAAGTGTGAAAGCCCTTAGGAGCGCAAACTGTTATTTTTCTGAATGCTGTATGATATAGCCTAGCCTAGTGTTATGTAATACAGGCTTGATTTATTCATTTATTTCGTTTAATTTTCTTAACAATTAAGATGCTGCATGTGTTTATCCAGTCTAATCGAAGTGTGCGTCTCTCCCCCGACTTTCCCAACAAAAATCCCGCCCCCTCTCAGAAAATACATAAAACTGACTTTAAATGCGTTTAAAAGTAGACTATTAAAATGGTACAATGGCATTGCTCAGTTCAACGTTTTGGGAAATCGGGCATTTTGTCCCGCGTCAGCATTTATTCAAAAGTTAATAACGCTCAACATTCAAAAGGTAAATAAGGATTTATTGTCGATCCGACCGACCGTGACCCGAATATCATTAAAAATATTTTTGGATGACTCGTAACCGCGGGTAACCGCGGGTGGCCGCGGGTAACCGCGGGTGGCCGCGGGCACCCGCTCATTTTGGATCAACCCGCGCATCACTGATATATATGTATAGCGCCTATACAATGCTCAGTCGTCACATTAAAGAGCGTCAAAACGGCATTTATCGTTTGAATTTCGTGATAAAATGGACTGAATACTTAATATGTTCATGTGGGAACTAGGATTGAAGTGTGTTCCACGCTTAAAACAAGCCGACTGTTAACTGTTAGAGATTGCATTCGGAACTGTACACACGCGCAACGAACCGAGAGCCCTTTACCGAAACGGTTTGGTACGAATATGTGTACCGTTACACCCCTAATATATATATATATACCCCACAATGACAACATGAAATAATTTTGTTTGAAATCTTTGCAAATGTATTAAAAATAAAAAACGGGGGAAAAAATCACGTACATAAGTATTCACAGCCTTTGCTCAATACTTTGTTGAAGCACCTTTGGTACAAATTACAGCCTTTTTGAGTATGATGCGACAAGCTTGGCAAACCAGGTTTTCATCAAGGATGTCTCTGTACATTGCTGCATTCATCTCTCCCTCGATCCTGACTAGTCTCCCAGTTCTTGCCACTGAAAAACATCCCCACAGCACCATGCTTCACTGTAGGGATGGTATTGGACAGGTGATGAGTGGTGGGAGTATATATGTATATAATATATACTCCCACTGATTAAGAGTGTAGTGACACATCTTGTTGTTCGTTCATGTTACTGTGGGCTGTGACCTGAAATCTACTGATCAGACCACTACTGCCACTCCCACTGATGAGAGGTTTATCTGATATATGGGGTCAGGCCTAAATCCCAAGTCAACTTCTTTGGATGAGATACCGATATTTAAGATTAAAATATGCAGATTGTAGTTTGTTGATTTTTTTCTTTTTTTTTTCAGACTGGCAATTTACAGATTAAAAAGAGTTTTCCATGAAAGGAATATGCAGCATAATGGGATTCATCTCTATAATGAATGATCACAGTGGTTGAAATCATAATGGCATCATAATCTGTGAATAATCCCTATAGGCTTGTTCCTTAATCTGGCCAAACTAAAATGTATGTGCGGCTGTGTGCGCTGTACAGTATGTAACGCATCACATGTAAGTTATATTGTGTGTGAACGAGGGAGATGGGGGGATGAAGAGAGAAAAACAGAGGCAGAATTACAGCAAGGTATTTTTCGCAATCGTAAAAGGCTTGGAAGCTCACTTGAGGACGACGCTGCAGAGAACACCGTTTATCAGTGTAGGCAGTTTGTCAGAGCTGTCCTCAAAGTACTCTTTAATACCTCTGCTCAAAGCGCTGCCTCGCTCTCTACTGCTACTTTTTCTTCTGTCTGTCTGATTAGAGAAGCTGCTTTTCAGGTGTCTGCATATAATCATCTTCACTATAGCTCACAGATCATAGCGTGAAAAGTCACTAAAAGCCAGAACACGATGGGCAAATGGGATACATGAAAAGATTTTCACTGCATTTTTCACCCTAAAGGGATCATATCATACTTTCCTTGATCTTTTGCGATAAGAGTTCGTTGTGCTCTAGAACTGTACACTCTAAAAAAAATGGTCTTAACAGGTTCTGTATATGGTATATAGTAGGGCTGGGTATTGTTAGGAATTTTACAATTCGATTCGATTTCGATTCTTGAGGCTTCGATTCGATTCGATTTCGATTCAATATTGATTTATTAGCTTCGATATCGATTCAATAATAAGTAAATACACAAGTAATGAAGTACCTAAGTATATTTTAAAATAATGTGTGCAGTATTACCAATGTTTAAGTACAGATTGACCCCAGCATGTTTCCTGTCATGGTTTATTTAGCAGAACAAACTGTACAATATTGTACATGTGTTGAATACAAACCACAACTGTAACAAACAGGTGCTTTATTAAAGGGGCTATATGCAACTTTTTCCCCAAAATAAACGTAACAATAGCCTTTTTATTTTACCATTTATAACTCAAACATCTCCTGATGAGCATACTGACACCTTGTCCGCTCGCAGTGGGTGCACCTATAAGCCTGTATCCTATTTTTCCTATTTTCTGGCGGGTCGTCTTTTCCCGCGCTGTCTGCGGATGTGACGTCACCACCGCTGCGAGAGCGAGCAGAAAATGAGAGCAGTTCTATTTTTTGGCCACAGGTGTCAGTCGCGAGTTTAAATTTCAGAAAAACGCATATAGCCCCTTTAACACCTCTAAAGTGCATGTAGCTGTAAGTAGTAGACAGTAAATTTCTTTCTTCCTATACATTCAAGTTATAAAAGAAATGTAAACAGAAGCACAAAATGTGCATACTCATAAAAGAAAGTGCAACCATAGATATGATAACATTACAAGGTGCTATTTTGTCAACACAATAAATAACACTGAACAGCTGATCAGAGAACCTTTGGCTTATTTACTTATTTACGTCGGCTTTTAACGTTGGCGGTGCAGGCTTGAACGGAGCGCAGCTGCTGTCTGCCATCTTGCTGTTTTTGTAAAGCGTGTCTTGTACAACGCTGAACCGCGCTGAGCGCTCTCACTAGAGTGTTACCCACAGCGCCGCCACTGGCCGGTGGGCTGAATCGATTCATAGGATTTGATGAATCGATATTGAATTGAGAAACAAAAATTGCAATGCATTGATGAATCAATATTTTTACCCAGCCCTAGTATATAGCACCTCAGGCATCCCAAAGAACCAGTGAAGAACCTCTGAAGAACCACTATACAGCACTTAAAGTGGTTACCCAATGATTACGAGCCAAAGAACCACATTTTTAGTGCCATATAGCACCATTTTTTAGAGTGTACTGTACTATCAGAACTCAAAACTTCCCAAAATGGCTATATTTTTACAGAATACAGAACCTCAGTGAGCTTTAGAGCAACACACACATACACACACCCTACTACTCATGAGCACCTTCATCACAGGGACATTAAAGCAAGCTGCCCTCAAAGAGCCAGAGCACAAAGCACAAGATGAAATAGTTGAGAGCTCTCTCAAAGGGCTGGACATCAGAGTCACGCACACATATACGTCTGCTGTGTAGTTCACACTAAACACGGCACCACTGGAGGGTCTGTGTGATTCCTCTGTGTATTGTGTTGAGGTCTTTCTGGTCTCATTGTGTGAACAACATGTAAACGGTAAAGAATTAAAATCCTAAAGCTCTCAAAAAGAAATCACAGCTTTTGCTTGTGAGAACAAGAAGAAAACGCACGCAAAAGTGATAAGCAAAAGAATAAAAGAAACAGAGAAATCCATCTTGCCGCCTTATCTAGTCTCTCACGGGCTGAAGTGAGGGCATTCTGTCATCTTTCTTCTGAGCCGGCCCAGGATGCATTTCCCAATCAGCATCCTTCAAAGACAGAAAGAAAACAGGCATTGTATTTAATTAGACATGCTGCATACTAACAGCTTCAATGACATGTTTAATGTGAGATGTGGAGGGGCCTGGAGGGGACGTTAGCACATGAAACACTTCTTCTCATTCCCTTGTTTTCCCCCAAACTCTGATTAAATATTTGATACCCACTGAGACTCTTGCCTTCATTTCTTTCTCGCTCTACCCGCTTTATCTTTGTCTGGGAGCTCAAGCATCACAATGATGCTTAGTGTAAAATAAGAGAGACAGAAGTCAAAACCACACGTTTTGGGATATGTGCAGGCTATTTCCCACTTGTCTGTGGACAAACTGGCTGGGATAATTAACTTGACGCTCCGGCTCTTCACCCTTCCCCATTCCCAAGGGAGTCTGACAGAGGGCATCCAGTCCTGCTGTTGGTCCAGATGGTTGGGACAGAAATATGTGAGTGTTACTGACAAGAATGTGGCAAGCATGTATGAATGGATTAAAGGAAGTCGCTACATTCCATTACTGTAGAACTGCTCAGCAAATGTGTCTTGAAAGGATAGTTCGCCCAAAATTCTCCCTCATGTCGTTCCAAACCTTTGACTTTCTTCTGTGCACTGTAAAAAAAAATATAAATAGTTGAGTCATATGAAAAAACCTATCGCATTAAACGTTTTAGGTTAACTCAACTAATCTAATACTTTTGTTCATCTAATGAGTAACAGATAGTCCTTTGAACTTAGAAATTCTTGTCAAGGCCACGTTGGGCCAACTTGAAAAAAAAATAAGACAACCTATCACACTCAACTTTTTAAGTTAACTCCACTACTTTGCTCCAGTTAAAGTTAAAGTCAACGTAAAAAATTTTGTCAGAGTAATAAGTAGAATTTTGTCTTTTTAAAACTGATTGTCAAGGCAACTAAAGAATGTTTAGAAATGCAATCGTTGTTTTTCATCTTCATGTTTTAAAGGCCCCCTGAAATCAAAATGGAAGTTTTTTAGCTTTTAGTATGACTATGTTAGCCTTAAGGTTATGAATAAGCTGGTGTGTTCCAAAGCAATGACAAAATTTGCATTTAGGAGATATAAGCATTCAGAACTTGCAGTCTCTCACTTCTGTTAAAATGAATCATAGATTTTGATGACATCATCGCAGACTTCATCTTCTCATCAAATCTTCTGTCAAATCAAATGCTCTCTACAATCTGAAGCGTCCCACCCCCTACACTATAAACAGAAGCTGAAGCTGCGGCTGAAATCGGTCAGCTGTTCACACATTTACTATTTTCTATATGGTTAATGGCACATAGCGCACTATAGATGCGAGAGGAAACGATTCAGACAGTGTAAATATGCTTTCAGTTGAGGCGAATAAAGTCTGGTTTCATGTTACTTTCACACTGCAGCGCACACACATAGTCTAGATCAGAGCCGTTGACTAGAGAGACGAGAGCGCAGTGCGGATCATATGTGCGAGTCGGCACAGACAATAAAACATATCGGACCCATTTAAATTCTGCACAGAATGCTGTATTTTCGCGATATTAAGCGATATGGAGGAGATTGATGATAAACGGTTAGAGATTATAGGAGTGGCTTTACCAAAAAGAAAGGCTCTAGTTAAACTGTGATATTAACGAAACGCTATTGGCTGTTTCAAAAAAGGGGAGGTGCTGCTAACAGCTGGAGCCGTTTCAGGGGAAATTACGTCAACACATTGAATAATGCTGCGTGTTTCAAGGCACTTCAGTGGGCCTTTAACACTTGAACTGCCAGGGGTCGCTGTAAACCTAAAACCGCCAGCGGGTAAAATTGACCCATGCAGATGATTTCTGTTTTGATACAGTTAAAAAACGTAATATGTCACTGTATTATGCCACTGTCTTCACAAAGTAATGTATAGAGTCATGAAATGATTATTTTTAGACATCAACTATGTTTTTGTCTGGTTGTTTTATGCTATTTTAAGCAGGTTACACTAATCACTTTTTGCTGAATATCGAGGCTAAACCAGCCTGCTTTTACAATGCGAATTAGAAGGAAATAAATACATATTTGGGTGGTTTTATATTATAATAAAATGTCATTAATTACATAAAGATAACCCATGTTATTTAAATGACTAAAATACCCTAAATAGACAATAAAGAGCAATAATAATACACCGTGCTGCATACACTCTAAAAAATGCTAGGTTAAAAATAACCCAAGTTGGGTTGAAAATGGACTAACCCAGCAATTGGGTTGTTTTAACCCAGCTGCTGTGTTAAATGTTAGCTTAAAACAACCCAATTGCTGGGTTAAAACAACCAAATCGCAAAAACTGCGATATGATGCATGTAGCCTACATGTTCAACGACAAAAAAAGCGCACATTTTCACCTAATTAATTATTAAATTGTTTAGTTATATCATTTGAATAAGAGAACAACACCAATATCTTGAAAATTGTTTTATTCATTACATCATAGATCGGAAATATTGTTTTTCAGGAAACGGGCAGACTTGAATAAATAGCAACACAGTAGCAAACAACACACGTTAAAAAATGCAAAGCAAAAATGTATAATGAATCCGAAGTTTGAACATTTATAAATAGGCTAAAACATCTTCATTTGATTGTGCGTGGCGTGGACTGTTTACAGTAAGCCGACACGTTGCTCAAATACAGCGCGAATTTAAAGGAATTATATAGGGGTAAATTTGACGTTTATAGGTATAAATGCCTTTTTTTTATTCTAGTTTTATGTAAACAATTTTTAACAACAGGCGATTGTAAATAACACAATTTTAGTAAAAGTCAATGACTGGGAGCCTTGGATATTTTATTGAAAATCTGTCATTTACATTTGAAAAACAGCCATGGATAAATTTTACCCTGTGGCGGTTCTAGTGTTAAACATGACATTAACATCATTTGCCTCTTAAAAGGCACACATTTTACCAAATTGCATCCAGGCAAACAAATTGCACATGTTGCAATGATAAGCAAATATACCCCAACACCTCAACACACAAATCTCAAGCTTCTCAATCAACAATTGTAATTCAGTAAAATTATGAACTCTGAACCACATAACAGCTAAATATCAATGACAACAGCAGTATAAATCAAGGCAGTTAATGTAAAGCAAAAATCATTTTTGTGTAATAGTTACCACATCATTTTTTTTTCAAGCTGCAATGCATGCTGGGAACTAGCACAACATTGTATGTAAAATTTGGGACAAGTTTTGGACAAATACTTGAGAATGTAAGGGTGCTTTCACACCTGAGAGTTTGTTTCGGAACCTGGTGCGTTTTCTCCCTTGGTTCGGTTCGTTTTGGGCATGTGAACACGGCAATCACGCTAAGATCCGCATCAAAACAATCGCTCTAAGACCGGCTGAACGAGAGGGCAACTCTGGGATGGTTCTCTTGAGGTGTGAGCGCAATCCGACCCAATGCACCAACGGACCAAATGGTATTATAATTACAATGTTGTGTAATTGCGCTTCTCCGTGGGAGAATGCTGTCCCGATGAAGCCTTGGTTCCCGCTCTAGCTGCATTATAACATTCGTAAGTGTTTGCGTGTGTCTTGACACAGTTAACCTGTAGATGGCGCTGGAGTGCTGGGAGATCCAGAGAGAGCGTGTTTGAATTTGCTGCAGTATTAATACGAATGTAGTCTATAATTTAACAGCGAGAATGGCGGCTACATTTGTATAGTGTTTGCGTGTGTCTTGACAGATACAAATAAAGCCACTAAGCTGATGGAGCGAACTTGTCAATCATCTTGAAAAACTCCAATAACCAATAACGGGACAGTTGTACTCGCATGTAACTTGCGTGAACACATTTTGGCACGCTTAGAAACGCTTTGTGAAGGCAAACCAATCCAAGAAGAAAATACTACATTGTAACAAATGGATCTGAACAAAACAAAGGTGTGAAAACGCCATAACTACGGTCAACAAAACACGCTTTGTTAGCAACATGTTCACAGTATTCTTGTTTAGTTCACTCAAGATAATAAACCGACTCATCCTAAATAAGTTATTACATTAGAAGAAAATGTAGCAAACACTAGTGTTTTGTTGTTGTTTTGCATAGCTTTATGACTCTGAATGAAGCCAAATTAGTTTTTACACTTGTCTATACCATTTTATATCATTTTATGAGAGGTCTTTATCCAGACCTTATTAATTACACTCAAGGGCACAGTTATGAAGACTTGCTGCGATTTTTCTGTCATCATCAAATTACACCGCTGTTAGATCAATAAGCTCATATAAGAAGAGAGAGTCAGTGAAGAAATAGGCTATAAGGTGTACCGTAGAAGACAATTTCATTCCCAAGGATAGAGAAGGAGAGAGGGAGAGGGATGGCGTCTGAATAAGAGAGATCAGTCTGTCACAGTTCAGGACAAGTCCCCCCCAATAAGTAGAAATGGCCAAATTGTCCCCTCCAATATTTGAAATTCTTGCACTGCACTTCATGACGCAGCGCTCTGTATGTTAGGATGACAAAATTTAGCCTCGGGTCTAATGGCGGTGGTCAATATCAAAATGATTGAGATGGCCAATCAAATCAAAGTGGGCGGGGTTTATATTCTCTTTTGGCTCGTTCACTCTTCACAGACGAGCGTGTCAATCTATCGTTTAATGCCATTGCAGGGACTCTATTCTTTCCGGGGAAATCACGAAACAAAATGATCCCAAACATGTCCCTGCTCTTAATATACAATCAGTGAACATCTTTGATTTTAATGAAGAAAAAAAAAAACATATGATTTCGGATTAGAGCCTGGAACCTTCGACACGGTTTACCAAAATTCTACCACCAGACAACTAGGAGTTCGAATGTTAACAGCAGATCGATGTATTTATTCACTAACGGGAAGAATCTCGAGACTAACGATATATTTGATGCAAATTAATGCAAATAGTCCCATTATTATTTCCCAAATAGAGAATTCCGTTCACTGTTCTGTTTCTTTATGCTTTTATAAAAATAAAAAAATTGGTCCCCCCCCAATGTTCAAGACATGGTTACGGCCTTGATTCAGGGTGCATCGTCATTTTCTGTTCAGTACATCTAATCATCCTTCCTTTCCTTTCCTCCTTGCTTCATTTATTTCTCTCTTTACTTTTCTTCTTTCCTTCTTTTCCTCCTTCTTTACACCATCCTTCCTTTTTTATCCACCCTTTCTTTCCTCCCTTCATTTTATCCCTTTTTATTCCTACCTTCCTTCATTGTATCTTTTTCTTACATCTTTACATTAGTCCATCCATCCATCCACCCCTCCTTCTTTTCTTTTTACTTTTTTCTCCTTAATTTCTTTTATCCTCCCTTTCTTTCCTTCCTTAATTGATCATTTTCTACCTAATACCTACCTTACTGTTTGCCTTCCTTCATTCCTTCCATCTTTTTATCCTCCTTTTTTGCCTTGTTCCTTCCTTCCTTTGTTGCATCCATTTCTTACTATTTATTACATTAATCTGTCCTTCTTTCTCGCCTTACTTCTCCTTTATTTCACCATCCTTCAATTCTTTTATCCTTCTTTTCTACCTAATTCCTTCCTCCTTTCCTTCCTTCCTTATCTGCATCTTTTTCTTACTTTATTGCATTCATCCATCCATCCTTCTTTGCCTTATTACTTTTTGTCCTTTGCTACACCATCCTTTCATTCATTACATCACATCATTACATTAGTTCGTCCATCCATCCATCCATCCATCCATCCATCCATCCATCCATCCATCATTCCTTCCTTCCTTCCTTACTTGCATCTTTTTCGTACTTTATTACCTTCATCCACCCATCTTTCCTTCCCTAATTACGTTGTCCTTTGTTACACCATCCTTCCTTTTTTTATCCTCTTTCTGTCCTCTTTTCTTACTTTATTACATTTGTCCATCAATCCTTCTTTCCCCCATTACTTGTCTTCCTTCATTACACCATCCTTCCTTTCTTTTGTCTACCTTTTCTTTCCTTCCTTCATTTAATAATTTTTACTAACTAATTTCTTCCCTCCTTCTTTTTTCTTCATTGCGTCCATCTGTCCATCCTTCCTTTCCCTACTCACTTGTTTTTTCCTTCACTTCACCATCCTTCCCTTTTATCCTCCCTTAATTTCCTTCTTTCATTTGATCCTTTTCTTCCATCTATCCTTCCTTCCTTGCTTTTTCTTTGTTATTTCGCTGCTCACATCTCCCTTTCTTTCCTCTCGTTCTCCACAAAGACTCAGGGTCATCCGTATCAGATATCTGAGTAATTTACTTGTCAAACTCATTCAGCAGCGTAACTCTGGCCTTCTGTGTTGTAGTGACTGTAGAATGAGAGGGAGCGACATGTACAATCATGATAAATAATGTATACAGAATAACGCTGAAATTAATATCCCTTTCATTATCTCAGCCTTTCTTTAGATACAATTTAGCTCACAGGCCTCCTTTCTGCCCTTGCTCTTTCACTGCTAAATTAGCTTCTCTTTGTGTTTTATAGATTAAGGCTTTGACCCCGGCATTCCGCTTCATCTGCTTTGTGTGTGTGTTCTGACCAGTGTAAAACAACTAAAGGTTAAATCCCCCGCTAAGGACTCCATTAATGCCCATCAGTTATCTGTCGGCTATGACTTATGAAGCATTTATGAGCTCTAATTAACTGCTGTAGATTTGTGTGACTGTGTGAATATGTGTGCGTGTGTAAATCACAACCTGACAGTCGATGCTTATCTTCAGCTTAATTAACCCCACATAAGAGCCAGGGCCTTTTCTTCTCTTTAACAATCAGAGAATATTAGACACCACATAATTACCTTAATGAAGGGTTCCATCTCATATTTGTAGCGAGACATGGATATATAGCGCACACCTCCCTTGTTACAATAGGTTATTCTGTTCCTGCTGTGCTTGCATGTGTTTAATGATAATGCTTGTCACTATAGTCCCAATCTAAGAAAAAAATTGTGAACCTTTTGTAATTATCATTGTAATGTTTAAACAAGTAGTTTAACAAAGATATGGCCGTGCCAAATGTTATCTATGCTGTTTGTTGAATTCTTTTGTGATTTAAATGAAGATTAAATGACCCATTAGAAGACCTGCAGGAATCCAGATAATGACAATTATTCACAATTCTTTTACTTGAATCTGCAGTTTGCTTCCAGAATGGTGTAAGAGTAGTCCACACACACACACACACACACACACACACACATATATATATATATATATATATATATATATATAGTGCTGTCAGTCGATTAAAAAAACAAATTTATCAATTTTTTTTCTTTAATTAATCGTGATTAAAAACATTGGGGGTTTTAATGTTTGATATTGTAATAATTTCACAGTTACTCTCCAAATGAATGTAGAAACAACTTAAAGACAGTATATTTGAAATATTAGTTGTAATGGCATCTTTTTATGAATGAAGGCCAGTATCACTAGCCGCATTTCCATTACCCTTCAAATTGCGCAAATTGTGAATTGAAAATACACCCAATGGAAACACAAATTTTTTTTACGTCGCATTTTCGCAAACCTGCAATGGAAACATTTCCGCATTTACAGGTCACCTGGCGTATGTAAAAGAGGATCATTCTTTACAAATGACGCTGTATTTATAAAAACTCATAATAGACAATAGAATTACAGGAATACTGGATTCTAAACAGAAATGCCACATTATCATGAAGACCTTGAAGCAGATATGAGGGAGAAACACACACACACACACACACACACACACACACACACACACACACACACACACACACACACACACACACACACACACACACACACACACACACACACACACACACACACACACACACACACACACACACACACACACACCTCATACGCTAGTGTAAGGTGCTTTCCTTGCCATTAATGCTTGAATAACACGCACGTCTCCTTCCATTAAAAATAATGGCCAATGCGGTAGATGGGATATACATAAACCTACCAACATATGTGACATAATTTTTTTTTTTTTAGTCGCATAACATCGGTTAATGGAAACGCTGTCATTTTGCAATAGTTTTTTATCGACATTTAGAAAATATCGCAAATGCTTTGCGCAAATCTGTAATGGAAACGCGACAACTGATATTAATACTGCTACTGATGTTTCTATGAAATAGATTTTTTTTTAAAACATTAATGATAGACATTCAACATTACAGTATAATTGAAAGCTATCAATTTCAACTTTTGATTTAAGTGAACTTAAAACAATCTTCACATAAACCCATTATAATAAATGTAATATTTATCTGTGGCCTTCCTACCTGTTAGACATATACAGAAATTGAATAAAGTTATCAAACACCTTTTTTAACTGCATAAATTATAAATTAAATATAGATTAATTCTTATTAAAGCTAAAATTGTCTGTTGCCTTTGTTCTTTGATTAACTTTAAAGACAGACATCACAGCAACTGATTTATTAGGCTGCTGTCACTTTAAGATCTGCCGCTTAAAGTTCATTTAAGGCGTTATTTAACTCATTTAAGACTGCTCTTATGAGAATACTCGACAAAGTGGACATTTTGGCATAATTCTGTGTGTTCTTGTTTGTTCAAGCATGAAACAGGGTAACACTTTATTTTGATAGTCCACTTTAGACATTCTACTAACTATAAGTAACTTTGCAACTACATGTAAACTAACTGTCATTAGAGTATTAGTAGACTGTCTGCTTAATATTTACTAAAACTTTATTTTGTTGGTCCCCCATCAGACATTCTACTAACTATAAGTAACTTGGCAACTACAATTCAACTTATTCTACTAACCTGAACCCTAACACCTAACCACAACCTACCAGTCTACTGACAGTCAACTAATACTCTAATGACAGTTAGTTGACATGTAGTTGCAAAGTTACTTATAGTTAGTAGAATGTTTAAAGTGGACTATCGAAATAAAGTGTAACCTGAAACAGAATTGGATTCTGGTGCGCTGTCTTTGCATGTGGTACTGGTGCGTGTCTTTCTGTGCATCGTGTGTATCAGGAGATTCACAGACAGCCCGTTCTCTTTTGTCTTGTCGCGCTTGAATGGTTTAAAAGCATTTGCATGAATAAGAGCGTGATCATGTAAAGCTATAGCCAGGTAGGGATGGGCGATATCTTATCGTTTGCGATATACCGGTAAAAATTCTCCCCACGATAAGAATTTGTCTTCCCGCGATAATAACGATAAAGCCTAGTTGATGGCGCGACCCATCCGCACCGTGCCGCCGCTGGCCGTGTTGATCCCCTAAGCGTTATTACTTTATGATGGACGTGGTGGCCGCGTTCGTCACTTTGAACTTTTCTTGTGGTGCTCTCCGCAGCACTTGGTGCCCTACGCGCAGCGCGTGATTGGAGCGGCCGGCGGCACTGAATCCGCATCTCATGTGCAGAGCTGCGGAAGAGTTCATAGCTAAACGAGGGGCTACCTGAGGGCAATCTGAACCTGTACATACAGATGTATTTCACTCGCTGAGCACTTGGACTGAGCGCTTAAGAGATTCACTCTTTCTCAATCGATCGGTAAAGCACACTATTTCAGTTCATCTCAATGAATGCGCAGTGTATTTGACGCACAATAAACACTAGTGTGAGGCGCGCGACAGAGCGCTCAGTGTTTCACACACACTCAAAGAGAGAGCGAGAGAGTCTTACACAACACAGAATTGACGTGCTACATGTAAACAATATCCTTTGTTGTATTTTCCTGTAAAATAATGGTGTTTATTTGGAATTATTCAGCCTTTCGTGAACAGGAAGAAACAAATGCACAAGCGGGAATCTCATAGGCTGTGCCTGTTTTGATTTCAGCAAATCAGTTCGAATGAGCGCTGACAACGTGATTTAATATTCATGAACCCAGAAGCTCATTATTCCTTAGTGCGCAAAAAAACCCTAAATAACGACTTACATAGTGATGACGATTTCAAAACAAGGCATCATGAAGCTTTGAAGCGTTATGAATCAGTGAGTCGATTCAGCGGTTTGAATCGCCAAATTTCAGCAGTTTGGCGGTTTGACGCGCGATCCGAATCATGATTCGACTCACTGATTCATAACGCTTCGAAGCTTCATGATGCCTTGTTTTGAAATCGTCATCACTATGAAAGTCGTTATTTAGGGGTTTTTTGCGCACAAAAACTATTGTCGCCGATTCATAAAGTTATTTTAGAACCACTGTAGTGAGATGGACTTTGTAACGACGTCTTTAGTCCCTTTTAAGGGTCTTGAGAGTGTACCGTGCCATTGTGTCAATAGAGGCCTTTCAGAGCCATCAGATTTCCACTAAAATATCTTAATTTCTGTTCCGAAGATGAACGGAGGTCTTAAGGGTGTCGAACGACATGAGGGTAAGTAATTAATGACAGAATTTTCATTTTTGGGTGAACTAACCCTTTAACACACATATATATATACATTAATAATAATGACATTATTATTATTATATCATATTAACATTATTATCCTGGTGGATTATCTTGCAGGGCTTTGACGGTTTCACTGTGATAGTCTGCAGGTCAAGACACAGACGCTTGGACGTCCTGGTTTAGCCAGAGACTCCACTCTCATTTGACCCACTCCCAGCACTCATCTCTCAGCCGATTGACCCGGTGTGACCCTCCCAGCGTGACTGGAGTACACAATAGGCTCTTTCCAGACAGGTGCTTTACGTCCGATAGTACAGACCGAGTCGGAGAAGAGTTATGCTTGTTTAAATCAGCAACAGATACTTCTCATGTCCGTAAGCCAAGCTGGATAACGCTACTTTACCCTCCCTCAGCATTCATTTTCTGAAACCTATACATTTCTACAGTCTTTCTGTTTAAGACATCTCAACATTTTTTTGGATGTGTTCAGTTTAAGAGTAGTGTCAATCCCTCGGCTCTGTGTGAACTGAGAAAAATCCTCTCATTGTTATTTTAGCAGTTTCATAAGCCTTGGAGAGTTGATTTAAAATGGGCAAACTGTTCAGTCCTATTCTATCAGGCATTTAAGGTTTTTTTACACAGGTTTTTGGATGTTATTTTGAAATATTTTCACTGTGGATTACAAACTGTTCTGTCTAAACAAAAGAAGATACCTCCTGAGGATATTATTTTTTTGTCCTTTCAATTGTAATGCAGCACAGTTTGTGTGGGGGAGAAACAGAGCAGCTTGTAAAAGATTCCCATTTTTGGATTTTAGCAACACTCTTTGAATACTCTAAATTTTTTTCCTGTAAACAGTAAAGAGCTGGCAGTAGGGGCGCCAGCAGTATACCATTATTTTTATGGTATTCATACCAAAATGACTTTACAGTCGTAGTCTGTAAACTAGAAATACAGTATATTTCTGTATTTCTATCATTTACAGTAAAGAGCTGGCAGCAAAGATGCCAGCAATATACTGTAATTTCACGGTATCCATACTGTAAAATGACTTTACAGTAGTAGTCTGTACACCAGAAATAGAGTATATTTCTGTAGTCACACTGTTAAATGATTACACAGTCTAATACAGTTAAAACATAAATGCAGGATTATTTGGAAATTACAGTAATATTGTTTAGGTTGTATATACTTTATGGGGTCAGAAAGTGTTTCTTTTGAAATAATTAATACTTTTATTTATAGTGATCAAAAATGTTTTTGATAGGTAATATTTTTTATATTTTTAGAAGAAGTCTCTTCTGCACCAAGGCTGCATTTATTTTATTACAAATACCAAAAAAACTGTTAAAATGTAAAATAACTTTTCTATTTGAATATTTTTTAAAATATAATTTATTTATGTGATGCAAAGCTGAATTTTCAGTATCATTACTCCAGTCTTCAGTGTCACATACCCCTTCAGAAATCACTCTAATATGAGGATTTGGTGCTCAAGAAACATTTATGCTTATTATCAATGTTCATTCTCAGCGTATTAGAATGATTTCTGAAGGGTCGTGTGACACTGAAGACTGAAGTAATGATGCTGAAAATTCAGCTTTGCATCACAGAAATAAATGACATTTTAAAATATATTCAAATAGAAAACAGTTATTTTACATTTTAATAATATTTCACAATATTACTGTATTTTTGTATTTTGAATTAAATAAATGCAGCATTGGTGAGCATAAGAGACTTTTGAACGGCAGTGTATTTAAGTATTAAAATATATTAAATATTAATATAATAGCTGTTTCATATTGTAATATTTTTTTAATATTACTCTAGTTCTTTCAAAAACATGTAGACCTATATGTGTATATACTGTGTGTATGTGTGTTGGATGGATGGATGGATAGAAATGTTTTAAGAAATATATTTCTCTGTATTTGTCTTTCATCCCCCTTTCTTCATATTCACACCCTCTGCTTTCCAGTTATGTTATGTTTTCATTTTGCCTCATTGTGGAATAATTGACCTGGTTTGAAATGTAGGCTCGGTAGTGCCACCCCCTTTCACACAGTGTATATAGAGGACAATAAACCATGCTGTTCAATCCCACAATCCATTTCAGTGCAAAACAAAAAACTGACCATCAAAATGTAATAGGATAGGATGAGATTACTTTCTAATTGATGTGTGATATCAGGGATATCTTTCCACAGAATATGCTCTTATTTCTCCTACTCAGGCTTAAATCTGTGTGTGTGTGTGTGTGTGTGTGTGTGTGTGTGTGTGTGTGTGTGTGTGTGTGTGTGTGTGTGTGTGTGTGTGTGTGTGTGTGTGTGTGTGTGTGTGTGTGTGTGTGTGTGTGTGTGTGTGTGTGTGTGTGTGTGTGTGTGTGTGTGTGTGTGTGTGTGTGTGTGTGTGTGTGTGTGTGTGTGTGTGTGTGTGTGTGTTTGTGTGTGTGTGTGTGGGGTCTTACATATCAGTCTTTTTTTATCAAGAGGCTTATCCAGGATTTCCTGGAAAACAGAGAAACAAAGTCTGAAGTAAGAAAACATTAATAACAGCGAGAGTGGCAGTGGGTACCGTGTACACCAGATTAGTGGTGAATTGCTTTTTGGTTGGTGGATGGGATTATCACTGTGTTAAGATTTAATCCCTTCACAGAGGGCTATCTGTATAGGTTGAGATTAAACCGCCAAGGGTGTGCAGTGGGAGAAGTGCTATTACACATGGTAACATTTTATGCAAGAGTGTATGGATGATGGGTGATATGCCAATAAACTCTTCTTCTAAAACCGAGCCTTTTAAGCAGCACAACTATTGATAAAGAAGGCTCTCTAGAGCAAAAAATCAGCTATAAGAATGATTTCTGAAGGATCATGTGTCACTGAAGACTGATATGGGATGATACTCTCCTATGGGAGATAAACTAATATCAGTGCTGGATCCAACATCAGAGGTGAGCGAAATCTGAGGTAATCCAATTTCTTCTGGCCAAAATGAAGCATTGCTTTATAGAAAACCTGCACTGTAATCCCAAATATATTGGCAAAACTAAACTTTTTTTTAGGTTAAGAAATTTTGTTTAAGCAAGCAGATTTTTATTTTGTATCCATATTGCTCTTAGTAAGCTAATTCATACATTTAAGGGGGGGGGGTGTATTTAGCATATTATTCTCATGCTAAACATGGCCAACATTTTAAAACACAAGTTGGACATTTAACAGAATATTTCTGTGCCTAATACACTCCCTCAGGATTCGGACCGGTTTCGGAACGTTTTTTTTTCGAGTATGGCCCTCTATGACATCATAAAGGGCAGAATTCCTTATATGTGCACTTCTCCCAGATGAGCGTGTGCACATCAACCAGAGCGAGAGCAAGAGCGCGCCCATCAACGAGCTTTGTTCAGGCTACGGAAGCCGTCGGCATCGCTGTCATTTTGTTTTTAGACCACAAAATCAACAATGTCACTAAAGAAGTGTGTTTCTGGTTGTGAGGGAAAGATAACCTTGTTCAGCTTCCCAAATAACCCAGCGTTATGGAAACAGTAGATGTAGTTTGTTTTACGGGAGCAGCAATGGGAGTTCTGCAAGTGTGTGTGTTTGTTCCCAATCAAGAGTGGAATCCGCAGGCGGTGAGTGAAACTGCATCAAATGTGTGTTTTGTTGGCAATTGCCGCCCAAGTGCATATAATGTGAACAACACGAACATATAGTGAATAGAAAGTTATGCCATGATGTAGTGTGTGTGTGTGTGTGTGTGTGTGTGTGTGTGTGTGTGTGTGTGTGTGTGTGTGTGTGTGTGTGTGTGTGTGTGTGTGTGTGTGTGTGTGTGTGTGTGTGTGTGTGTGTGTGTGTGTGTGTGTGTGTGTGTGTGTGTGTGTGTGTGTGTGTGTGTGTGTGTGTGTGTGTGTGTGTGTGTGTGTGTGTGTGTGTGTGTGTGTGTGTGTGTGTGTGTGTGTACGCCTGCACAAATTCGGCTGTTTTCGGAGAGAATCGGTACAGCGTCTTTTATAAATATGAACTAAAGACTCTTCGGAGATTTGAAGGATGCAATACTACTCTATAGGCACTCCAGATCAACTTGAGACTGGCACTGTGTGTGTTATGTAACCTTTAAATTAAAATGATCAACTTAAATAGTTTTAGTTGTTATTTCAATATATGCTATACCTTGCTAATTGGTAACACAATGCTTTGCATTAGCATAGCGTAGCACTTGCTTAACGAGTACAGCAATAAAGAACATTTAACATACTGTATATCTGTTAGCATACTATATCTCAAACACTCGTCACCATTATGGTCATACTTAAAATGTGTCAGTTTTGTGAACTCAAAGGAAAAAGAAAGTTCTAAATACTCAAAAACAAATTTGTTTAATTTGAGTTGGCTTTACTCAAACCGATTAATTATTGAGCATTAGGGTTTACAGTGAGTTAAAAAACAGCGATGCTTGGCAGAGCAGATTGCATGCTGCTGCCATTAAATAATGCATGCATGTCGGCATATGTCGTCCCTGTCATAACATTTTGTATCTCTACATGCGTTATCACAGTCGGATATGAGCTTTAATCCAGCTTGTTTTGTTAAATCTGCTCACATCCAGATCTCTTGACTGGAAACAAGCACACAACAGCACCTGCTAAAGCAAGAGCAAGGTGAGCATATTTCTGCTCCTCCCATGTCAACAGGATGAACGTTAGTCCCAGACGCCGTAAATGAACTCCGCGCAGAGGAGAAATTAAATTATGGCTCTCGCTTTGACTGGAAAATGAGAGCTTAAGAACCTTATTGCAATATTGCGATAAATCAGGGAATTATGAAAGGCCAGATGGATGAGTGTGATTAGAGGCCTGTGTTGAGCCCAGCCAAGCATCACTCACCAAGGAACCTTTCTGTCGAGTATCGCCGACACAAAACATTCTTAATCACTCTTTCAAGATTACGGCCGGCCCCCGAGACTACATTTCCACTTCGTCCTGTAGTTAAAGGCTTTGGGGTAAAATTGTGTTTCAACTCCAAGTGGAACAAGGTTTTGTTTTACTCATCTCTCAGGGTACTGGTTTGGGTCAGCGTTTCCATTAAACTGCTTCAAAGTCAAATACCACAGTGAGCTTATAAGTGATACCTGCGAGGGAAACGTGAGAATAAAAGAGGAGATTTAACACTATATGCTCTAAATACTACCTCATAGTTTATTCCATAAATCCTGCAATAACATCCTTACACACAACCATGTCATAAATAATAGATATGATGGCGGTGTTCCACAGGGACCTTTCCTGGGTCATCTAGAGTTTACTGGGGAATATGTGAAGAAAAAGCCTGAAACTGAAATGGGCTGTTCATTCACTAAGGCATTATATATATATATATATATATAAATATATATATATATATATATATATATATATATATATATATATATATATATATATATATATATATATATATATATATATATATATATATATATATATATATATATATATATATATATATATATATATATATATATATATATATATATATATATATAAAATTATTATTATTTTAATTGTCTGACTTTTGTTACTTCGTTCTTATCATGATGCCCTGATGCTGACCCCTTTAAAGGGGTCAAGAACTGAGAAATCAAATTTTCCTTGAGCTTTTGACATATAAGTGGTCATCAAGAATATCCTGTAAGTTCCAGAACTGAAAACGTCCTTGTTAGTCCAAAAACAGCTCTTATTGTAACCAAGCGCAGAGAACAGCTCATTGTGGAATGTGCCTATCTATAGGTGAAAGACCGCCTCTGCAGATGAAAATCAACAGCTACTTCATCATTGCAGCTTTGGCCACGCCCACTTGTGTGTTAGTGAGATGACGAGGAGAGAAGAGCAATACAGGATCACTGGACTAAAAATAACATTACCTTCCAAAGGATCCTAATGCTAGGAATGTGGTTATTTACTTTCAACAATGTGACTGTCTCAGTTGAGCATTATTTATTTTTAAACTACGGGCCGTTGAATGCTTGAATCTGATTGGCTGATAAACGTTCTGAGGTGTGCAATTACTTTCTGGGAAACGGGCAGAGAACGTAGTTCCTCTCTTGACCGCATTACAGTTCCATATCACTTTGCATAGTTAACTGTAATAACGGAAATTACAGGACTAAAAAAAACAACATGACAGGCGAATTTCCTAAAGTACATTTTTTTCACTAGCGAGGTAATAACAGCGCTGTTTAGAGACGCACAGAGGTAGCCTAATTCACACAAGCTTGCTCGCTCTTGCTCTCTCTCTCGCTCTCTCTCTCTCTCTCTCTCTCTCTCTGTCTCTGTCGCTCTCGCGCTCTTTCTAATAACTTCATTAATAACTGCAGTAGAATGCTATCAACGGCTCAAGCCTCCGTTAACAGCTTTAAAATGACGTTTCGGAACTAGCAAAAGAGCCGTTGGATGAGACGTGGAAGAAATAGTCCTACTCACAATAACGATTTAAGTACAAAAACCGGACAAATCCCTTTAAATATATCATCTGATCGATGTCTTGTGGTGTGGTAACCGTAGTATAAGCGGAATAATTGACGCGAAGCGGAGTGGCCGTTACACCTCAGGTGTGCATTATTTTTCTAATAAGTCAACGGCCCGTCGTCAATTATTCCTTACGTATTCGGTACATTTCACTGGGGAATCTTTGGTAAATCAGTCGCCACAAAGAGACTGTTACGGTATGGACTTGACAGTAATGCCACAACATGTGAGTAACCGTGTTAATTCTAATGCCTGATCTGTGACCAGTGATTTCTGATATAATGATTCATGTAAAGTCAGATGTTCTTTGTCTATGTGTCAGTAAATCAACGCTTAACTTCACATTGGTTCTCTTAGTAGGATTAAAATAATCTGTTATTTAAAATGTGATTAAATTATATTATAGCGATCAAAGAACGCTCCCTTTGCAATCGCTGGAACTGTCAATCAAACAGCTCAACTTTATCAGTGACTGAGTTCTGGACTCTCACCAAAACTCCCGTTATAATCAACAAATCTCTTATTCACATTGTGTTTGCACTGTTAGTTATGATGACAGCATTCATTAGTGTGCAGAAATCAAGTTGCAATGACGAGATCACAGCATTCATGAGCTCAACATGTCTCGGATCGACTACGATGTTCATCACTGCAACCTTTCATGCCACAATCTAAATATAATGCCATAGATCTAAATATAATGCTATAATCAACACTTTTCACGATTAGTTAACCTTGAGAGCTTTAGTAAAAACATGCTAAACATTTTCGAGAGAGTTAAACATGTAATACTTAGCTATTTCATACGCAAAGATGTTAGTCAATCACAGCAGTGGGCGTTTACACTGAAGTCTCAAAGGAAAAATTCCTTTTATTTCAAAATTATGATGATTTTTGATGTAAAAATCATACATTATAAGTGTAGTTCATGACCCCTTTAAAAAAAATGTCCAAACATTTTTCCTTTTAATAATGCACTACACTCTAAAAAAAAAAGGTTCTATATTGCACCAAAAATGGTTCTTGGCTCGTAATCATAGGGGAACCTTTTTTAGTGCTATATAGCACCAATTTTGGTGCTTCGGTGGTTCTTCAGCGGTTCTTCAGAGGTTCTTCACCGGTTCTTTGACTAAGGTGCTATATAGCACCTCTGAAGAACCGCTGAAGAACCACTGAAGCACCAAAATTGGTGCTATATAGCACTAAAAAAGGTTCCCCTATGATTACGAGCCTTTTTTTTTAGAGTGTATAGTGACAAGCTGTTGTACACCTAAAGGTAAATTTGTTCCACATTTGTTGGTTAAACTAGATTGTAGGTGCTAACTGAATAAGTTTTTTTCCTGAAATACTGCTTGAAAAAAGTGGCAGAGTTGTTTATGTGAATGTGTCTCAAATAGCTTCAAAAGAATAGGCTGATGTCTGATTCAAAGCCTAACATAAAAAGGGCAGGAAGGAAGGTTCTGAGAACCATTGTGAGAGAATGTCGCTCAGACAGCCCAGCGTGTGAGCGGCAGAGAGTCAGCGCCACCATTCATTGCAACTAATTGAATGCATTTGCTTGTGGCCATCAAACAAATGAAAATTTGTGTCAGGCTGCCGTTGACATACTGAATTGTGATAGATGATGTTCAAGCATCTGACTCACATTTCATTCAGCTCCGTGAAATGAAATCAAAGCTACTAAAGGGAGGAAAAATCCATCTGTCACCAAATCTGATCGGCTTGTCCATTTGTCAGCGTACAACTGCATTGAATTGCGTGTCAAATGAGATTTTGAGACCGCATTTATATTACAGTTTTGAGACTTTATAGGGATGTTTCAATTTTGACCGGAAGGCCCAGAAAAATAGTGTCGCCGTGTGTTTGTCCACTGGTTTTGTGGGTAGAGCTTTCTCTCTGTCCCATCCAAAGGCATGACAAGGGCAGTGGCCACTCGAGAGCATGTCTGTGGAGGTGCCCTTCCGCTCAGAAACATTTACAACTGCATCTTAAAGAGATAGTTCACCCAAAAATGAAATTTCAATCATTATTTATTCAACCTCGTTTTGTTCCAAACCTTTCCTTTCCTCTGTAGAACACAAAATGAGATGCTTTGATGAATGTTCACGCTGCTTTCTTAAAGTAAAAGTGTATGTGGACTAGATGCTGTCAAGATCACCATAAACCTTTATTAAAGTACACTGTAAATTTGATTTACAAGTTTGATTAAAAAAAGTTTGGAAACCTATTGCCTATTTTTTGCAAAGCATTAAAGGGATAGTTCACCCAAAAATGAAAATTAGCCCATGATTTACTCACCCTCAAGTCATCCTAGATGTAGATGACATTCTTGTTTCAGACGAATACAATCTGAGTTATATTAAAAAAGTCCTGGCTCTTCCATGCTTTATAATGGCAGGAACTTGATGGTTCTTTTTTGAAGTCCATAAAAGTGCATCTATCCATCATATAACTGCTCCACGTCTCCGGGGTGTTAATAAAGGCCTTCTGAAGCGACGTGGCACGTTTGTGTAAAAGAAAATTCCATATTTAAAACTTTATAGACTTAAATAACTAGGTTCCGGCGGTCAGCGGGACACAGGTCGACTTGCGGCGAAAGAGTAACCCTTGACGCATGATTATTGACGAACGCAGAAGCGCAGAGGATAGAGCAAAACAAAACATTGGTCATGAATTAGAAATGGCAGAGGATTTCGATATAAGAGAAGAGGGGCTTGAGTTTGTTTCCCAGCCCTGTCCACGAGAGGCATCAAAGCTTGTAATGCTCCTGTACATTGCGTCAGGGGTTACTCTTTTAGCGCAAGTCGACTTGCGCACCGCTGACCGCCGGAAGCTAGTCTACAGTATAAAGTTTTAAATATGGATATTTATATTATTATGGAAATTAAATATGGATACACAAATGCATCACTTCGCTTCAGAAGGCCTTTATTAACCCCCCGGAGCCGTGTGGAGCAGTTATATGATGGATAGATGCACTTTTGTGGACTTCAAAAACGAACCATCAAGTCCCTGGCATTATAAAGCTTGGAAGAGCAAGGACTTTTTTAATATAACTCAGAGTTTATTCGTCTGAAAGAAGAATGTCATTTACACCTAGACTTGAGGGTGAGTAAATTATGGGCTAATTTTCATTTTTGGGTGAACTATCCCTTTAAAGGGAAAATTGAAGTTAAATAAACTGCTAAAACTACAGAAAGCTAACTCCCTGAGTAAAATAAGTCTCTATAAAAAAGTCTCAAGAATGTTTACTTATGTTAATTAAAGGGATAGTTCTCAATGTTAATTAAATTCATTAATACTATGGGGGCTGTTGAATGCTTGAATCTGATGACGAACGCTCTACTATGAACGTGCAATTATTTTCAGGGTAACGCATGGCAAAAGTAGACCAAGGCAGGTTTTGACCGTATTAGAGTTCCATATTGTGGTGAGGTTGTGTCGTTTTTGAAGTCCATAAAAGTGCATCTATCCATCATATAACTGCTCCAAACAGCTCCGGGGGGTTAATAAAGGCCTTCTGAAGTGAAGTGGCACATTTGTGTAAGAAAAATATCCATATTTAAAACTTTATAGACTAAAATAACTAACTTCCGGTGGTCAGCAGTAGCAAGTCGACTTGCGGCGAAAGAGTAACCCTTACGGCGAAAGAGTAACCCTTACGGCGAAAGAGTAACCCAGCGGTAACTAAGCAGTACTATTTATAATATACTATATAGACATAACATCTCTTATATTTTCTCTTTGGTGGTGATGGATAGAGGCACTTTTATGGACTTCAAAAATGAACCAACAAGACAATGCCATTATAAAGTTTGGAAGAGCCAGGACTTTTTTAATATAACTCCTATTTTATAGCCTAGAAATCTAGACGCGCCCTAGCGGCAGCCATCTAATTTGCAGCCAGGGTAGTCTAGCAACTCTCCGTTGGCTTGCAAGCTGGAAAAACCAAACTCTGGTCAGGCCAATCACATCGTGTATAGAGTCGGTGGGCGGGCTTAACATAATGAAGGCAGTTCCGCGTGCTACTTGAAAACAAAGAAGCTTGCGAACAGCGGCCTTTCGAATCGGCTTTGGCCGCAACTCTGGAAGACTTGTTGTCAAGCTTTTCTTTGAGAAAAGAACAAAGAACGGCACTGAAGTCATTTTTAAGAAAGGAAGATGTGTTCGGAGTTTTGCCGACCGGATACGGCGAAAGTTTAATCTATCAACTACTGTAGCTCCGCTTCACCTTCTTCGTTGCTCTGGTTGGTTGTAGCGCTATCCTATTGCGTGGAGAGGGAATTTGAAAGACAACCGTTTATCCCGCCTCTCGGATTGAGCCCTGCCAATGGTGAGTTCCCAGACCCAACATCTTGATGTGGGTCTGGCTTGTCAGGCTAATTCACAACAGCAAAATAACCAAAACCCACAGCGACACTGACCAAGCAAAGAAATATAGTAAACAATAGGATAAAATCAACAAATTATTTCCAAGTTTTCCCCACAAAATTAAGTTGAATTATGTGTGAAATGCACATATTCTTTCTCCAGCTCTCTCTGCTCTTCCTCTCAAACACACATACACATACACTACACAACGCTCATACAGAAACTTGTTGTCAGCACTGCTCTGACGATTTTATCAGTAAAATAGTTTAGCAACTTAAAATCTACGTGACATTTCTCACTAGCGAGGTCATAAAGGCGCTGTTCTTATAGTTTCATATTAATAGGCTAGCTAGACGCTGCTGCCGAACACTGTTGAAAGAAGAGACACACAGACGTACAGAGGTGCACTGAAGTAATTCACTCTCTCTCTCTCTCTCTCTCTCTCTCTCTCTCTCTCTCTCTCTCTCTCTCTCTCTCTCTCTCTCTCTCTCTCTCTCTCTCTAATAACTCACTGGATTAATTAACTGTATAAGCCTCTGTTACTAGCCCTAAAATGGTTTGGAATTAGCATCTTGGGTTTGGATGCGCAAGAATTTAAGGATCAAACCTGACAAATGTCTTAAAATACATCATCTGAACAATGTTTTGAGGAATGGTAACCATAGTATTGAATTATTGAAAAATAATGCACTACCCCATCAGAATGTGAATATCTGTGGTGGCTGATTATCCCAGTGCATCTCCTCATGTGTTTTTTGAGTAACCTGAGCTTTCATTTCACCTAATCTTGCTGCACCTTGCAATATGCATCTGATAAAAAAAAAAGAAATATAATACGTTTAAGGAGAGACAAATTCCAGAATGTACACTCTACTATGATACTACTCTAAACTAAGACACTCTATATGAGCCAAAGCCTGTTTTTGAGTAAATGCATTCGTTGAGCAAGAATCCTAACGTATGCTGTGGTTCATGAGCTGTGTGTCCTGGTCTCTTCTCTCAGGCCAGTTTAGCACTCTTGCTGCTCTCCTCAGAGCTGCTTTGGCACTATTGTGACAGCTCCACTCACGACTCAGCACCAATTCTGCTCGCCTCCTCTCTTGTGCTCCACTAATGATCATTGCAAGAGAAGAGGAGATCGAGAGAGGTGCTATTCTTTCATTTCAGTGCCCTTACTAATGAGTGCCTGTCTCAAGAGGTGGGCCTAAATATTCCTGGAACCTTCAGCAACGAGCACTGCAACATTTATTTTAAAGACTACGAAACAAACACCATTACATCATTTGCAACCAAATCTGTGATATTTATAAATATCAAAAATGGCTTTTTGTCACGTTGTTAAAGACCCAGACGTTGAATTGAAGCGATTGAACCGAACTCCAAAAATAAAAGAAATGTATATATATATCTTTTAAAAGCGTTTTGGCTTTCACTGTTACCACTCATTATGTTTCCTTTAACCTTCCTGAATCTGCAGGATGGCTGAGATTGTGTGTCATCCCTTCTGCGTCGTGAAGGGCCAGCCAATTTAACCATCTTCCTGTCTGGAGGATGCTTGACCTCTGAACCTTTGAATGCAACTTGGACATGGGATGCTGATTACAGTAACTGGAGTTTAGTGCTTGGGGGATCTGAGCACACAACAAAAGGAGTAGGCCAGAGTATTTATTTAATTTAATTATTTGTTGTATATTAAATGTATCTGACCTTGCTTTTTCTTTGAAATTACAAGATTGAGCTGAAGGCATTGGATTTTTTTGTTTTAAATTAAACTATTGATAAATTATTTTTTTGTAAGAATCTAGGAAACAAAAACTGACCGGAGAGTCTGGTACAATAAGTGGGGGTACAGACCGTTTATTTATTTGTTTATTTGTTTGTTTGTTTATTTGTTTGTTTGTTTGTTTGTTTGTTTGTTTGTTTTTTGCTTTCCTTTTTTTATTTACATTTTGTTTAGTTTTTTTATTTGGCTTAGTTTATTTTAGATTTGCTTTGTTTAATTTTTTACACAGAGATGAAAAAAATTATGGATGCTTTGCATTTTATTGATGCAGTTGCCAAGGTTTCTTTTAGCATTTTTTTTAATACATGTGATTATGCAGTTGCTACGATGTTGCTAAGCTGTTCTAAATGGTTGCTTCCTGACTCAAAGCTGCATTTAAGTCCACTTTTTTATGCCCTTCCCTCCCTAATTTCCCTCCATCTTGTTCACTCATATGTACGTCATTGCTTACGTTGCATGAGTGCCCACTACTGCTGGCAGAACCCTTGCAATGGGTTTAAATGTAACTCAGCCCTTGGTCACTTGGAATCTGCTATGGAGCCCGTCATGCAATTTGCTGTTGTGGCTTCACAATAATGTTTCATTGTGGTCTATGGATAGACCAATTCACTGTTTGTAAACATGATGCGCTGATGCGCGCGCAGATAGGTTGCAGAAAACCAAGGGGAGATAGCGTTTACATAGCCTATAGAAAATTACATGGATACGGTACAAAATCATTCGATTTAAAAAGATTATAGATTATTTATAGATATATATTTATAGATGACTAATTACAGATTATTAGTTGTTATTTTCAAAATGTTGTCCGCATATTACAATAGTTTGTCACCCAATAAGGCTGAGTATATCACCTGGGGTGATCGGCCAAAACACTTTTTTTTTCTGTATGTGAATGCTGTTTTACGTGAATATTATGACACGTGTGAAACACAAACATTTATTTCCAAAATAAATATTAGGTTCGCAATTAAATGGTACATCGCAGCCATGGAAAATATATTATATTCATGTCGAACAAGAGAGAGCTTTGTGAGCTGAGCCAAATTTAAAGGGTTAGTTCACCCAAAAATGAAAATTATGTCATTAATTACTTATCCTCATGTCGTTCAACACCTGTAAGACCTCCGTTCGTCTTCGGAACACAAATGAAGATATTTTAGTTGAAATCCGGTCGCTCAGAAAGGCCTCCATTGGCACAATGCACTTTACACTCTCAAGACCCATAAAAGGTACTAAAGACGTCGTTACAAAGTCCATCTCATTACAGTGGTTCTACAATAACTTTATAAAGTGACGAGAATAGTTTTTGTGCGCAAAAAAACCCTAAAAAACGACTTATATCATGATGACCGATTTCAAAACAAGGCATCATGAAGCTTTGAAGCGTTATGAATCAGTGAGTCGATTCAGCGGTTTGAATCACCAAAGTCACGTGATTTCAGCAGTTTGGCGGTTTGACACGCGATCCGAATCATGATTCGACTCGCTGATTCATAACGCTTTGAAGCTTCATGATGCATATATATATATATATATATTTATTTATATATATATATATTTATATTTATATATATATATATATATATATATACATATTTATATATTAGACAGCCTATAGCCTACATTTTGAAAATAAAAATATCTTAAACTCAGTGTCAGCAATTTAATCAAACATTTAATCAAATTTAACTGCTTATTTGCTGAAATCATTCAACTGTTATATGTATAGCTTAAAGCACAATTTAAACAAATGTGTTTCATACATTATAACACATTCCAGAGCGTCTTTTGCAACCGACATGCGCAGTTGAACCTGCGTGACGTCAGTGTGACGTAGGCTGTAAATTGGTCTATAGATCTGCCTGAAGCGTATGAAGTGTAGGCTACATATGAGTAGACTCGCTCTCTTGGTCAAAATAAACTTCCCTTGTCAACTTAACAAAGTTGAACATACTTCAAAATGGCGGAGGGGATTCCCCCACGGGGAAGTTTGCGAGTGTATGTCTAAATGTGGAGTTAAATGCAGCCCAAGTCAAAAGAGCCCACATGTTCCTGACTCAGGTCCCTGATTTATATTATTATTATTTACCCAAATTATTGACTGACATCCAATCACATAGAAAAGTACTAACTCACAAACCATACGATTTGATGTGGATTCATATCTATTGTACAAACAGTGTGGTGTGAGTTACACACTAAAGTGTATTACTTAGAGTTAGGGATTTGAATAAACCCCTAACACTGAGTACTAGTAATACTAATACTTGCCATAGCAAACACCAACAGTAAGTCTACAAAGAGTACAGTAATCTGAAGTGCGCCCTCAGAGAACAGAGCTTGGAAATGCACGAGGCAGACCTGAATGACACTGTGTGCGACAGGATTTCCCCAGCGGCTGTTTCTCTCATTATCAGAGCCTTCATGTGCCTGGAGCTTTGAGACTACAAACTGTACTCATTAGAGGGGAAGAGAAGGCAAACCGAGCCCGCTGCGTCTGCCCTAAATCTCTGTAACGTCGACTTGCTGTCATTTTTATAGTGCTGATGGAGGCCTGGAGAGAGAGGACAATGGCCTTTTAAAAGATAACAATAAAAGCCTTCAGATGTGTCCCATGCTTCAAATGAGAGCTGACACAAATGTGACTGCCTCCTTTTTAAGGGCACCTTTTGTACTGGCAGGAGGTTAATTTTCTCACCTTAAGGTTCTGTTAAACAAACCCTGCTCTGTCTGTAATGCAATCACTAATAAACTTATTTTGATGTTTATTACCCTCCAACTGTGAACCAGTTTCACTACTTAACCCTTTCAAGCGTGAGTTTAAAAAGAAAAGGCAACAAAAACTGTCTGGGAATGACACCAGATGGGCCCTAAAAAAATATTTGAGGTGTCCTTTCATACTAAATCAAATATGATCCCCCTATTAAAACAGTTGATTTGACATGCACTATAGCGATGCGTTTCATTTTTAAATGCCAAAACCTTAAAATTATACAAGCAGTATCCTTCCATTATCCTTAAAGTCCACTGTCCTGCTTTTACACTCTGCTTCATTTATCTTATGAATGCACATTAAATTTCAGATTGCCGTATGCTTCAGCTTTTGAACTTTATAGTTTGCTCTCTCTTATGTCAGGCCATCATCTTAAATGATTCATTTATGGCTGTGTAAGGTCAGCATTAAAAGCTGAACTGTTTAATATGACTCTATATAACGGAGAAGTGAAATTCTTTTGTAGGGTCATTGAAAACCATTATGAAAATTGGATCAATTTTTCAGTTCATTACCTCAGTATGAATTAAACAGCCTTGTTGGCTGGTTTGGCTATAATTTTTTTTTAATCAAAGCTATGGAGAAAGGGATAAGTATGTTATTTTTAAATTCCCTATAGATAAGCGACTTCTGATGCTGACTAAACTAAATGAGGTTTTAATGAAACTGAGTGAAAATTACTCATACAAGTGAAACAACTGGTCATTACTTAAACATTCATGCATCATGTCTGCTTATCATGTGCCTTGTCTTTTGGTGTTGAATCAGAAGTTTTAAAAAATCCGATAACGTCCAAATGCAGTCGCAGATTTAAATCTATTACACTTTTTGTTTGCCTGAAAGCACAAGGTTACCCAGACACAACATCGGGCCCTATCATACACCCGGCACAATGCGACGCAAGTGTTTTTTGCTAGTTTCAGCCTGACTCAGTTATCATTTTCACGTCCAGCGCCACGTTGTTTACATTTACATTTACATTTATGCATTTGGCAGACGCTTTTATCCAAAGCGACTTACAGTGCACTTATTAC
Organism: Gobio gobio; assembly: GCF_949357685.1. Classification (NCBI taxonomy): domain Eukaryota; kingdom Metazoa; phylum Chordata; class Actinopteri; order Cypriniformes; family Gobionidae; genus Gobio; species Gobio gobio. The sequence goes on from NC_137118.1 coordinate 7,863,352, forward strand.
AGGGACAATCTTATTACAGGGACCTAGAGCAACATGGAGTAAAGTGCCTTGCCCAAGGACACACTGGTGGTGACCGCTGGGATCGAACCAGCAACCTTCTGCGTATCACTTCCATGGTTTAACCCACTGGACCACCATCTCACACTGTTTAAATAGCAAATGCACTCGTACCCATCTGTTCGCCCATGGGCGTGCTGGTCTGAAAACGAGGTGTTACAATATTTTTTGTTATTTAAAGTGCATGTTAGTAATATGCGCCTATATGCGGGTACACAACGCGCGTACACACAGGGATGCGCATCAGCACACAAACATTTTTAAATATTAAAATAAAAGGATTCCTCTCTGGAGAAGTGTTCATTCTTTCCACTCACAAATTCCGCCATGTAAAAAGTGAATCCACCATGGTGCGAGCGCAACTGGCTTTTAAAGGGAATGGGAGATAAGACTCTGATTGGTTTATTGCACGTTATGCCCAAAACACACCCATGACTCATTAAGAGACAGCGACAACCCTTTTAGACCATTCGCCTGGCGTGCCGACTGTTTTTTCCATCGTTAAACTAGCAAAAGTGGATTCGGACACGGCCTAAGTGCACCTGCACCATGCGCTTCAGACCATGCGCTCAGAGCGTTAAAATAGGGCCTATAGTGTCGGCCCAGATCCGGCCCACATCTGGTATGCAGAGAATCCACATGTACCAGATGTGGCCTGGATCTGGGCCGGTACTGTTGCTGTCTGGGTTGCATACTATATTCGTTCGTTTTACTCTGTCTCTCTAAACCACTCTTTAAGATCTTTTTTTTCTTTTTTTTTACAGTTGAAGTTTTCAGATGTTAATGTAAGGCCACAAAACATCAGGAGTATGGTAATACACACACACACTTAGGTTTCACTCTTTATTGTCAAAATGTCATCATGCAGTTGTATGTACTCTGCACATTTATGTTGTATTGTTTTACTGGCTTTTTCTGGCTGAAATGCTCTCAAATTTCAGCCTGCATACATTATTCTCTCTTTTTCTTTGTTCTAAGAGAAAATTCTTTATTGGATTCATCTTTCCTTTGCAGTAACATCCTACTCTGTTTGTTGGACAGGACTTTAGGAGTTGCTCGCACACAGAGCCCTGATGTATGACGCAAGGGGAGCCAACAGTGAACACAGAGGTGTTAATGTGGTCACAAACAAGTGTTATACGCTCACTTTTCTCTCTCCCACACACGTGTACAGTCAACCGTAAACACAACACAATTTGACTGTTCATAAATTATACAAGAAATAATATTTTCTAAATATTTTTATAAGAATAAATTATAGACATTTACATAAAAATGGGTATATACAAAATATACAGGTTAATAAATTGGCCATTTAGTATTTACAGTATTGCCATAGTGTATATTGCTGGGGTTTTCAAACTTTGATGCCAAGAAGGACCCCCAAATATGATGAAACTTTTATGAAGGAACCTAAAATCCTAAAATCTATATATTTATTTTTATGTATGAAAAACATTTAAACTGTTAGATAAATAGTAAGTGTGACATTATAAATACAACATATTGTTTCCCAACTTAAATTGGCTATACTTAATGTTGGATGCATGAACTTGAAAAAGAAAAAATTCAATTAAAAATGATTTGTATAAGCAACTTTCGCAATAAATGTATGTAAGCAGCTTACGTCCTGCGTTAAGAATCCTGCCCTTTAGCCCCGTTGTACCCTATGCCTATAACGGAGTGTCTATTTACACCAAGTGCAAATAGTGTGCCTTGTTGGCAAGCAGTGTTGCCACAGTTATTTTGAAAAGTAATCTGATTGCTGATTACTCTTTTAAAAATTAACTTAGTTACTTTACAGATTACTTGATTTTAAAAGTAACTAAGCTAGATTACAAGTTACTTTATAAGTTACATTCAGCAGCTGCCGACAACACCCCTGCCGCCTCAACATAAAAATGACAACCGTTTTTTCCAACACTCACTTTATTGGAAGTGCATTGTTGAAATGAAAAAAAGATTTCCTGAAAAAAAAATGTTTAATAAAAAATGTAATAAAGACTTAACTTAACATAAATAACTCTCCCCGAGACGCAAGAAGAAAGCAAAAATATATATTTTTACTAAGGAAAATGACAAAAATAGTAACGCACAGTGACTTGGATAAATTACTTTAATCTGATTACTGGTTTGGAAATAGTAACTCGTTAGATTACTTGTTACTGGAAAAAGTAGTCAGATTAGAGTTACTGGCATCACTGTTGGCAAGTGCTATTCGCACTAGCTCCGCCTAACAATGCCTGATTGGACCAAACAAGATGACATGTAAAAACATGTATTTCAGCATCTTCAGTGGCGTAGTCATTAGAGTGTAAGGTTTAAAGATCTTGGTTTTTTTAATCGATCGACCTGGGTTCAAATCCGCCTTTTGGCGAGCTCGCTCTTCTCCCTTTTCCCATCACATATCACATCGGAAAGGCAGTTACTTTCAATAAAGAAATAAGAAAATGTTCTAAAAGTGCCTAACGAAATTATAATTAATAATAATAAATGTATTTATTGGGTAGGGGTAGAAGTAGGTGTAGGGAGGGCTTTTATTGTTCCATTAAGGCGGCATCCATTCAATAATTTTAATAAATATAATAATTTACATTCTAAGTTATTATTGCATCCTGTTAGTGTACAACAATACTGTGGTGCAAATAGTATGTATGTCTAGTATGTATAAATTGCATGTAATTACTATTTACACATATTGCAAATAACTGCTACTTTTACATGGTGTGAGTAGAATATATCACTATTTTCATTAGTGTGCTATTTCACTTAGAAAAAAATAGCATCTATTACTATTTGCACTTGGTGTAACTAGCAATTATCGCTAAGAAATATGCTGTTTTCACTTAGTGTAAATAGAATCTAGTAGCTATTTACACTTAGTGCAACTAGCCGCTGCCTTATTATTATTTAAAAAAATATAGTTCATTTTTCATTAAAAAAATATATATTCATGTAAATCAAATAAAATTGGGTCCATACAAACTTCTCTGAGACTTGTCAGAGTAATAAATTGGCCATTAAAATACATGTTAAAAACTGGTCCTTATTGACATGGTGTCGTGCTATCACTCTTCTCCCACACACACACATACACAGATTTTCTTTTTCTTTCACACCCTCTCTCCATCTTCAGTGAAGCTCATTACAGTGGAGATGCAGCTGGGTTAGGGGGCACACACACTCTCACACACTCACACAGAGGAACATGTGATGGTGTAAATGCGCTGAAAGGATAATTTGACACCCACTTGGCTATGATAGCCTGTAATTCTCTGACTCTTCCTGAACTCCTCCTCGGCACGCACACATAGAGTGCACTCTCAGTGGAAACTACTGCAGAAATGTGCCGGTCTTCTCTCCATTTTCTCCGGATGCTAAAATCCATCCCATTCCTGGATTTATGGCATGTATCAAAGCAATTCACAGCCACAGCTCAGTCAAAGGTTTAGTGGAGGAAACCTGTGATTTCTGTCCACTCAATTCATTCAGAGCGACAGTGCAATTTGTTTCTCATCGTGATATGGGTGTTTTTTTTCCTCAGACATGCAAGCAGGCAGCATCATCGCTCAAGGACAATAGGCCTGACAAGCCAATGACAGAGACGCACATTTTTCTGTGGAAAATTATTTACCCGCTGAAATGATCAAGAATCAGGATGTCACTTCTTCTCTACAATGTGCTTTGTTTATTCTTTTCTCCTTTCGCTGTTTTAGTTTCCGTCTCTATTTATAGATGAGGAATGATAAAATAAAGCATCTAGTTGGCTGCCGTTAGAAAATGAAGAAATAATTGAATACTGTCTTTGTCCTGCACAGGTATTTTCAGGTAGGAAAAGTCCAATTTCTACTTAAATATAGAAAATCTAGATTGATAATACGTCATCCAAACCATAGATACACCGATCAGGCATAACATTATGACAGGTGAAGTGAATAACACTGATTATCTCTTCATCATGGCACCTGTTAGTGGGTGGGATATATTAGGCAGCAAGTGAACATTTTGTCCTCAAAGTTGATGTGTTAGAAGCGGGAAAAATGGCCAAGCGTAAGGATTTGAGAGAGTTTGACAAAGGCCAAATTGTGATGGCTAGACGACTGGGAGAGAGCATCTCCAAAACTGCAGCTCTTGTGGGGTGTTCCCGGTCTGAAGTGGTCAGTATCTTTCAAAAGTCATCCTAGGAAGGAACAGTGGAGAACCGACGACAGGGTCATGGGCTCATTGATGCATGTGGTGAGCGAAGGCTGCCCCGCGTGGTCCGATCAAACAGACGAGCTACTGTAGCTAACAGATAGAAAGGTGTCAGAAGACACAATGCATCACAGTTTGTTGTATATAGAGCTGCATATCCGCAGACCAGGCGGGGTTTCCTTGCTGACCCCTGTCCACCGCCAAAAGCACCAATACGTGAGCATCAGATCGAGTGTAAATTGACTGAGCGTCTACAACCGTAGTTAAACATATGTATAAATATATATGAGAAATGATAACGTCTAAAATGGTAATGTCTAACATGACATTAAAACATAAAAAAACAACCTTTAAAGTACCATAGTAAAATGTAATATTGAGTTTATACATATTGTATGAAAACAGACCAACACATTTTCAACTGTGAAAGGTTATCCTATTTTTTGGTGAATTTAAATCTTTGTGGTTTCACAACTAAAAGCGGGACGTTGTGGCATCATTGATTCTTACTGTGAGTGACGACATGCTGACCGTTGCAAGATGGCGGCTCGCCAATGTGTCTGGACACGGTCGAATGTGGAATCTATGTATACATATCTATGATCCAAACCCTGTGATTCATTTTCTTAATTATTTTTCCCCCTCGTTTTCAAGGAAAACTATATATTCATGTCTTTTTAGATAAATATACAATATATATATATATATATAGGTATTAAAGTCTCTTGAATGAAGCATAATTCTAACAAAATGTACCAATGTTAATTTATTTTTTGTTTAAAAAAAATGACCAGTTTAATGAGAAAGATAAACTTAAGGGACTAGTTCACCCAAGATGCAATTTCTATTTTTCAAAAGGAGTATGTGATGATGGATGGATGGATGGGTGGATGGATGCTTGCTTGCTTGTCCACATTCACCGTGGTTTTTCGAAGTAAGACATGGTCCTGGATTTTATTGATCCTGGAACAACATTCCTGTCTGAAAATGTAGTCCTAACCCTATCCATAACTTATTCCTAAAATCAGAGGGAAATGACAAGTGAATAACACTGATGTAGAAGCACCTAACCCTGGTGGTTGTAAGCTTAAACTTGACAAAAAACTTTAAACTTGTCCCTCAAATAAGATTGGTTGATTGGATAAAACTCTACAATAAGGTCTCATTTGTTAAAGTATAAACTAACATTAATTAACAATGAGCAATACATTTGTTAAAGTATTTGTTAATCTTTGTTAATGTTAGTTAATACAAATCCAGCTGTTCATTGTTTGTTCATGTTAGTTCACAGTGCATTAACTAATGTTAACAAATAAAACATTTGATTTTAATTAGTAAATGTAGTAAATTAACATTTACTAAGACTAATAAATGCTGTAGAAGTGTTATTTCTTAGTTCATGTTATCTGAAGTAGTTAGTTAATGAAACCTTATTGTAAAGTGTTACCGTTGATTGGAGTGTTGATCCAGAAACATGTTTGTCCGCACAGGTAGAAAGACTGACTGATGAAACTCAAGGAAGAGGTCTGTGAGCTGCAGGTCTGGTGAGATGCGTGGAGGTTTGATGTATGGCTTCATCTCTGTACAGCAGCCGCTGGAGTCATTGAGGTAATGTAATAACCTACATCACAGTAATGCCAGCATGCAGTGCTAGAGAAGGCGGACGAGTCCGTACAGGGCACAGACCACCTCTCAGAGGTCTGTCTTGGGAGGACAGTAGGCAGACATATCAGTCATACACTCACCTAAAGGATTATTAGGAACACCATACTAATACTGTGTTTGACCCCCTTTCGCCTTCAGAACTGCCTTAATTCTACGTGGCATTGATTCAACAAGGTGCTGAAAGCATTCTTTATAAATATTGGCCCATATTGATAGGATAGGATTGTGGGATGCACATCCAGGGCACGAAGCTCCCGTTCCACCACATCCCAAAGATGCTCTATTAGGTTGAGATCTGGTGACTGGGGGCCATTTTAGTACAGTGAACTCATTGTCATGTTCAAGAAACCAATTTGAAATGATTCGAGCTTTGTGACATGGTGCATTATCCTGCTGGAAGTAGCCATCAGAGGATGGGTACATGGTGGTCATAAAGGGATGGACATGGTCATAAACAATGCTCAGGTAGGCCGTGGCATTTAAATGATGCCCAATTGGCACTAAGGGGCCTAAAGTGTGCCAAGAAAACATCCCCCACACCATTACACCACCACCACCAGCCTGCACAGTGGTAACAAAGCATGATGGATCCATGTTCTCATTCTGTTTACGCCAAATTCTGACTCTACCATCTGAATGTCTCAACAGAAATCAAGACTCATCAGACCAGGCAACATTTTTCCAGTCTTCAACTGTCCAATTTTGGTGAGCTTGTGCAAATTGTAGCCTCTTTGTCCTATTTGTAGTGGAGATGAGTGGTACCCGGTGGGGTCTTCTACTGTTGTAGCCCATCCGCCTCAAGGTTGTGCGTGTTGTGGCTTCACAAATGCTTTGCTGCATACCTCGGTTGTAACGAGTGGTTATTTCAGTCAAAGTTGCTCTTCTATCAGCTTGAATCAGTCGGCCCATTCTCCTCTGACCTCTAGCATCAACAAGGCAATTTCGCCCACAGGACTGCTGTATACTGGATGTTTTTCCCTTTTCACACCATTCTTTGTGAACCCTAGAAATGGTTGTGCGTGAAAATCCCAGAAACTGAGCAGATTGTGAAATACTCAGACCGCCCCGTCTGGCACCAACAACCATGCCACGCTCAAAATTGCTTAAATCACCTTTCTTTCCCATTCTGACATTCAGTTTGGAGTTCAGGACATTGTCTTGACCAGGGCCACACCCCTAAATGCATTGAAGCAACTGCCATGTGATTGGTTGATTAGATAATTGCATTAATGAGAAATTGGACAAGTGTTCCTAATAATCCTTTAGGTGAGTGTATATCCTACACAGTTCTGAGATGAACATGCATTTTACTTCATTCCAGCATGGTCCATCTTATAATACATTTTTAACATTCTTATGCAGATATCGTTTTTCCTTTTCTTTCATGTGTGAAGGATTAATTCACATTCATTAAATGCTTGTTATTAGACACATTGAAAGCACCACTGAATGCAACAGCTTTCCAAGAAGCACTAATAAAGATGACGGGATGAATGGATGAACGGAAAACAAAGTGAGAATGGCAGCAGCGTGTTGTATACTTTTTGTGTTCGCTAATCTGAGTGTGAACAGTGGGTCTTTGGTATTTAAAGCAGCTGGCTGCTAGCATGAGTGCTAATGCTACACAGCAATAAGCAGGTCACACGTTGCCAAATCACAAATAACAGCGCCATAGCTTTGAATTTGAGGGTTTGCTTTTATTATCTAAAGAAATGGCATTTATACCTAGCCCTCCACTAATATTGGCCGATTCTTCACATTTGCAATTCAATTCACATTTATCTGTACAGCGCTTTTCACAATACATATCGTTTCAAAGCAGCTTCACATAAAAATACATACATGCGTCTACATTACAATTTAAAGTGATTTGTCCATGTTATGTATTTCAGAAATGCAAATCAAAGCACACAGTTTAGCTAACAATGTATTATTAATCAATATAATAATTAAGGCACATAAATGAGTAAAATAAGAATACATGTTGTTAATGAATAGGGTATATAGAAATGAGCATGAATGTGTGTTGATGCAGAGCTGCGTCATCTGAAGTCCTCGCAGGAGTCGAGTCGTCTCTTCACCGGTGTTGGTCATCTGCAGTCTTTATGAGAGGCTGGATCCAGACTGGAGCTGACACTCTTACCTCGGGATGGGCGTCCTGAGATAAAACAGAACAGAAAAGTAATTAGCGTAGCTGCTGTTCAAAGCATTAAGCAAAGACAATCATGTGCACTGATATAACTGGAGTACAAGGTTATGAGATGCATCATGTGAATGCTTGGCTAAAGAGATGCGTCTTTAATCTAGATTTAAACTGGAGGAGTGAGTCTGAGCCCCGAACATTATTAGGAAGGCTATTACATAGTTTAGGTGCTAAAAATGAAAAAATGCGTTCTCCCTCCTTTAGTGGACTTAGATATCCTAGGTGCTACCAGAAGCTCAGAGTTTAGTGATCTTAAAGATCGTGATGGGTTATAAGGCGATAGAAGATCAGTTAAATATTATAGGTCAGTAGCAATACTTTATTATTGATACGAAACTTAACAGGTAACCAGTGTAGAGATGTTAAAAGTGGTGTTATGTGATTATATTTTCTTGACCTAGTAAGAACTCTAGCAGCTGCATTTTGGACTAATTGTAGCTTGTTAATTGAGAAGGCAGGACAGCCGCTAGTAATGCATTACAGTAATCTAGTCTAGAAGTCATGAATGCAGGAACTAACTTCTGAACAACACATTCCCAGCTCCATGTTGGTGCATCTCGTCTTCAGATCAGCCACTCATTTTCTATAGGGTTCAGGTCAGGGAACTGAGATGGCCATGGCAGAAGCTTCATTTTGTGCTCAGTGACACTTTGATTTTGATGTTTGTTTTGGATCATTGTCCTGATGGAAGATCCAACCACGGCCCATTATAAGATTTCTAGCAGAGGCGGTCAGATTTCGATTTTTTTATCTGTTGGTATTTGCTAGAATCCATGAGACCATGTATCTGAACAAGATGTCCAGGACCTCACAGGTCCAGCAGTATATTTAACCATGGACATGGGGTGCTTTTTATCCCTGTTTGCATCAAACCCATCTGGTGGGTTGCTGCCAAAAAGCTTTTTAGTCTCATCTGACCACAGAACCATGTCCCTTTTGAATTTCCAGTTGTGTCTGACAACTGAATATACTGGAGTTTGTTTCTGGTTGAGTTTTTCTTGAATCCCTCGCAAAACAACATGTGGTGATGTATCATTTTGATATTTTTTTAGGCTTTCTGACCTCCAAGACTCAACTAATCTCTGCAATTCTTTGTCCACTCAAACTCTCCTCCTCACCGTGCATTAAGACAATAGAGACACACGTCCGCTTCCAGGCAGAATCGTAACATCTTTAGTTGATTGGAACTTCTCAGTTATTGCCCTGATGGTGCTTTAGCTATTTTCCTACAGCCACTTCCTAATGTGTGAAGTTCAACACTCTTTTGCTGCACATCAGAACTATATTATTTTGCTTTACTCATTGTGATGAATGATTAAGGGAATTTGCTGGACAATTTCATGCTCATAGTAAGCCTGGTCCTACCAGACTCTCGTACATTTCATTTGTACAGAGAGTCTGGCCACTCTCCATTGACATTGACAAGTGTTTACTTCCTTGAAGGCGGGTACTCTGTGGAAGTTTAAAACTATTGGGTCTACCAAGAGCCACTCTGGATCTGCCATAACTAATCGCTAACGTTTGGTTGTGACGTATGTCATGCACTGTTCGCCTCTGTTGCCAGCATTTAAATAAATACAAGTCTAGAAGTCTAGAAATGCATCCAAATTACAGTGAAGCGCAACCGTACGGTGCTCTGCAGTGGTCAAAAAGGATATAAACAGTACATTTTGAAGTGATATATTCTTGAAAACTCAGAGATGTGGATTCGGACAGCAATTAAATGACCACACAGCTGGGTAATTTTTACGCGGGTGGTGGGAGACGGACGGCAATAAAATCACTGACTAGCCCCTGTAAATGATTACAATACCTTCCGACCGCACGAGAAACAATTACCGGGGCTTAAGCCGACTCCTTCACCACTAACGGAGCGAGCTGGAAAATCAAACTTTTCCCGGGACACAACATCATGGCCACCAACAAAACTCAGCAAAGATTGTTCTTTCTCCGGCTTTAACTTCTGGATATTCGGCAGCGGTGCCACAACGAAATGAATGGGTGCGTCTCAATCAGATCCCTAGTTCAGTAGTCAGGGGTGTGACTCCCTGATCAGTGCCCTGACTACTGAACTAGGGAGCTGATTGAGACGCACCCAATGGCTTCGCTCACATCTTTCTCCGCCGCCATTACTGAACTACCACTCAAACTGGCGCACGACATCAACGTCATCGTTCTCAGCCACTCCCTCTGTTCGCTGATTGGACCGGTAAAAATTTGTTCAGAAAAACCTAAGAATATACCGCAATCCCAGACGGAGTACTGAAGGAAAAGGAAAATTGAGCGGAAGTACGTAGGAGGGCGCAGAGCCATAGAGAGAGAGAGAGTTGCGACAACTCCATAGACTCCAATGGAACGTTTTTTTTTACAGCAATGGCGGCTCGTGGAGACTCTCAATAGTTCCCGGAAGTAGCAGCCGCGCCATAGAGTTACAGCAGAACAGACCGTTTGTGATGCACTTTTAAAAGGTAAGACGTTTAATCAGTAAGATTTTAAATTATCAGCACATCTTAATCAAAATAACTTGTACATTAAAGCCTGCTTGTGTAGATTATTCATCATTAAAAAAATATATATTTTAAAGGTCCCGTTCTTCGTGTTTTTTTTGAAGCTTTGATTGTGTTTACAGTGTGCAATATAACGTGTTCATTTTTCGCGTGTAAAAAAACACAGTATTTTTCACACAATTTACTTATCTGTATACCGCTGTTCTCACCGTCCTAAAAACGGCTGGTGATTTCCTTGTGCTATGAAGTCCCTCCTTCAGAAATACGTAACGAGTTCTGATTGTGCAAGCGTTTCCTGTGCTGTGATTCGACCACAGCTTAGCGCACGTGAAAGCGGTTCCTGTGTTGTAATTTGACAGCAGCTTAGCGCACGTTGGAAAGGTCACGCCTCTTAACGGGGAGATGTATGCGTTCAATAATCTCTACAGCGTCCCTGGGAAAGCCAAACAAAGGTGATTTGACTCCTGGATGAAAATAACAGCGTCTCGATGACATGGCGATAAACACACTCAATGCAACAGTTCCTTTTCTCCACGCGACCGTCCGCTTCTCCACGTGGGACAGCAACAAGACCGCGCCCCCCTTTTCGCGTTTCTTTGTGGGCGGAGGTTAGTCTGTTCTACTGCTCTACTGACGTAATTAAAGAAGGAAGTACCAGGATGTAGTCCAAGCCAGCCGTTCGCTGTAGGCTTTGAAAGGGAACTTCTGTTAAATAAAATATCTCGCTTGGCATTGAACTTTGAGCTTTATAATTTTACAGGTATTATTTATGCTCTAACAGCAACATTACACACTAACTAAAGTTTGAACAATGGAATCGCGAAGAAGGGGACCTTTAAAAACAACATCGCTGTAACTACATACTCATGCTACATACACATGTCGATGTGTAATAAAATTATTGAAAATCAATGCATTTATTGACTATTAATTACCAAAAATCGCAGTTCTGTCACTGTGACTATACATTTGAATTGCCCGCCAAAGCACTTCCTGGAACTATTCGAGGTCTACATGAATCACTGACTATCAAGCGTTTTGAACTTCCGTTGTCGCAACTCTCTCTCTCTATGGCTCTGGCAGGGCAGAGCCAGGCTAGCTCATAGTCGCCCTGAAAAAAAAATGAATGGGAATATACTTCAGAGATATGTTACTCATAAAAAATTCTAGGAGTGCCGATAGTTGTGTTCAACATGTTTTGGAGAAAAACATTTAATTCATAATGTGATTTACCCCCGACTTTCAATTGTTTTACTTCAATGAAAAGTGAGATTTTTGTGAAATTTCTGAATGAAAGATCAAAAGGTTAAACAATGCAGATTTATTTTTACAGCCATCTTTGATGATATGTACCAAGGGAAAATAAGAATTTGATAATTCTGACTTCAACTGGGGACCAAAGCACCTCTTTGGTTTTCTTAATTCCGCTAATGTCCTTCTATTTCCCTTTGCCACCCTGTAAGTTTTGTACGTTTTTCTGTGTGTGTGTGTTGGGACCATGGGCCTGGGAGGAAAAACAGAAGAGGCCCCTAATACTAATAAACGAGTGCTACTTTCTCTTTGCCTCTCTCGCGCTCCAGAGCTTGCCCTCTGGGAGAGCAGAGAAAGGCTGAATAATTGGAAAATATCCCTGCCTCCTATTCCAGAGAGATCCCTCTATTCTCTCTCTCTCTCTCTCTCTCTCTCTCTCTCTCTCTCTCTCTCTCTCTCTCTCTCTCTCTCTCTCTCTCTCTCTCTCTCTCTCTCTCTCTCTCTCTCTCTCTCTCTCTCACGCTCTCTCTCTCCTTCTCTCTCTCTCTCTCTCTCTCGTTCCTCTCTCCATCGTCTGCCTGCACAATGAGATACTGTTCTCATTTTGCCTCTTAAAAGGAACAATTAGCCTGGTTCGGGTACGTGTGTGCGCATGCTTTCAAGATGGGGGCTGAGAGAATATGCTGTATTTACATATCTCTATGTAAATTGTGTATTCAGATGGCTGAATGTCGCAGTGCCAGGGAAGAGGAATAGTTTTGGGCGGCTCATCTGTGTCTCTTTCAACTCGCCTGCGCGCACACCCCCCGACACATGCTTTGAGCTAATGGCCCTTCTGTTATTGGACATTCAGCAGACCCAGTGCAGCATGTACGACAGGAAGCAGAGTGTTGTGAACTTCCTTTCATGCCGTAAAACGGTGAAAGAAAAACACAGCACTTCTACCTTTCTTCCACAATCCATCCTCTACTCTCCCACTCCTCCCCCCTCCATTTATTCCTCCCGAAGCCCTGTGCGGAAAACCCTTAAACATGCATTTGAAGTAAAAGCTTTTTTGTAATCTTGACAAGAGGGTGCAGGAGGTAATGGAGCAGTGTTGCTTCACTGAATGACAGCCGCACTGTAGGGTCACGGAATGTTTCACGTTCACCCTTGACTCTGTTTTAGGGAAGCTGTTTTACCCATTTAACTTTTCCTCTTTTACTCACTGCAAATGAAACAACGGCAGGCTTTTATAGATCACCCATCAACTCAAATTTCTAGACAACAAGACATGTTGGAGATCTTTGCTGAAATAAAACAACCCGATTCAGACTAAATATGAGCATCAAACATGTAGTGCCAGCGTTTTTGGTAACACTTTATTTCGATAGTCCACTCTAGACATTCTCCTAACTATAAGTACCTTTGCAACTACATGTCAACTAACTCTCATTAAAATAATAGAGTATTTCTATTGTGCTCCCCAACAGCAATTCTACTGACTATAAGTAAGTTTGCAACTACATGTCAACTTATTATACTTAACAGCTAAACCTAACAGTCTACTAACATTCTGACTATCTATCTATCTATCTATCTATCTATCTATCTATCTATCTATCTATCTATCTATCTATCTATCTATCTATCTATCTATCTATCTATCTATCTATCTATCTATCTATCTATCTATCTATCTATCTATCTATCTATCTATCTATCTATCTATCTATCTATCTATCTATCTACGTCCGTCCGTCCGTCCGTCCGTCCGTCCAACTATCTATGTCCGTCCGTCTATCTAACTATCTACGTCCGTCCGTCCATCCATCTAACTATCTACGTCCGTCCGTCCGTCCAACTATCTACGTCCGTCCGTCCATCCATCTAACTATCTACGTCCATCCATCCATCTATGCCCGTCCGTCTATCTAACTATCTACGTCCGTCCATCCATCTAACTATCTACATCCGTCCATCCATCTAACTATCTACGTCCGCCCATCCATCTAACTATCTACGTCCGTCCATCCATCTATGTCTGTCCGTCTATCTAACTATCTACGTCCGTCCATCCATCTAACTATCTACGTCCGCCCATCCATCTAACTATCTACGTCCGTCCATCCATCTATGTCCGTCCGTCTATCTAACTATCTACGTCCGTCCATCCATCTATGTCCGTCCGTCTATCTAACTATCTACGTCCGTCCATCCATCTATGTCCGTCCGTCTATCTAACTATCTATGTCCGTCCATCCATCTATGTCCGTCCGTCTATCTAACTATCTACGTCCGTCCATCCATCTATCTACATCCGTCCATCCATCTAACTATCTACGTCCGCCCATCCATCTAACTATCTACGTCCGTCCATCCATCTATGTCTGTCCGTCTATCTAACTATCTACGTCCGTCCATCCGTCTAACTCTCTACGTCCGTCCATCCATCTAACTATCTACGTCCGCCCATCCATCTAACTATCTACGTCCGTCCATCCATCTATGTCCGTCCGTCTATCTAACTATCTACGTCCGTCCATCCATCTATGTCCGTCCGTCTATCTAACTATCTACGTCCGTCCATCCATCTATGTCCGTCCGTCTATCTAACTATCTACGTCCGTCCATCCATCTAACTATCTACGTCCGTCCGTCCGTCCATCCATCTAACTATCTACGTCCGTCCATCCATCTATGTCCGTCCGTCTATCTAACTATCTACGTCCGTCCATCCATCTAACTATATACGTCCGTCCGTCCGTCCATCCATCTAACTATCTACGTCCGTCCATCCATCTATGTCCGTCCGTCTATCTAACTATCTACGTCCGTCCATCCATCTAACTATCTACGTCCGTCCATCCATCTATGTCCGTCCGTCTATCTAACTATCTACGTCCGTCCATCCATCTAACTATCTACGTCCGTCCATCCATCTATGTCCGTCTGTCTATCTAACTATCTACGTCCGTCCATCCATCTAACTATCTACGTCCGTCCATCCATCTATGTCCGTCCGTCTATCTAACTATCTACGTCCGTCCATCCATCTAACTATCTACGTCCGTCCATCCATCTATGTCCGTCCGTCTATCTAACTATCTACGTCCGTCCATCCATCTATGTCCGTCCGTCTATCTAACTATCTACGTCCGTCCATCCATCTATGTCCGTCCGTCTATCTAACTATCTACGTCCGTCCATCCATCTATGTCCGTCCGTCTATCTAACTATCTACGTCCGTCCATCCATCTATGTCCGTCCGTCTATCTAACTATCTACGTCCGTCCATCCATCCATGTCTGTCCGTCTATCTATCTACCTATCTACGTCCGTCCATCCATCTATCTATCTATCTATCCATACATCCATCCATCCGTCCGTCCGTCCGTCCGTCCGTCCGTCTGTCTGTCTGTCTGTTTGTCCGTCCGTTTGTCCATCCGTCTGTCCATCCGTCTGTCCAGTTGTTGGTTTGATGAGTTTTGCACGGGCAAGCACTATTTCTTAAAAAAAGGAGTTTAATTTATGTAAACTGCGCTTAAAATAATTTATGGCATTTTGCAGATTTTTGCAACATATCACAGCAAACCATGCGCAGCATGCATATATCAAGCGCCAGCGTTAGTTCTGGCAGGCCACGTAGTCAAGCTCCGCTATCAGCTGATTGGGAAATTCTAACTCCGCCCCTCTTTCAGCTGATCTGTTTCAGCTGATCCTATGCTCTCAATTGGCTTCTCTCAAACAGGGTGCCTTACTTAAGCATAGCTTCACTTCAATCTGCCTGCTTGGACGCTTCTGCTGCACGCTGTTTTGCAACCCACCTCCTCCCCAGCTCCTCCTTAAATTGCTAACTTAATCATGTCATTCTGTTGTCATTGATGCATGCTCTGTTCTAAATGGGGGATTTGCTCTGCCCTCCCAGTTAAATGGGAGGTCGTCCCCAGAATCTGCTGCTGTTCCCTGTCTTGGCTTTTCATGGAGCTCATGAAAGGATGGGGAATTTAGAACAGAGCCATACCGCCAAATCTAAATCTTTACAAAATATGCAATTAAAAAATTGTACTAAATGTTTGTCTATTGTGTTTTTGACTTTAGTGGACCTGACAGAAGTAATATACAGTACAGCTCTTTTTTTGTATTCTGTATCCCACAGAATATACAGATAGTCAACTCCAGACACGGTGATAATGGATTGTGGTTATTCGTAGGAATAACATAAACAAATGATATGAGAGAGGTAGTTTTACAATCTTATTTTATTTTTTATTTCATACAAACACGTTTGCCATCAGCGGATTTTACACCTTTGTGCCACCTGTCACTATAGTGAACATAAAAGGGTGGTGTGATCCACATAAATAGCAATTTGTTGTCGGCATGCTGAAAACTGTTTTTGAAAACTGTAAGAATAAATATTGCAGTGTTGATATGACTGCTACAATGATAGATTTTATCCTCACACTTCTCTATGGTACATATATATTTGTCACGGTGGAGAGAATGACAAGGAATGACAGGGGAGTTATCAAAACCTCATCCCCTGAGTCAGACACAGATGGCTGTTAAAGTTGGTAATGATATGCTGGCAGAGGTCCATGTGTTACAATGTGACTGTCAGCGCATGCAGGGAGCAGGACAAGAGGAATGAGTGGCATTTAAACCATAATAACAGATTTGAAAGGGTTAGTTCAGGTTTTAAATGACATGAGGGTGAGAAAATGATGACCGTTTTTCTTTTTTTTTGGATAACGTTTTATAAGAGATAGATCTTAAAATTGCTTTTGAATGGTGCCGTTGTGTGTGTATTGTAAACCTTTCATTATCTGCAATGTGATGTTTTCCTCTGGGCTAGAGAGACTTCAGCTGCACTGACAGTGTGTTTGATAGGTGTCTGGAAGATTCTGAGCCGAGGGACCGCAGGGGAGCCACGACTTGAGGAATTTGATTTAGCTGCAGCTGCTTGAGGAGTTTTTTTCTTTAGAGGATGGACATTTGTTTGCTCTCTTGGTTTCAGTTTTATCAGTCTTTCCTGATCAATACTCTTCCATGATTTACAGATGATCCCTTAGTTGCTCTTCCTTTGCTGTAAGTCCATGTTTAAAAAGTTCCGTAAAAGTAAGTAATTTCTACATTTAAGGTCACTTGAGTGTTTATCTGGCTGTTTGGATTAAATGTTTTTAAGTCTGAAAGTAGACAGTTCTTTGGGTAGAGAGCAGGTGGCCTCGGATGTTATCTGAGTGTAAATGGTCCATCAGTATTGTGTATTGTGAACTGCACCTAGCTTCCTGCTGCATATAAATATGAGGAAATGCTAACATTGCTTAAACATCATTGTTGCTTTGGTAATCATTTTGTCCATAGGGGCTGGGGAATAAATTACTTCACTTTCACATACACTTGTAATGCTCTGCAGTTAAGACTGCATTAGGGCTAAAAATAAACAAGCTTTCCAAAGGCTAGCACATCCACCACTATATATAAACATGCGTTGATGCACTGTGTGTATATATACTGTTTATGTGCTCTTTCATGCTGAGTTCTGAGTGTGTTATCTGTGCAGAAATATAAGCCTTTATGACAACATCTTAGAAAGGATTAAAAAAAAATAGTAGCTGACATTGATTCAGACATGCCGAAAAGTGAAAGGTCGAGAGGACATATTTGCTTTGCTTGATATACACCCAGAGATTTTTAGATATGATCAAGAAATTTGTGAATGCTGTAAAAGGAAAACCCATACATTTAGATTGCATATGTATATTTGTAAATGTGTATTTGTACAATCATTTGTTGCAGAAAATGACCTATTCTTCGGAATTTGTGTAAAATATTGTAAAATGGCAGGTATACTAGAGCTGCAGATTTATTTGTTCAAAGATTGCAATCTCAATTAAAAAATCCTCATTCCTAAATGAAAATGATTCAGAGTAGTTGTCATACAAGGTATGAAACAGCTTCACAAACTGTATCGTTATATCTGTGTTATAGTAATTCAAATGATCAGAGAATTACTGGGATAAGAGTTAATAGTTCGGGATATAAACCCTGATGTCTACAGTAGCATAATAGAGTAGATCACCTAATAAAGATTGTAAAAATTACATTGTAGGTGGCGACAAGTGACTTAAAAAAAAGATTTGTCATTGAATCATTTATTTAAAGGCCCACTGAAGTGCCTTGAAACGCGCAGCATTATTCAATGTGTTGACTTAATTTTCCGTGAAACAGGAAGACAGGGCGGGACATATCAAGCAGCTCCTCCCCCTTTTTAAAACAGCCAATAGCGTTTTGTTTATATCACAGTTTGACTAAAGCCTTTCAGATTGGTAAAATCACAGTTTCCTCTTAATCTATAACCGTTTCTTGTCATATTCTCCTCCATATCGCTTTGAAAAACAGCATTCTGTGCAGAATTAAAATGGGTCCGATATGTTTTGCTGTCCGATATCCGTCGCCTCAACTGAAAGCATATTTACACTGTCTGAATCGTTCTCTATCCCCGGTATAGTGCTCTATGTGCCATTCAGCATGTAGAAAATAGCATGTGTGAGCAAGTGACCGATTTCATCCGCAGCCCCAGCGTCTATTTAGGAGGCGGGGCTTCAGATTCTACAGAGCATTTGATTGGACACAAGATGTGATAAGAAGCTGAAGTCTGCGGGGATGTCATTAAAATCCGTGATCCATTTTAGCGGAAGTGAGAGAATGTAAGTTTTAAATGCTTATATCTCCTAAATGTGAATTTTGTCATTGTTTTGGAACACACCAGCTTATTCATAACCTGAAGGCTAACATAGTCATACTAAAAGCTAAAAAAACAAACATTTTGATTTCACAGGGCCTTTAAGAGATTCGTTAAAAAATGCAAATTCATCCAGTTTGAAACAGGTGAAGTCTTTATGAGTGAGTCATTGAATCATTGCATTCATTCAAACTGATTTTTTAAAATAATAATTAATTCAAAAATGTTTTAACCCTCTATGGTACGGTGTTGCCTCCAGGCAACATAGTCTATTTTATTTTATTTTTAATAAAATGAAACAGCAATTTATTGGTCAAACCTATCTCTGGGAAGAAGAACTCAAATACTAATCAATAAAAAGTGCCAAAAATTGGTCACATGACCCACAGGGGTCCATTTTGTGTCCTGTTTCAGCACATGTGCACAGGTCACATGGCTCCATGTTTTCTCCAATGAAAAGTGCATTTTTCACTAATTTCCGGCCAGTTAATCACCCACAAAAAATATGAGTCACATTCACTGGTAAGTAAAGAAGTATTTTCAGGAACTTTACATTATATATCATCAAATGTTTTAGAGTAAATTACAAAAAACTGTGTGTTGCCTCAAGGCAACATTGTACCATAATGGAATCGCATAAGGCAATACCAGACACACTAGGGTGGATACAAATATAGTATATTTGTAAGGAAAAGAGCTAGAATTCTCGAAATTGATTTGCATTTTTGCATGATTTTGTAATGCACGTATAAGATTAGTAATTCACATACTCTAACTGCACATATTGTGATTGTGCAGTTAGAGTATGTGATTTGGAAGATGTGATTGAGGAAGATGAGGTCATAGTGACAATCCGGCAGGGAGAGATCGAAGATGGAGATGAGGATGAAGATGGATATGATAACTTGATAGGACATGATAACTTGATGTGATGGTTTGGTAATACTTGTGTTCCACGATGGTACAACGTTGCCTGAGAGCAACAGCTGAATTTGAAATGTTACTTTTTATTAAATATGAAATTTGTAAAACATTATAAACTGGATAAATGTGTTTGTTCAGGTGTCTGGTTAAAGACATCGATGTTTTCAATAAGTATATTTCTTTTTTCTACATGAAAATGTCAAATGTTTAAATTTGTCCGTTGTGGTACAATGTTGCCTTGAGGCAACAAACTTAAAAAAAATAAACAAATAAAAAAATTATGAATTGTTTTATTGCTATTGTTATAGTGTCCTATTTTAAGCAAAACACCACAAATAATTTTTTTCTCATTGATTTCATATTGCGTACCATAGAGGGTTAATTTACTGCAGCAATTAACATTTTGTCAGAACATTTAATAAATGACAAGTGTTTGTTAAGGTGTCTATTCAGAATTGTGGGAGATTTGTGGTCTCTATTAATAATAATAATAATAATAATGATTCTGATTTGATCCAGAATTGTGTAGCTCTACAGCTTTCATTTTTACCCCATTTTTGCTTTTTTTTTTTTTTAAATAGTGATGCCACTCCACATCATATAATGAATAGCTGCTGATAGAATCAAAATACTAAATGATTAGAAATGGGTAAAAAAATGACTGAATATTTCATCTTTTTTTCATCAGCCTATTTAGAGCGTTTTACTGACTAATTAAAAACCCACAAATGGACGACAAAATCAGTCCCGCCCATCTGGTGTCAAGGAGACAGCTGTTACATCCCTTCTCTCCCGGGGAGCAGATAGAAGAGCTCGCTCTGTTATTTCAGACAACATCGATAAAAACTCTATGGATACACAGCATGCAAATCGTTACAGTGACTCTCCAACGGGTGCCAGAAAGAATGAAAAATCTTTATAGCTAATGAAAGTGCAAATGAGGCATTTGGTTAATGATGGGGTGAGGACAATATTGGCTTGATTGCACGAGAATGAATTAAGCAATGCGTGTTATGCTCTGACACAATTGTTGCTTTAAAAATCAATTTAATAGAGTTGCGGAATGCTGCGATTTTAAGTAGAAACATTCTTTTCCCTCCTTTCTCGCACACATATTTACTTGATACATTCACATTATTATGCTTGAGTGTATTGGTCTATTAATCACAGGCAGAGGAGCGTAGAGTCATAGATCTATACGCTATATAAATATGCCCGCTATTGTACCGTCCCACTCTTTAGAACACACAGTATTAGCTGAATAAATTTCCAGGACTGCAGGACCTCTAGTAGAAAATCCATATCTTGATGCGTGACAGTTTACATGGTGGATAGTGTTGCAGAGTCATACTTGCTTGAAGCGTTGCATTGTGCTCTTTTTAATGATGCATGAATGTAGCATGAGTGAATGATTGTGTGTTTTCTATCAGGGTGTGTAAAAGATGGATTGAACAGATCAAGTGGGTGAACTCGCTCATAAACTGAATAGCTCCTTCTACACAGATTCTTCTTTAAAAAGAACTAAAAAACTAAATCTGATATCACAACTGCTTTTTCCAGCAGTTTGCCTCTCGGGTCCCTAACCTTATTAATTGTCTGCATTGATTTTACAGTATAGAATACAGTGTTTTATTGTACAATATTAATATTGTTCAATTTTGCAAACTCGTTGCCTTAATTCAATTAATTCAACTAAGCATTACTTAATTGCATGAAGTTGTTCTTACTTAAACCATTTAAGTTTCGTCAACTTAATTAAAAAAAAAAAGATCATTATTTGACATGAAATATAGTTATATCTCATTATATCATGATATATAATATATCATGTTATATATCTAGGGCTGTCAAAAGATTAATCGCGATTAATCACATCCAAAATAAAAGTTTGTGTTTACATAATATATGTGTGTTTAATCTGTTAATTATTATTTATATATAAATACACACACATTTATGTATATATTTAAGAAATATTTGCATGTATATACTGTATATACATTTATATAATCTATAATATATATATAAATATAAATGTTTTATATATTAATTTTATTTTTTTTCCCTTAAATATATACATGCTTGTATGTGTATTTATATATAAATAATAATTAACAGAGTACACACACATATATTATGTAAACACAAACTTTTATTTTGGATGCGATTAATCGCGATTAATCTTTTGACAGCCCTATATATATCATTAATTCTCACACACACACACACACACACACACACACACACACACACACACACACACACACACACACACACACACACACACACACACACACACACACACACACACACACACACACACACACACACACACACACACACACACACACACACACACACACACACACACACACACACACACACACACACACACACACACACAAAATATATATATATATATATATATATATATATATATATATATATATATATATATATATATATATATATATATACTAATTACACTAATTATATATATACTATAACACTAATTACAATTATGGTGAGAGGAAGTGGAGGAAATTTGTGAAAAGTCTATAAAAAAATTGCCCCGCCTCAAAAACACGTTGCCCACCCGCTTGTATTTTTTGTTTTGTTTTGTTTTTTTGCTTCGGCAAAATGGTTCTAAAAACAGTCAAGTAATGTTTACTTGGGTTTTCTAAGTAATGAAGGCATAGCATGCAAATAGTTCAGATTACTTAATTGTTTTAAGTATGTTCAACAAATTATTGTAATTTAAGTAAAGTTTACTAAAAAGTATTAGTAAGAACAACTGTTGGATTTTACAGTGTGTATGAAATATGTGTAAAACATTATAAAATCATGACAAATTTTTACAGTATACCTTTTTTTCTGTTGGTTTTTTTAATAGTGATTCCAATCCACGTCCTATTATACTGATGCAATCAAAATATAAAACCATTAGAAATGGATAAATATCTGAATGGGTTGCCTTGAGCATCATAAAGTCTCTCAGAGAGCATTTTACTCCCTCTATCACCAGCTGTACCTCTCTTGACCGCACAAACATTTTGAATAAGTAAAGTTAGGCTCCGGTTTCAGTGCGGTTTGATACGGTAGCAGGGGCGCGTTAGGTCACCCCTGTGTTGGCCTAAAGGGAAAACCTGTTCATGTTACACAATCAAAGCAATATTATAGTATAAAGGAATGAGAAACATCTTACTTATTCAAAATGTGTAAGAGTAAATGATGCGTTTGAAGGCTTAATTGATTGTGCATTTTGCCTAATAGCAGTAACAAATTCCCAAATAACCGCATAGTGTTAGAGGCAAAGAAAGTCATGCACAGCCTGAGGGTAATACAGTAGTAGATGCACAAATTAAACAAGTGTTTGATTATGCAGTGACTTTTTTTTTATGTTTCATAGTATGATAAAACACTTTGAAATGCATTGTGCATTGATCAGATGCCATGGCTCAAAAGAAACGTATGCTGCTCTTTAGCTGGATCAGAGTTCTGGTTGAAAACCTATGCGCTGCCAGATGAAGATTTAATAGCCTGTGCAATTACTAAGTCTGATTAGCAGCCAGTAAGTTTAGGTGCTGTAAATTTCAGGATTGTTTTCACTGATTCATGGGCGCCAATAAGGCCTGAGTCATCACTGTGGTTGGACAGATGGAAGAACATAAAGGGACAATGTGCCTTATAAACTACTGATAGCTTTCTCCATATGACTTTTTTTTTCAACTTGTCTGTAAAGAAACCGGCTTGGTTTGCCTATGCAGTGATTCAGCGTGCAAAGTAGCCTATATTGATTTTTTTGTCATGCCAGTGTATTGTAAGGCTTGAAGCAAATGTTCTTTGGAAATTAAGAGAACGTTCCCTGCTGCAAGTTTTAAAGCATCAACTCAAATGCATTTAATTGATCCACAATCAGTCAATCAGTCAGTGCAAGACAATATACAATGGTTTTCATCGTCATAATCTGCGCAAAAGGCAGTGAAATGGGAATGTTGTAAGACATTAAAGCCACAATAATCTGAATTTGCTTATTTAAAACAAAGGCGTAGCTTGATGATGCCTGGATTTCACTGAGATTTTATTATGCCGCTCATGTGTATGTTGGGTAACGCAGCGCTGTTTTATCATATTAGATACATGTGTTGAAAGTTGTTATAATGCTACTCTGTACGTTTGCTCTGCGGATACTATGAGACACTTGTTGCACACTAGATTGATATTAGGCCTGGTAAAACATGGTACTCGCGCTAAATCAAGAAAACGACATTTGAACAACAGTTGTTCACCTGTCTAATAAAACACATAATATATTAAAGCGTCTTTGGCGTTTCCATGGTTTCTACAAAATAAAACCGAGGGTAATGCGGGTATGATGTCATTAGGTGACGCACCGACATTGCTTATTTCTCTGGATTTAAACTAGGGATGTCCCGATCAGGTTTTTTTGCCCTCGAATCCGAGTCCGAGTCATTTGATTTTGAGTATCTACCGATACCGAGTCCCGATCCGATACTTCTATAATACATAAAAAAAGAATAAAGAAGAGCGAAAAAACAGATCCAGGATGTTCCTTATTTTTTATTATTTAACCAATAGCGTCTCTGTAACAAAGTGGAGTCAAAAGGGTCTAACTGCCACCGCATAACTATAGATGTGTTAAAAAAATAATGAGTAGGCCTATATATACATATATATCCGAGTCCTGATCGGGAGGTAACGTCTGATTCCGATGGAGTCTGAAACCACGTGATTGGGCCCGATTTCCGATCACGTGATCGGATCTGGACATCCCTAATTTAAACATTCTTGGAAACGTCTGGGAAAATGTAAGGACACAAGTCAACTAAATCTATAACATTGTTCTAGTGGTTTTTGGAAATTTTAATCCTAAAATCGTACATATTGTGCCTTAAAGAAAGGAACAATATATATAGGCCTATATAACTTGTAATCTAACTTGGGTGGTCTCTTAAACGTTTAGAGACACTATTGAACGTTTTTATACTATGAATACTGAATTAAAACATACTTCTGGTTTGTTTAAGCCTTTAAATAGCCGGAGTCAAACACCCTAATTCGCACCCTAATTTAAGGCATCAATCAAGTAATCAGCGCCATACAGAATACAATTATTTTCATTATTTTGATAATCAGCGCAGATGGCAATGTAATGGAAACGGATGGTATGTTAAATTACATTTAGAGTGTTTGCTGTGATATAATCTCTGAAAGTAATGTCTCGTGCGTTTAAACGCAGAGCTTCCCTCTGTGAGAGCGCAGCACTATTATGCGCTGAGGAAGCGGATCGCCTGTAAAGCGGCACTGCGGCAGTACTGTATCAATCCGCCCGGTCCCCGCTCGCTCTGGGATCCTGAAGCACGGACTCGCGGAGAGGAGCAGCTTCGCTTCCTTGCAGGATTTATTTGTTTGTGGAAAAAATTCTCTTTTGTTTTCCGTTCTAGAGCAGCGCGCTTTCCGAATGTCGACGACTCGCTCGGACGGCCCTTCTCCACTCGCCAGGCTTTGCATGTGTTGCTTTTGTCCTGCAGGAGAGAAGGCAGGCTTTGTGTTTTGGTGGATCTAGAGCTGAAGGAGGCAGTGCCAGGCGCTGCTGCTGCTGCTGCTGCTGTGGGCTGGACCTGCCACGGTGCGTGAGATTTACTGACGGAGAGAGAAAAAGAGAGAGACAAAAAGGACTCATGGAAGACAGCGAGAGTGAAGGGAGGGCTGGCAGGGAGTGTAAATACATTAAAACCATTTATATATTTGGCGTGTGTGTGTGCGCGCGCGCGCGCGTCTGACAGGAGTGCCAGCACAGGGCATCATCAGGTTCAAGGGATATGTGATTGGGAAATATCTTTGTAATAATAGCCGACCGGGACTATTGATCATTGCTGTTGGTAAAATGTTACTGGAATGCATAGATAATTGGGAAAAAGTCAGATTGCAATGCTGATATTCAGTGGTTTGTTAGTGGTGTATTTTTAAGGCAGATGAAGGTTGGTGGCTTGTGAAGTTTAAGTTGATGGATGTCTATGATGTCATAATGTAGCTGCTGTAGATTTTCATGTCACCTTGTGAAGTTTACACCGATGCTTGATTATGATGTCAGTATAGCTTATTTAGTATAGTTTACATTTCTATTTGTGATTTAACAGAGGATGATTTTTAAGTTGATGCTTGATTATGATTTCATAATGTAGCTGCTGATTTGTTGAAGATAATTGATTATGATGTCAATGTTGCTACTGCAAGTGTTCATGCTATCTAGTAAAGTTAAATTTATTTATTTTTTTGGCTGATTACCAAAATGTAGATGGTGATGTCATTGATAATGTTTAAATTGATGTTTGATTGTGATGTTAGTGTAGTTGCGGATTTAGTGAAGTTGATAGATGATTATAATGTACAGTAGACGCTGTCTGTGTTCTGTCATTTGTTGAAGTTCATAATGTCACACTGTAGCTACTGAAGGTGTTAATGTCATCTGGTGAATTTGAAGATGGATGATTATGATCGTATATGACATCATGTATTATATAATACATTTTCGCCACAGCCTTTTGGAAGAAAAAGATGGTTCTGCTAAAAAGCTTCATTAGTTTAAGAAACAAACGACTTAAGCAACTTTATAATGACAGAACATTATACATGAACACTGCAATTATTTATTATGTTGAGCAAAGCCTTGTCTCTTTTTGAGATTAATGGAAAATAATGCTTAGAAAGAATAATTTTAGATGCTGTGCAGGCCTTGGTTTGTAAGTATGTGTTATTTATATAATCCGAGAAGAACTGTTTGACAAGCCTGAATGTGGGAGATTTAGTTGTATTGAAAGTTTTTCGT
This sequence comes from Gobio gobio, assembly GCF_949357685.1. NCBI lineage: Eukaryota > Metazoa > Chordata > Actinopteri > Cypriniformes > Gobionidae > Gobio > Gobio gobio. The sequence continues at coordinate 7,889,730 of NC_137118.1, forward strand.
GTTTTATCTGTAGTTTGGTGACATTGAGAAATAAACAGAGAGATTATCAGTAAAGTGCAGAATGATTGTTTGTGGCTGTTGGTGTTTTAAGCGCACAAATGTAACTCTGTAGAGGAGATGACTAGAAGTAAGCCATAAATGTTCTGTCAGTGTACTCCGTTGAACGAAACATTTTTCTCTTGATCTACAGCTCCGTTAAGAAAAATGAATAATTTGACTCCGCTTGTCTCCGGTTATAGCGGTCTCAGAATAATGACTGTGCAGGAGGAGAAATATAAGCTCTTGAATATGTAATGCAGGAGATCTAGACTCGGCTCTGTAAATGGCTCATTATATGATGTATTTAATCTGCAAGAACACATTCGGAATAATTTCCTACAATAGATTTTGTTTTCTTTCAAGAAAGCGTAAGATCTAGGAAGATAGGGATGTGTAGCCATTGTGGAATTAGCATCTTAAGATGATCTCCAAATGTATTGTGAAAATTGCTTTATTCACATGCCTGCATGATGTATTCCTATGTATAGCTAAGGGTGGGGATTCTGGGAATGCTCTTATGGAGAACATCTCAAACATCTGCTCTATCTCTTTGACTTGTAGGATGGGAAGGTGTCAGACTGCACTTAAACAGAGTGTTGGGTCCGTGAGGACAGCCATGTGGAGACCTGTTACAGCTCCGTTGGAAGACACTTCAAGTGATCTGCCCGTTTGCTTCCCTTAAAACGTGGGCTGAATTTGGAAGTTTGGATACTTTCCAGTTTGGCAACCCTTAACAGGATTCTATTTTGGATTTCTGTGCTTGTGGATATATGCATCTGTCCTTCTGGAATCTCATGTGCGTATTGCATCTCAAGCAAAGTCACAGAACATCAGCCGGTTGTGGAATTTGGATAATAGCACGTCTCTCGCCGGAGTTCGGATATTAAGCTTTCAATTACAGGTGTTTGTTGGGAATCGTGCGAGGTCCGCATCCACAACTGAGCTTGAGCCGAGAACCTCCTTCTAGGAAGCGTTCGGTTGAGTGTGTCATCTGGTGAAATGGATGGCCCGCGGTGCAGCGGGATCCGGAAAAAGCGGAAGTCTCGGGCGGTGCGAGACCGGGAGCGGGTGTCTAACGGGATCAGGAATAACCATGTCCGGGGCTCCGTACTTCGATTATCCTCGGATTCTGAGAGGGAAAACAGCACCAAGCCCTCCTCCTCCTCACGACCCAGGCCACCAAGGAGGAAGAGGAAGGAGTCTACCTCTGCCGAGGAGGACATCATTGACGGATTCTCGATATCGGGATTTATGACGTTGGAAGATCTTGAGGTAAGAGACCTGGGTAGTCTTGTACGGCGGCCTTCGCGTGAATGTGGTTTTGACTGCTGCTTTTGGAAGTGCTTGTTTGGTTTGGCTGTGAAAAGCTCAGTGGCCGTATAATGACTGCTTTATTATTGTCTGTATACGGCTTCTTTCTGGACTCTAATTGCCTGGGTCTGTTTGCACAGTATTGGATTTTCTGTTGTTCCTCTGTGAGTGTGTTTGGGATTCAAGCAGATGTGGCTTTATATGTCATTTTCCTGCCAAAGACGTAAGGCGCATCCAAATGTGTGTACTTATGCACTGTTCTGTTCTATACTTAAAGAGGGTTCACACTGGAAATTCCAACAAGAAGTGCACTTCAAAAACCTGGATGATGCACTTATTTAACTGAAAATACTAGATGCGGAATGCAAGACACTTCATGCACTCAACTAGTGCAGCTTTCCTTTAGTTGAAGAAGACGAGGGCCTATCAGACTCTCACACTGGATGACAAAATAACCATACAAAATTCATACACTTGACAACTTGAGTGCATAGTGTGTCATTTGGACACAACTGTAGTTGAGTATATCCCTGCTTTAAGATGCAGTTTTGAGAATGTTGACAACTTCGTTTTAGATCAAACTTGATGCTTTAATACTAAGAATCTAATATAAATGGTTTTATTGTATATAATCATTTATAGAAATGATATTATGTTAGGTGTTCGTGTCTTCTGGTGAAGTTGAAGACGCAGATGTAGCTTTTGTAGATGTTCAGGTGACAGATTTCAGACTTTTGGTAAGAAAGATGATTCTGCTAAAAAGAAAACAGACATGCACAACTTAAACACACAACTTGAGAAGATTAATGGAAAATAACACATAGAAAGAATAATTTCAGCTGATCTAGGTTTTGAACTACAACTGTACTTCTAGAAATCACTCGGATTTAGCAATAATCTCATTTTAACTACAGAATTATATGCAAGTGTGTATTACAGAGTACCGACTTGATATGTAATTATGTAGAAATGTATTCGTCCTGCATGGCTTGAAGTGAAATTCAAACTTCATATGGTTGAAATAAGGGTTGGATGCACGAGCCAAGTTAGCTACAGCTTAGGCATTTATATCTCTAACTCCTTTTGACAGCATTCATACTCAAGCTAAACAAGCTGCTTTGGTCTGTTACACATATTCTAGGCTGATTGATCAAATGGGTACTGTGTGGATGTTTATTTTTGTGCTGTTTATTGGTAAAACTGCCATATGAAGTTAAGACTTTATATAACCATCAAGTGATGTTGGAAATATATTACATGCATGGAAATGGCCAAGTGAAATCAGTTTTACCAGTGGGAAACTCTGAATTTCACAACAGATTTCACAGTTTTGACGTTGGAAAGTAAAGGCTGGAATACACTACATGACTTTTAACATCTGAACAGATTTTAAAACACTAGGCGTCATACACTGAAAAACTGTGCATCATACTAGGGCTGGGCGATATGACCAAAAACACAGTATATATCCCGGTATTTTCTACGTTTTTCTATTTGGATAAAAAAAAAAAAACATTTTATTTCACATGATGTCCTAAAAAAGCCCTTGATATCGAAGGCTATAAAACAAATACAGTGAATGTAATGTAGGCTATGCAATATATTATGTGCAAAAAGGGGGTTTACAATCTAAAAACAAAATTAATCATTTAGTTTTTAAAGTCACTAAATAAATGAAAATAAAAACAAAAGCATATTAGCCTATGTTTGATTACCCCATTATAATGGTCACTTTCATAAAAATACACTTACTTGTACACTCTAAAAAAAAAAAAAGGTTCTATATGGCACCAAAAATAGTTCTTGGCTCGTAATCATAGGGGAACCTTTTTTAGTGCTATATAGCACCATTTTTGGTGCTTCAGTGGTTCTTCAGCGGTTCTTCAGAGGTTCTTCACCGGTTCTTTGACTAAGGTGCTATATAGCACCTCTGAAGAACCACTGAAGCACCAAAATTGGTGCTATATAGCTCTAAAAAAGGTTCCCTTATGATTACGAGACTTTTTTTTTTAGAGTGTAGGTTTAAAATTCAACATATGGAAAATGTATTGTCCAACAACAAATATTTCAGAAATATGTATATTTTAGTCAGAATTATTGCGTTATTCTATTGCTCCGTCTGTTTGGCGCTCATTCACGGAAGCCTGAATTTTAGCAGAGATTCACTTGCAGAAGGCTCGTCCTCCCCTGACAGCAAAAATGGACATATCTGCATGACTTTCTAACATTTACAGATGGAGAATATACCTGTGAAATGTAAGTTATGTACTGGGGTAAGCACCACATTTCAAACGCATTAAACACCGCAAGTATTTATCTGTCTCTCAGCACAAGTAGCCTATCTCTCAGAGCATCTGACAGGGCAAGCTGCTTTAAACTGTACGTGTTAACTATATCTTAGCAGTTATTTTGAAGCCCTTAATATAAAGCACGTGTCATGTTTAGGACAAGTTGTATCATGCACTTTCCCTGCATCAGCTCATTCTGCGTACTCCGCTATTTTTGCAGATGCGCTCGTATCAATCTACTGTATATCGATATAAACGGTATTGCCTCATTCCTTATCGTTTCTAAAAAATATATCAATATATTGTACAAACTCGATATACCGCCCAGCCCTACGTCATACACTAAACGACTGAGGATCTCGCACTACCAGACATTCAATTTGTCAGTCCTGCTAACAAATAGCCTTTTCCATTTATAAGAACTTCTTGGCAGAAATTACCGTGCTGTCTTTAAATAATATTATTTTTATTAGCCTATTTAATATTTTTATTTATACTATTATTCATTAAATATGATTGTGTCGTATTATAGTTAACTAGTATAAAGCTAATAACTCACCCTTTGCAGATTGCAAGTTTCATGATTTTTTCCGATGCTATGCATAAAGAAAACATAGTTTGGGTATAATGATGCAGGCGTATTCAGTTCTTTCTGTCATTCACTGTTACTCCCATATTTTGTTCCTGGCTTTTGATGTGTCATATCGTAGGTGCTTCCAGGAGCACTTGAAGGCAGCATTGGCCCTCGCCATTGTTTTATTTGTCAGTCTTGACAGGACATCTGTAGAGTGTCATCCTGACTTTCAGCGTCGCTCTTGCTGTTAAAAGCCCAACAGTCTGACATGACAAAGCTTTGCAGGCTTTACCCTCACATCCCCTACAGATGCTGTTGCATTGTGCTGGATGTTCACTACAGTAATCTGTGAAAGGAGCCCGTCAGCAGCTTACACTGTCACGCTAGCGCTGTAAACCGCAGGCGCAGTTCTCCAGGGGTGACATCTCATTCGCCGCTCTTCACTGTTTTGGGATCTGTGACTTATAGCCGTCGCCTGCATGCTCTCTCATCTTGCTTCATTTAGAAGCTCACAGTCTAGATCCTGCATGTTAGCGATCGGCTCCATTCTCATTCATGCAGCTCGGATGACTCTTAATGAGCCAGTGCAAATCTAACGTATTCGGCGTATTCCAAGTGGAATTCTTGTGTTTTTTGCCATTATTATTGATAGAATAGAAAAAGGATTGTAAAAGTAAGAGTGGGAAACTGGATAGAGAAATGACACGACCTAAACTCACATTTTCCACATGAGCACCAGAGCTCAATACATCAGTGCAAACTGCTGTGCCACATCATCAACTTTATTATATATTTTGTTTCATATGAAATTATAGCAGTAGGGGGATGTTAATATCAGTTTTGCACTGATTGCTTGCTGTTGTGATTTTGGCACATAAATGTAGCAGCAGTTTTTTGTCCATGTCAATCGATGTTTACATTACGTCAGATCCATCTTACTTTTATCCAATACTAGGGGTGTAACGGTACACAAAACTGATGGATCGGAACATAGCTTGGTTTTGAAGTCGGTACAGCAGGGGGCAGAAAACTAAGCATAAAAATAGATTTTTTTAAACAGTGGTTTATTATAATTAAAAGTTTAAGGATACATTTTTTTTAAATCTCTGCTAATTCTGTAAACTATATAGGGAGCCTTTACTTGCACATTAATATAATATTAAAGGTTAACAACAGAGCCTAAACTATTAGCCCAAATTCAGTTGCTATTTATTTTTAGATCTCATAAAAAAAACACTCAAATAACAAATTGTATGCAAACATGTACATTGCGCATACATTTTTTACATTAACTTCAAAATCTCATAAAATGTTTTTACTCCAATTTGTTGTTAAAAATATAATCATTCACTCAGTGGCTGTCATTTTCATGACAGATATATTTAAACATACATGAAATTAGACATCAGGTTAAGTAGAATATAATGCATGTATAGGCTAAAATAGTGCATATATTTAGCAAAAGAGTTGTTCAAAGTGTAAAGTGTGGACACTGAATGACTTGCCTGAGGTAAATGTAATGCTATGTGACACATTGTTTACAAGCTGTTTTATTGACGTCTTTCTGCGGTTGAAACACTGATTGAGCGATTACACGAGATATGATAACTTTCAGTAAGTACTGTATGTTTTGACATAGCTTCAGATGTTCATTCATGTTTATTCTGTAACTATAAGAGGAAGCGATGATAGCGTTCACTCGTGCTCCGCGCTGCAGCTTGAACTGAGGTGCCTATACCGTGATCGGTCACGTCACATAAAAGAGCATCAAAACGGGTTTGCATTTCGTGATCAAATGGACAGAATTTAAAAGATGATAAAGTTACAAGATGCGGAGCTTATTGTGTTTATTGGTGGCTTATGATGGTTAGGCTATAACGATGTATTCGTCGTGTACACATAAGACATGTACCAAAAATGTGCGGGATGAATATGTGCACCGTTACGCCCCTAATTACTATTAAATCAAATGTAGAGGAAGAAAATGTTGTTTTGTGACATAAGGTAAAGTAAGGTCAACCTCAATAATGGGCAGCAGTACGTACCGTGGGTGGTGTATTGTGTTTTTTCGGGTCAGTTTGAATATTGTTTCACCCCTATCCAATACACGTATTCTCTCTTTATCCCATTTCATTTAAACGCCCCCCCCCCCCCTCGCTCTCTCTAGCTCTTCCTCTACATACTCTTACAACAATCCCTTGATGGTTTCAATTTGAGCAGGAATTTGTCCTCAATTTGCCAGGAGGTTCTTGAAGAATTCGTACAGGTGTTCCCAAATGACACAATGAAATCAAACTCGTTCCACTCCAGTGGACAGACTCGCTCATATAGGAGTGAGCCATCAGTGGCGGGTGTTTATTAATGCTGCTTAGTGCTGGAACGACAGGCCTGAGAGGCAGTGTGTTACACCACTTTGAGAAATTACTAAATCATCAGGCGCGGGCCGCCTCAACAAACCTCCTCCCCCTTGGTCCCTGAGCACAAAGTTGCCACGTAATCGTTTCAACCTCCTCCCCCTTACCCGCCTCTGCATCCCCAATTCAATATTACTTAATGCCTGCACCACTGGTGCCCTTAAACCACTTTATGTGATCATTGTGTTGTAAAGCTCCGAGCTCATTTGATTGAGAACAGCAGTCACCCTGCCCGCGTTCCCCACTCCATTGATCCACTCGTAAGAAAATGGTTAAGTCAATGTAAATAATGCTAATGTTCTAGCTCGTGCCTGACACAAAACAAAGTGTTTGTTCTTCACAATGGCTTTTCTCTTTCAGCTGGCGATCAAAATGGCTTTTCTTGTCTTAATGTGAACGCATCTACTGTTTCTTTTCAGTGTTTTCGACTCCATTGTGTCCTCCTCTTTAGCTAAATTGATGAGTGGCACGTTAATGATTTCAGACTGGGCTTTTATCATTTATAAATGTTTACACAGCCTGCAATAACTTAAATGCAGCTCTAGAAAAAAATAGATGGGCATTTCAGTGAGAGACAGGGAAAAGACTGAGCGGGGACCCGTCGTGCCAGGCAGTGGAAATTAGGTCATGGCCGGAGGAGGGGTTGGCATGAGGCCCAGAGGGGCACATCTTTTGCCTGTATTCGCCTAATGCCACAGCAAGACAAAAAGCATCCACATATCAACTTCTAATTCATTTGATATGTGAATGAACTCAGTTATGCATTCATGAAGGGTTCAGGTAACATTACGTTCAGGTAACTGTGTTGCATTAAGTGTAAAACATCTTAATAATGTCAATTGTTTTTTATAAAAGGCATTAAAGGAGTAGTTCACCCAAAAATTAAAAGTTCACCCTCAATTTCTTCTTTCAGCTGAAAACAATCAAGAGTTATATTAAAGACCCCCTGTGACTAGAAGTGTTTAATGTTGTTTATATGTCTATGTGGTGTTTTAATATGCTTTTAGACAAACTGTGCAAATTCATGTCAACACCATTGCTGAGTATTTTCTCCTTAAAAGTCCAGTGAACCAAAAACGGTCTCAAAAACACAGTTTGAAATCGCTGGTGTCACTGATGTCACAAGCTACCTTGTAACCAATCACGTTAACGTGTGGGTGGGCTTTAGCATATCATTATTACTATGCTGCTATGAGTCTTAAGAGAAGCCAGAGTATCCCTGTATATTTTTCTGTTGATAAGAAATATCATATTTGTACATTTAGCAATTTAGCGGGTGAATTATGTATATAATGTATGATGAACTATATGCCGTTCTCTACTGACGTTGTATGATGTTCAAAGCGTTTCTAAGGATACTGATTTTTAGAAGGCAGAACGAGATGGGAACATGGTTTTTTGCAACATTAGCAGCACATTATTAGCCTTTTGATAACCTAGTCAAGCAAAGGGCTAATCATATTATTTACCATGATGTGTCCGACGTTGTGAAGAGCACTATTGTGCAGTGTTTACTACAGTAACTTGAGTAAAAGTTAAACTAGTGGATCTCTGAGCTGGTGTGAGTGGATGAGGCGGGGCTAATTAGCATTACATTCAATTTAATTTAAAGCATGATTTTAAAATTTTTTAAATAGCAAACTTTTAAATAGGTCATTTTGGTGATCAAAGATGAGTTTTAAGGGATACAATTATTGACTTCAGGGGTACTTTAAATAATATCTGGGCTCTTTCGAGCTTTGTAATGACAAATTCGGGCAGTATTCAATGCCATTACAAAGCTGAGAAGAGCCCCATATATGTTATTTAATATAACACTGATTGTGTTCGGAAGTCATATACACCGAGGATGGCTTGAGGGTGAGTACATTTTCATTTTTGGGTGAACTATTCCTTTAAAGGATTTTTCAGGGTTCAATACAATTGGTTACACAAAGACTCTTACAATGGAAGTAAATGGGGCAAATTTTTTAGGACTTAAAAGCAGTGAGCAAATGTGAAGCTTACAATTGTTTAAAACACTTAAAGTCATTTTTCCATTAAAACTTGTGTTATTTGAGCTGTGAAATTGTTCTCCTCATTGTTCAGTCGTTTTAGGGTTTTAAGTATTACACTGTCATGACATACGTGACATGATTGTGATGTAATCGTGTCAAAAGCACTGTGACAGAAATGTCGTCTTAGCAGAATTGCGAGACGGGCTATAGATTTTCTGAGCTGTAGATGTCTCTTCTCTGTTTGAAACAGACAAATCGAAAGATGGAGAGAGAGAGAGAGAGAGAGAGAGAGAGACGGATAGAGAAATTGATTACACTCTTCATTGAGAAGAATATTGTTTCACTGAATTTATTGATGTTGCATGTGTGTCTAGTTAATATCCACACGCATACAAAGTCTGTCAATAAGTATGTTGGAATAAAGAAAGAAGGCTCTGCTTGTAAAATACATAAAACACTAATTTCTTTAGTGTCAAAAATTACTGGTGATTTTCTTCAAGAATAGCTCTGAATATTCTATGCATGATATGTGTCAGTTCTATTCATTTCCTCACTAACAGTGCTTATATCTACTAATGGCAGTGACAGCCGATATTCATTTAGACCTCATTTGATACTGTCAGAATATGATGTGTGATATGCATTAATACAGTGCTGCAGGAGCCATGACTGACACATCAAATATACTGTCCTGTCACTCCAAGGCATGCTAAATGCATCCGATGGATCTCGCCGTGGATACACTTCTGTATTCCTTTCGACTCCTACGTAGCGTCCCTTTTGGATCACAAGTCAAATATGTAGCAGTACTTTAACAGTTGTAGGGTTATTAATGCATGATATGGGATTGCAAGTGAAGCTACAGTGCAAAAAATCATTTATTAAAGAAACAAAACATGCTGAGAGCAATTGAAGATCAGCAAAATGTGGAATTACTGTAAGGCTGAGTCCTGATTATACTGTGCTGCTGGTGATTGTAAAACGTAATGTTAGGTATAGGCTATTTTCTTTATTCATAGTATCCACTTTTTTTTTTTGCAATGCAGAAGCATTTTTCGGTGAATGTGCAACACTTTCGATTCGTTAGCTGATATACTGTAAGGCAAGGCAAGTTTATTTATATAGCACCTTTCATACGCAATGGTAATCAAAGTGCATTACATAAAAAAGGTATTAAAATAATGATAAAATGATCACAATACAAAGAAAACACAAATCGCGTCAGTAGGTAAATAAGTGGTCGAATAACAAAAAGTGCTGTAAACGGTAAAACTGTTGGCACTACAAACCAATGTGTTCATGATTACGATAATAAAGGAAAATAATATGATGATAAATGGCAATATCAATTTGCAATACATTTGTAATATCAAGCAGCATAATAGACTTTTTATACAGCTAAAAATAACTGAAAACGGATGATCCCAGAAGCCGCATCCTCTCTTATGCTAAAAATAAGGTGGATAATGTGCATAGTGTTACGTTGTAGTATTACTAGCACGTTGTAAAATTGTGTCTTGGTGGTACACTACTTTGTGTACTGCATTTGTATATAAGCATTAGCAATCAGCCAAATTCCTACCCTTAATGATTAATTATTGTCTTGAATTATACTATAATTATTCAAAAGTGCTGTGGCTTTTTGTGAAAAAACAATCATCCCAAATAGCATAAACGGAGGACACGCACTCTCTAATTCTATTCACAATAAATAGTATGCAAATTTGGACATAGCATACATTTTCAATTCATGAATCAGTTTCAAGGTCATCTCATCACCATGTGGCATTGGTGTTAAAATAGATGAGCATTGTTTGTAGACCCAGAGCTCAGGATATTGTCTAAAACTAATGCACAGGTGTCTACAATTAGACTAAATATCAAGCTGACATCAATACTGAATAATCTTTAGGTGCCCAGCAGGAGTTGTCTGCTTACTGCATGATTAAAATAGTTTGAAATGGCTCATTAATTAGCAGTGCCGTTCAAACGTGTTTTCTCTCATTTGGGCTCCATTAAAAGCAATCATCCAATCACTGACGATATTAACCATGACCTGACATTTATATGATCTTTAGAGGCATTTCGAAAAGAAAATAACACTGGGTACTTGTTAAAGGAAAAAGGAAAAACAAAGATGTGCCTGGTTGTGACAGGTAATTTGCTAAATGCTGCGACAAGTACAGGTGTGACGAAGGTTAATTGTTGTAAGAGCTTTAATCCAGTGCTGGCGCAAGTGGTGAAACAGCTGCACGTGTAATTTTGCCATTGACACAACCAGGTGTGACGTCCGACACACGCATGCATATCGACTTGTATATAGAGACAAACATATGTAAATCATTGTTTTATGGTTATTTCCAGGTGCCATGACACACACGCACACACGCACACACGCACACACACACACACACACACACACAGACATGTTTGTTTTTGTGAAATGTGAGGACATTTCATAGGCGTAATGGTTTTTATACCGTACAAACCATATTTTCTATCCCCTTACACAGCCCCTGCCCCTAAACCTAACCCTCACAGGAGACTGTGCAGTTCACTTTCTGTGAAAAAAAACTTGTTCTGTATGATTTATAAGCATTTTGAAAAGTGAGGACATGGGTAACGTTCTCATATTTCACCCTCTTTTTGTAATACCTATGTCATACCCATGTCATTATACACATTTGTGTCCTGATATTTCACAAAAACATACACACGCACACGCACACGCACACGCACACACACGCACACACGCACACACACACACACACACACACACACACACACACACACACACACACACACACACACACACACACACACACACACACACACACACACACACACACACACACACACACACACACACACACACACACACACACACACACACACTTTAAAGCAGCAGCAGCTGTGGTAATAGCTGGGGTGTTGCAAGAGGGCTGTTAACCACAGTAAATGTTTGCTCTCATGTTTAAATGGTGTGGCAAGAATATCATTAATGACCCTGTGAGGGTGTGCAGAGGGGATAGTGAACTGTGTGTGTGTGCATGTGTGTGTGTGTGAGAGAGAAGTCAGCACTCAGCATTCCTCCAAACTCTCCCAACATCTGTTCATTGATATGCACTGATGCCTTTGTAGCTTTTAATTAAAAACGACAAAAACGTTTAAGATGTTAACAGTTTTCAAATTAAATGGTGTGTATTGGTCTCGCTGGCTGCTGTAGTGTCTGTTAACAACCTGTACTCAACACCACCACCACCTCTTTATCCATGTTTCCAACACAGGGTCGCTGTATACTCTCTAAAAGTCTAATGCTTAAAGAAAGTCAAGTTAAGCTCATTTGACAGCATTAGTGATATAAGGTTGAGATTTTTTTTCTTTAACAAAAACAGAAATCAAGGTTATGGAGAGGCATTAAGTAAGTGCGGCCAATTTTTTGAGGGCATAAAAGCAGAAATATGAAGCTCAAAATTAAAGCACTTGAATTAATTCTTATGTTAAAATATGTTATTTGAGCTTTAAAGCTCTTTAAATCATTTGTACAGTCCTTTTAGTTTAAGGGTGGTGTTGTCATGGTGACAGAGTTGTAAAATTGGATATAAATTTACACAGAAAAGGCTAGTTAGCATTTTTTCCCACCCTAAATTCATGTTAACACACACATTGTTTACATCTTGTGGCCCTTTCATTTCAAGTGTAACCCATTTTTTTGCCATATATATATATATAGGGGAAAAAAGGCCCATTGTCCATTTTCAATAGTAAAGCAATGCACCCCTCAAACAGAAGTCACTTTCAAACCAAATTTACGTGACCAATTTGAATGCAAGAAAAATAATTTCGTCTTCACGCAAAGCTCCTGATTGCACAGATTCCTATTGAAATGACTGGATTTCCCCCACGAACATTTGCAGAACAATGGTAAATGTGGCCAAACCTGAACTTGTATACTGAACCCCAAACTATTCATTTAAGCATAGCATTCCATCCCCCCAAAAAACAAGCTACAGTACTAGTAATACTTGCATTTGCGGATACACACTCGGGGAGCATACTCTCCGCTCTTTGCTTTCTTGTAGATGTAAATAATGCATCAAATAACGGTGTTAAGTGTAGCCTGAAGTCTTTCCCATATGCTTCTGTAGAAACGCTAGTCTGCAAAGAGTTGATATGCTCAAACTCACACAGCTAATGCTTAGGCAAATTACATTTTTATTCAAATATAACTGGCTTGCCTGAGTTGGTTTATAATACATCTGGCACGTCTGTGAGTTAGTATCTGGTGGGACACCACTCATTCATTATCCCTGTTCTCTTGTGCGGAGGAATTGAACAAAAGTAAAATGTTTGGAAAGCTGAATTGAAAATGGCATCAGCGAAGAGCAAACACTGAGATCAGCCCTCCGTTCATTTGCTCGCGCTTGTCTTTGTTTGTGAACAGCAGGGTTGTGAGGGGTTGAAGGCTCACAGAAACCTGGATGAAGTTAAAACTTCTGGCTCTCTGCCTGCCAACATCTGGCAGCAAGTGATCTCATTGCATTTCCAAAGCAGGTTTGTGTTAGAGACTGTGTCAGGGCCCTCTTCCTCTTCTCGTACCCTTCCTCTCACACGATTCATACGCACACACCCAAAAGCAACTTGATCTTTCTTTATGCGAGACAAAGCCAGATTGAGACAGGACAAGTGGAGGTGAGGGGAGCTCACTCTCTTTCTTTCTCACTCCTTTTGTTTTCTCCAACAGGCTTAAATGTCCTTTTAGTGGTTCATTCTACACAACAGGCACCCATGAGACCGTTTGATATGGTGATTTATAAAGTACTAAAATGTATAAATTGTTGACTTTAATCATTCTATTAGACAAAAAAATGTGTGTAATGAATATTAATATCTCTTGGGACTACAGAAAGTTAAAAGGGTTGACAGTTTAATTTGGCATTACAAAGCCTTGTGCTCATGACTGTGCCTTTCAGAGAATTTATTACTGAAATAATCAGTTGTTTACTGTACAAACTCATGGTAACAAGGTTGACATTTTAATATTGTCCCCTACTGACAAAAAAGACTGCATCTGAATATGCCTACTTCCTTACTATATAGTAGGCGAACAGTATGTGAAAACATTATGTGAGCTGAGTAATATTTCCGAAATCATAGTATTAATAAAACAGAAGGCGGATGACTTACTACTTCTGGTGAGATTCTGAAGTGCACATTCGATGGACATTTTACTATATCACGAGGCCACAGGAGAGGATTTGCGAATGGAAATGAAGCGATGCAACGCTGTTGGTCACATGACAGTGACAAAATGTTGGAGGTTGTACATCCGAATTTCATTCATATTACGCACATTTATACTATATAAAACATACATTTTAACGGTGGCAAAGTTAGTTTCAAAACAAATATAGTACCTACTAGACCGTATGCAGTTTCAGGCACATCACTACTTCAATAGATGATGTCATAATGACATGTTCTTTTTTTATTTATGGACTTGTTGATGGCTTGAAAAAGAGCAAATATGATTGATACTCAAAAGTAACAACATGGAATTTTTTATAATACATGATCAACAAAAATCTAAAAATCTTAATATGGATTAATGATAAAATTACATTACTTGCATATGACTGAATGATTTTACTTGCATATTTTGTTTGTTGCTAAATAATACAGAAAGGTAAATTTGGAGAAAAAGACAAAAGGCAACCTCGTAAGAAGAAAAGGTAAAAAAACTAAAAACAAAATAATGTTACTGAATTTTTGTTGATGTGTTTAGATAAATGTCTACATAGCACTAAAAGTTGGCATTGGTATTCATTTATCAAGTCATTTTTACAGTTATTTATATAAGGGACAGAGATTACACCCTGTTTTGTATAATGAATGTCCCATATTGTAATTTCCTTCTTTTGAGTTGTATGTAGTTGTTGGCCAGATAGAGCGTTTTTTTCCCCCTACACACCATATGCAGGGACGCCGTTTGGCTTGATTTGATATCCTGTTGCTATTCATCAAGATCTTCAAACCACAGAGTTTGCATTTCTCAAAGCGGTGTTAAACCGTGAATCTCATTTCTGTGTGTGTCAGTCTAAATTCTTTAAAGCCTAAAGAAAAAAAGTTCACCTGCCTCCAATAAATTATGGTTATAGATATCCCAGAATGTATCATTTTAATGTTATAATTTTAATTTACGTTGCAGATTTAGATGTACAGAGCCAGACTGTATTTATTTTCTGTTTGTGTTGGCTGCATTGACTGGGAAAATGCAGGATTTGGATCAAGGAGCCCGGACGGTAGATTTACATTTGCAGCCTGTTGGTATTTCTGTACTTTATATGATGTATGAAATGGTGAGGGAAGAGTTATCGATACCGATATTGGGGAGTAAAAAAAGTTTGATACCTATATATCGGCCAATATTCTTTATGTGTATATTATAGTACAGTACCAGTCAAAAGTCTGGACACACTTTCCCATTGATGTTTCCAAACTTTTGTCTGGTACTGTATATATTGTAGAGTATACATCATATACATACATTGTACATAAATACGACAGAACAAACATATAAATGAAATAAACAGTTCTTTTCAGGTTTTTCATGTAGGTCTAAACTAGATTTCCAGGTACAGAAATAGTAAAATATCTATATATCTAATATAGATTAACCCTTATTAAAGTCATTCAGTCAAGAGCAGTGAGTGATTTATTTTTTTCTGTCTTTTGTTATCGTCTTTCATGAGCAAAACCTGCCATTAACGAGATTTTCCGTCTTTCCGTGTTTTCGTTGTTATACGCTAGGGGGGCGCTATTACACATCTCCTGAATGAGTACAAAATCTCCTGATCAAAACACAGGAGAAGAATGAGCAGAAACGAGCGATCATATAAGCAGATGCATATGTAAAATAACGCAATCATTAACATTAAACCGCATATAAATCAAAACGGCTATGTTAAATGAAATGCCGACCCAGGACGAGCTATAGGACTGTAAAGTTTTGGGGGTGTTGATGGATTCATCTCTGTTTTGATCTTCGCTCTGAATCCCATCTGGATGTAGATATTCACTCAAGATATTCTGTGGGCCATGAAACTTGATAAAATGACCAAAAACGCTGGTGGTGACTGGCAAATTTAATGTTTACTTTCACTTAAGATATAACTGGCTATGTTTATGATGATACTCGACAAGACTGGCTTTTTGACAAAATTGTGTGAATATTTGCGCGCTGTGAGACGCGTTCATATCGGTGGCCTATCTGCGGCATATGCGCTGATGCTGATATATCTATGACAGGCTCATATCGGCCGATAAAATCAGTAGACCGAAAAATCATTCGGGCTCTACTTAAGATTAATACTTACAGGGCTCGTTGGAATTCATAACTCTAAAATGAGGAATAGTAATTCCCTAAGAATCAAAACCTGTAGATGCAGATTGTTCTCTTTGCTCAGTGTAAACACATTTGAATCTTAAGTGAATTCAGTTTATAAACAGAATTTGTGGCCAAGGACCTAAAATCGCCTCCCACTTCAGAAGCCACGTTCATTGTAACAAAACTTTAGCCTGTAAATGCTGTTAACTCGTACACATGCCAAGTAATTGTTTAGGTTGTCGCTGTTGGCACATGAGGCGAATGTGTAATTCCATTCCAAGTCTCTTTTGTTTTCCCTGAAGTGACTGATTAGGTGTGTGAGAAACAGCTTGCTGGTCAGCGGAAGTGTTTGGGGTCAAGAGCCAGTCCAGCCCCGATGTCTGCAGACACAGGAGGACAATACAAGGGCATGTATCCACAGACAGGGCTCTCGTAGTTCATTTGCACATTGTACATGGCATTGTAGGAATACACTTTTGTAGTCAACCATTATTAATCTATTCTAGTCCGTGAGGGAAAGTGCTCAGTAATATAGACAGGGATGAGTAGTAGTCATGTGATCTCAGCATGGTAAAATAAAACCGTTTTAATTGGGCTACTGATACTGAAGTCTTAATCTCATGTAAATGTACATGATTTTAATAAGGACCAAATTACTGACTGCATGTTTTAAAATCTTAAATCGACTAATGCAAATTAAGGAAATGCAAATCTAGTCAAGATCCTACTTGGCAAAGGCATCACCGGAGCTTATTTTGGACAGAAAAAAAGCCTTCCACCAAAACCACTGCTGTGAACATGTTAGCTGCTGTTTTCTGTGACTCATTTCTGAATTAGTGTTTCGCATTTAGCCTCCTGTTTGTACCCGACCCTTGCTGTTCGATGCATAACAGCCATCCTGCCTAAATGCCATATTTGTGGCTGCTGAATTATGCATGAGGAGCAGTTTAGAGGCCCAGTGAGTTTGTGCTTGGTGGGAGAGTAATGAGGAAGCCTTGTTTCTAATGGCAGGATTTGGCTTGGCAAGATGTTTTATGTGCTAATTGAATCGCAGAACTGAAGAACATTTTGGAGTCATTTGAGATGACAGAAGTGATGCAGTGTTGTGACTAGAGATATGCGGATGTGTGAGTGTGTTTTTGTGTGTGACTGAGAGCATAAAAGGAGCCTGAAATGTAATAGGATGCATTAGGGGGTTTTCATACATACAGCGTTCATCTAACGTTATATTACCAGCTCCTTCATCACACTAGTTTACACCATGTATATTACAGCTACTTATTATCAGTAATTCATTGTATGCATTTTCCCCCACTCTCTTAACAACAAACATCACCTGCATTTGGTTTGTCTGTTTCCAACTACTGCAGATCTACAATAGATAGATTCAAATCTATTGATTAACTCGTGTGAATATGGATATACAACTGTTTTATTTTGTTGTCCTCCTTGATCATCCTAATCAAGCTTTGTGCAAATAGCTTGTCACGGTTTTCTTCCGTATTTGCTTATTTTGGCACACACCAATTCCCCACTCCAATGTTTGGGTGTTTGCTCCACTGAAATCTCTTAAGTGATTTTTTTCTACCGTGTCACAACATGCCACGCTTGCCTTCAGGCTTTCTGTCTGTCAGCAGAACCTCCACTTTGGAGCTCTGGAACTCATCCCTGACCTCCTGTTGGCTCTCAAGGGTGTTTTCAGTCCAGAATGATGTGAATCAAATGGGATATGCACTAATTTTTTCCCCTGATGTGCAGAAAGAAAGAAAAAATATAACTATTGTAATTTAACTTTATTTAATTTAAATTTTTATATTGATTAAACTACTTCTAGTTTAATTTAAATAATACAAACGTCATGGACAGATGTTAGATTTAATAAAAACAATTGCTATGATGGATTTACACCATGGGCCATATTAGGGCTGTACGATTATGCGAAAAATAATCGAAACCGAAATTCAGAACCTCTAACCGATGTATTTTTCCCATGTCAGATATTTCGGTTTTAGTCACGTGACTCCGCCCCGTCAGATGCGACATTTATGGGAGGAGAGTATTTAACCCTTAAACGCATACCTCGGGTCTTTAGTGACCCGGGACGTCATTCACTACCCTCCTCCTCCTCATTCATTTTTTAAAGTTAGACATCGAACTTTTCTTAGTATCTTAGGCCGGTTTCACACTGCACGCGTTAGCAGAGTGTAAGCAGCGCGTAATGTTAACAGATTAGAGCATTCACACTGCATGCAGAGGAGCAGAGCAGAAGCAGCAGTGCCGCGAACGTTTCGGCGCCGAGTCTATTTTTGCCGCGCTGCTCACGCTGAATTAAAGTCACAGTGCATTGTTCTGATCAAAATTGACCTGATTAACATGAAAAATAACAAATTTCACCATGAAATCATGTAGTCAAGTGTTTTGTCTGTTTCACAATCACCTTATGACATCCAGCGCTGTGGAAAAAATAATAAAATGCACGAAAACACAACACTGCCAGAAGTTTATGCCCAAACTTCAAAGGCCCGTTTAAATGATTAAAACTAGAGGCTTATCTTAACTTTAAGGTTACTTTTATCATGTAAACTACCACTAGCCGTGGTTCAGCTGCTCCCGCTCTCCATACGCACTGCTTCTGCACTGTGCGGTGTGAAGACGGCGTTAGTATTAGGAATCTTAGCATTCCTCAATCAATTAATTATAAACAATATAATATAATAAAATGCCCGTTTTCACATTGATTTTTTGTAAAAATTGTATAGGGTCGCTAACGACCAGAGGTGTGTGACAGTGTAAGTAATTTTTTCTGTACAACAATAATTCAATCTTTGATGACTGAATAAGTGCAATTCACCTTTATTCCACCAGGTGGCAATGTCTGATACACAATGATGAAGTGATGTTTCACTCATAGTTACCGCAGGTAGAAAACAGTATCATCAGCAAAACTTAAAATGGCTCAGTGTTTTAATGAACAGCAACTACTGAACGCAATCAAATATTAGTGTCGCTGTCACTTGATGGTGAATCTGGTGAAGAAGCTGTCAGCAAACAAAATATTGACTTTGAAGATGTTGAATGAATGATAGTTTTGAGAATATGTTTGAGATGGCGAATAGGATCCAGATGTACTGGGAAATGAGCTCTGACGAGGACAGAGATTATAAACATCTGCTCAAACTCAACCCTCCCAAGCTCCAAAAGGCAACAAAATATGCTTTATTTCATTCTTCTGTAATTGTTACTCTAATATCAGGAGAGCAGAAGAGACATTATATTGTCGCGAAAGACAGAGATCCATCCGTGTTAGATATCGATCCGGGTCGCTAAAGACCCGAATATGTAATAATGATTGGCGTTCATGCATTTAAGTGTTAAATGAATCAGGCAAGGTGATTTACTAAGGTTTGTGCTAGTCAATTTACAGGTATTTGCGCCATTATTTACAGCCCAAAAAAGGCAGACTCTATTTGCGTTGCTTCTGGTAGATTGCGTTGGTCAATATGGAAATGATCCAGCTGGGTTTGTGTTTTTTAGTTTGCATAATCATCATTAGATCACATGCAGAACTTTCCACTCCAATCAATGTTTTTTTGTTATTGCACTCCCATGCTAACTTGCCCTGTTTGGTAAATCTGGCCCCATGTCTTTGTCTGATCTGGTATTCTGTGCATCCAATTATGGACACTAAAACTATTCATGTATTCCAAGTTACACATTTTAATTGATTGCACTGATTCTAGATATTGAAGGGCTTGTTTCTCATTTATGTGCGTTGCCTGACGGTTGGTACAGGTACCGGGTGATATGCTACAAGAGGAGTGCTTGTGCTTTTGAATGGCTGATGCAGGTCATTAGTTTGTAGGTAAGAGGGCTATAGAAGAGACATTTAGAACTACTGCAAGTTCAAGAGAGGAGATCCGCTGTCATTCAGAGACACACAAACTGTCTGCTGTATGGCTCCCTGCAGACAGCCTTATTTGTTCCATCAGATCTGTTTTTTTCCTCTTCGGCTTGAGTTCAGCGCTCTGTAGGAGGAAGAGTTTGCAGTGTGAGGTCAAATGTATCTAGCTGAGGTTAAGGCCTGCACTGATCATAAGGAGTTATTTTCAGCTGTCTCTGTTACAGCAATCTACACTGAATTCACAAGCTGTTATGTGCCTGATGTGGCTAGATGTCATACAATTGTTGCTTTTAGACCAAAGCTTGACAGACTTCCTGAGGAGGACTTTGAAATAGTCCGTTTTGTTATATATATATATATATATATGCACCAAGACTGCATTTATTTGATCCAAAAATTACAGTAAAAACAGAATACTATTGCAAACAATGTTTTCTATTTTAATACATTTTAACATGTACTTTATTCCTGTAGTGGCAAATATGAATTTTTTGCTTTTCAATGTCACATGATCCTTCAGAAATCCCTCTAATTTGCTAATTTGTTGTTCAAGAGAACAATTTTTCTTAATATTTTTGTGGAAACTGCAAAAAAAATTTCAGGAATCTTTGATAAATAGAAAGTTCAAAATAACATTGAATCAGTCTATTGGTTAGGTTACTGCAATGTAAGTATTGCGGCAATCCTAATAAATTAGTATATTAATAAACATTTATGTTCAGATTTTTGTAAGTTTTGGCTTTTTCATTTCAGTTTTCATCCATGAGCCTGTGTCTAATACACTAGGGTTTTGTACTTTTTTGTCGTCAACAATATGTGCTGCGACTGACACCCTCACATTAAATGAATCTGTTTTTCTAACTCTCAAGTGTGGCCTGGGAGCATTTACTAAACACACTTATGCAATGTTTTCACGCAAGGCCGTAATGAAGTTTACTCACATTATAAAACACACCCGCTCCATCTCCAGTTTGACAGTGATGGATTCAGTGGGAAGTGTTAACACACTCATACTTAATGTAGGAGGACACATGGAGGAGGCCTCTAGGGAAGACGAGTAGAAATATAAACACAGACCAGTCGAAAACGCTGTCACATGAGCAGACCAAATCAACTGATGAGAGGAAAACAAACCAGAAGTTGCCCAAGCAGTATCATGGTCTATTATGACATATTATAGAGCCATTTATCCCATGTACCATGGGGTAAAGCCCTCTGTTTTTAGGTTAGATTTGTGTGTGTACCACATAAATAGACTCCAAGTTTGATGGAGAATTGAATTACAGTAGGAAAACACATTATCCTCCTCACTCAAAGTGCTGCATTCACAATGCTTTCATATTTGCCTCCATCACATGTAAACACACACACATTTTGGTCACTCTGAAGATTCGCTCTTTTAATGTTTATTTAATAATGGTCTGACCGTCTCCAGCGCCCTCCCTGTTTTGATTTATCTGTAGTCGGTATGGGATTGTGAGCATGATTCATGATAATGAATCAGAGTTGCTTGGCAGGCTGCCTATCCGAGCGGACACCTGCAAACATTTCCCAGATAATTTCAAGCTCGTTTGTATCATTAATCAATATACTTTTATGTGACTCATGAAAAGACTGAAATGATCTGAACGTACATGTGTAATTGCTGAAATAATTCAGGCTACTGTCTGTTCTTTGTGCAATGAAAAACACATTTGTTAAATATCTTAAGAGCTGTTTTGTTGTGTGAAAGCAATTTTGCTATTCATAGTTGTGTAATTAAGGCCTTGCCATCACTGTAATTATTGAATGCAAATTCAACCTTGCTGAATTCATAGTGTTGCTTTCAGTCATCAGTCTCCAGGTTAGACTGTCATGATGTAAGACTGTGAAAGTCTTATCACTCTATTCATTGAGATTTTTCTTTGGGCAAAGCGCAGATTAGACTCTTTATGGCTCTCTCTTTTCCTTCCTGTGTGTTTTTGTCATGCTGTGCGTTTAACACGACTTTGGTATGTCATATTGATTTCTCTGAGGCGGCAGCAGGTTGGATTTTGTTCAAGCTTGCTCTTAAATGAGGTGTTTATTTACTTGAGCTGTCTTGGTATTCTTTTTTTCCCGATTCTTTTCACACCCTTCCTCCCCTGTAGGCCTTTCAGAATAAAAGTTATTGCTACTTTTATACATCAACATTTTCCAGCGTTGAACAGGTAGTTATGATTAGGTAAAGCGTTTGTTTGATTCGTGTTTGAAGCATTATTTGCACACCTCACATCAATTGTTTCCCATGTTATTGCGTAACATACTTTTACAGTTCGGCTAATGAACTTCACACAGTCAATTTAATTGACCATTGGTTATCTGCCAATATTAGAGATTTTGTTTTTATTTTTTTGCTTCAGCCAAAAATAGATAGATTAATTAATCGTGCATGCTTATTTTCCCCATTTTTACGTTTAGATTACGTTTGCTGCCTTGGAACACTCTAGTTAATCTTTAAAAACAAGTACATTTAAAACAAGTTACTCTTTAAAAACATGAATTATTTAACAATACTGTAAATGTAATCTTTAGCAGCTCTCATAATGAATATCCATTTTCATTCTTTAAAAATATACAGTTAAAATTAGAGGTCTGCAAGATGCAAGATTCTGTCCCACTCCGGCAAAGAATATATATATTCCACTTCCGTCCAAAACTTCAAACTGCAAAAAGCGGTCTACACAGATTTTTCAGTCTCGTTCTGCTGTCTATAGGCTATTTTTTTCCAATTTCCACACACACACACACACACGCACACGCACACGCACACACACACGCACACGCGCACACGCACACGCACACGCACACACGCACGCACACACACACACACACACACACACACACACACACACACACACACACACACACACACACACACACACACACACACACACACACACACACACACACACACACACACACACACACACACACACACACACACACACACACACACACACAGTTAGAGTGTGTGATATATATAGTTTTAGCATCGATATCTCGATGTGCACATCCCCCGATAGTGCAGGATGTGATGTCAAGTCCCGAGATAAATCCCGAGAAAAAGTCTGTTAGTGCCTCGGTGACAACTTCACACTTCAATCTCAGCTGTCAATCATGACGTCACACCCCCTTTTTCATAGCATCAAATAACTAACTAAAACTCAACTTATTAAAAAAACGAACACTTGAAATGAAATCATCGTGATAAAAACTCCCTTAAATGACAGAAGCCATATTTGAAGTGTAATTTGATTGTTTAGTTTGTCTCGCGTCCATTAGAATACATGGAGGGGCGGGTGTTATGAGCTGTACTGGGACCAACCACCTGGGGGTGATCGAGACGCGTCGGCTTCAATTTTCAAAACGAGTGCGGCAGGCTTGTGTCAAGTATAGGGATTGTAGTTGATCTGTGATCCGTACGGGTCAGCTGCACCCCGGTTCAGAACGCATTTGATTCGCGGATTAATTGCAAAGTTTAACCATCATAGAGTGAAAGGCGATGTTTTCTGTGAGCACTCACAGAGCCGAGTTGACAGCACATGAATGCCCAATTCAGTTCTCTTTCTCTTTCTTTTGAGCTTAAACGGACACATGAACGCAAAATGAAGTCAAAATGCCCATCTCTGCGAGTATCCTCATAAACACAGTTGTTTTTATGTTGTAAACAATTGAGAAAGTAAACGAATGCGTGTAATTTATATTAGGTCCGTGCATTTGTCTTAAGGGACAGCAGCCTAATATACCCGCAGCTGTTTGTGTCGCCAATAGTGATCAAACAACAAAAGAGAAAATTACTTTTGTAGCTTTAACAAAAATAAATAAATTATATTAGTTATATTTCATTTATACTATGAAGACTGTTATTTTATATTTGATTATCAAATTTTTGCGCCTGAATACTGTTAGATTTACCTGAAAAACAAAGCGCTGCTTATTTCAATATTATCTTTCTTCTATTGTATTTATTCATGCGTGTAATTTGTATATTATTTTCAATGCAGATTCACTCCCCTACAAAATCACCCCAATCATTCAAGAATGATTAAGGATTTTTCAAATAGAGCTATTGAAATCATCTGGTCAAGTTGTTTTTTTTCCGCAATATATATCGCAAAAAATATATCGTAATGTACGTTTTTTACAATATCTTGTAGCCCTAATAATTATATTTGGCGAGCCCACGAGTCATTTCTTTCTCCCGTGTCCCGCGCACATATCAGTATCTTCACTCCCGCACCTTCACTTTGCAATTTTCATATTTTTGCATAATTTAAAACTAATGATCTTAGTTTGTAGTTTTTTTTTATTCACTTACGCAAAATAGTGTTGAATTTTAGTATCGGACATTTATCGGTTTAACGAAAAACGCAAAAAAAACGCAAAATGAATATCCATTTTTAATGTTGTGCAATGATGTGATGCATAAATTCACTTTTAGTATTTAAAATGATTGATTTTAGTGTTTTATTTTTATAATATTGGCCATTCATCGGTTAACACTTTTTATTTAAAGATTTCAGGCTCTTATATTGCTGTTAAACCATGCCGTTTCAGTGATTTTTACCTCATTGAAGTGGGTTTTCCTTTACACCACATCTCTTCTTTTGGCTTATTGCTGTAGTTAAACACTATTGAAGTGCGTTCAGCGTACATATGTCACAACATTGCACTTTCAGGGAGGCGTGACGTGAGGATGGTGCCGGTGAGGTGTCAGCAAGCGGAGAGAGAGCCCGCAGCTGTGCTGAGATCAGATGCTAACCGTGAAGATGACAGCACAAGCTGTTATTAAGTATTGAGCATAAAAGTCTTTACCGCAGCGAGAGGAGGATCAGCATCCGCTGACAAACATGTTCAGGAGAACCTGAGAGTCTCACGCAAACCACATTAACCAACACCTAAAATCCATTCTGACAGGATTCAAAAAAGAGAACTTCTGTGGATTTCGAGCATCAGCTGCGGCTTTGCTATTCATCTAAAATGAACTGTTTTAGAAACCTCCGATGAAGGCTGGAACTTAACTCAATAGGGATCAGGTGAGGAAATATATACGGCTGAATTCAAAGTGCTTATTACAGATGACCAAAAATATGCCCTCAATTTTGAATGAGATTTGAAAGAACCATAAATCATTTAAGACAACTTAAGTCATACAGTTCAGCCTTTCTCTGTCAGTTTTGCAGAAGAATATCCCATATAATCTTTTCTGTCATAGTGGCCCCAAAAATATGTGGACACTTAAGCCACACTTCAAGATGAATTAATGTCACTGTTAATGTAAGACAACAAAATATCAAGTTGAATGGCATTTATTTTATGGGATAGAAAAGAAACTTGCAAGTCAGATGCAAGTAATCCAGCCATATTTTTGCCGAATATTGCATGTTTGGATATAGCACTCAATACAACATTTTGCTTAGGAAATCGCTATGTTCTTACATGGGATTTTAAGTGTGCTGTATATATCTAAATACTTTTCGGGCCCACTGTAGTGTACATAGTTAGAAACAGCGAGGGATTGATGGCTCAGTCTCTGTTTCATGCTGAAAGATAAGCAAAACAGTCTGAGTAGATGTGTTCAATTCATGTTTAAATGAGCGGAATAATGATTTAGCATCATTTTCCTGTAGTATAATGTGTGACAAGCCAAATAACAGTGAACCATGGGTTGGATTTATATTTAAGACCTTCTTTGGCATTCATGCGTTTATCAGAGCCAAGAGATACACCCACACTGTTTTGTTTGACTGGAGTGAGTGTTGAAGGACTGTACGTGTGTAGGTTTGCATTTCTAATTTAATGGTTTGTGTTTAGAACGATAACACAAAAACATTTCTCTTTCTCTCTCTCTCTCTCTCTCTCTCTCTCTTTCTCTCTGCAACAAATGCAATCAATCTGAGGTCTATCCCATGACATCTTTATGACACATGTGCTAATAGAAATAGTATATTTTCTGCCAGGGATCTCCGTAGGCCTTCCCACAACCAAACGTTGTTATAAATGTGAGCCAACTGAAGTAGTGAATCCCAGAGACGGCCTGTGCGTGAAAGACTGTTCAGCCTCTGGCATCTGTGTTCTGGGAATAGCTTTGCTCATCACGCTGGTCTGCCGTAAATGAGAGTGGCACTGCGGTTTATAGGGCAGATCCTGAAGCTGAGATCTCTTGGGGCATGTGATATGATAAGACAGTTCTCTTTTCTTTTGTCTTTCTCGTGCTATTGTTCAAATGCTTTTTTTGACTTGTTAGTTAACGTGTTTGTGCGCTTATCTTTGCACCCGAGATAATGACTCATTCACACCTGAGTTAACATTCACTCCTCATTGTGACTTCCTGATCTAGGATCAGGTTTCTGCCAGTCACTATTTTTTTGGACATCAGACTGATTTCGATTGACGTTATCAGGCTTACTGTATATGTAGGGATAAATTCTACACAATGGATTCTTTTAGATGTACAAAATGGATTAAATATATAAAATACACTTTTATTGGTGGCCAAAAAAAAAACTAAATAAATAAATATTTAATAAATGAACATGTAGAATTTTGTGAATGAATCTGCAAATATTTGCAGTTGGTTCTGATGGGGTATAGCTGCTAATAATTAGAGATGCACTGATCGACTGGCCAGAGACCGGCTGATTTTCCGCATCCTCGGCCCGGACCAGTGACGTCTTTCCGATTCCGAGCCAATCCGTTTTGTTGCCAGTGGCACAGGCAATAACGTCAGCTGCGCGCTCTTACTCTCTTCTCTCCAACGGCCAAGTGACACACACCCGCCTCCTCTCACTCACTCTATCATTAAATAATGCTTGTATTGCACATCATTTTAGTAATTCCCGCAGGTTTTGTGCTCACACCAAAAGTGCGCACACCTCTGATCTATAAGTGGCGCTCACATAAAGCTGCCTCTCAAACAGCTTGTGAGTCGCAAGTACCAAAATGGGTGACTTACTGCGCTTAAACAGTCAAATGCATACAAAATTATGTCAAAATTCCCATCTTGGCGAGTATTCCGATAAATACAGTCAGTTTTGGAACGTAAATAGTTGAGAAAGATAACATGTTGTGTAACAGTGTATTGGATCCACGCATAAGCTCTTAAAGTGACAGCAGCCTAATATTCCTGCTGCTGTCTGTCATGTTAATCACAGAACGAGAGAAAATCACTCTCTGCTTTTGACTGAATAAGTTTAATTGTAAGCATTATTTAATCTGTATTTAATTCTTACAATGAAGACTATCCAGTGTTATTTTACATTTGATTACTTTAATGTCTGTAGTATTTCTTACTTTATAATACTAACCTACTGTTAATATCAAGGCGGGTTTGTTTCATATCTCTCTTTATTTTATTGCATTTATTTGTGATGTTGTTTGCAATGTGTTTATTTGTTCTTATTTTATTACTTTTTACTTGTGTTTTTTTTGTAATTAAAACAAAATTTTGCATTGAAGAAAATTAGATGTTCTGTCAATTATAGTTCTTCGAAAGAAAATCAGAATCAGCAAAAATCTGTATCGGCAGGTCACACTTACAAAAAAAAAATAAAACTTGAAATTGGCCAAGAAAATTGCTATCGGTGCGTCTCTAATAATAGAGTTTAGTTGATTTTTGGTTCAAATGTACATATTTTTGCATGCTTTAACAGCTACTATTTTTCTTTAATTTTCAAAAAATTTAATTGTCATCATTCCAAACCTGCATATATTTATTTTAATTTAAACTTGTTAACTTGTTTTATACATGTAATAAAATATATACATTTTGTAATTTTTAAAAATTTATTTCATTTCAGTAATTACATTTTTACATCAGATGAGATCAAACATGGCACACATGGTCTTACATCAGGATTTTGGCTTACAAAACATTCGTAAAATCGTTATACTATCCAACCTTTATCATAGGCACCATTTTAGGCTAATTTTAGGTGAACTAGTCCTTTAAGTCTTTTGTTGTATTTTGCAGTTCACCTAAATATTATGCGGTGTGACAGCTTTTTAAATGTACAGGTAATATTACAATTAAAAAGGGTAATAAAAATACTACATTATCACTAAACGATATAGTAATTTAAATATTAGAACAGTTTTGTTTAGGATAGTTTTAGATAAAGTATGCTGCTTTCAATGTGAACTGCAGAATCTGTGGGCCTGGAGACTGTCTAATAGGTGTTGGTTGCATTTCCTACCACACCATCCTGATTTTACACTGGGAAGTGTTGTTTCTTGGTCTCTTTAGCTATAAAATGTGCTGTAATTAAACAATCAGTATGTAGAATGTTCCCAGATCAGTTAGCGGCTTTTTATGGCAGTGCACAGTGTGGTTTTATAGCACAGTGCTTTGGCAGCTTGTGTAAACAGAGTGGGAAAATGCCTTGCTGTCAGCGGCCCATCAGCTGCAGGCCTGCACCGTTCTGCTCCCACGGGCCCGTGACCACAGCACCGAGATTCACCGCGTGGAGAAATACTGCTGGCTCAGTCGCGTTCTCCTCATCTGTGGATCTTTCTCTCTGTTTTACTTGCCGTCTCTCCCTCCCCCATCGTTTCTCACCCAGGGGGATTCATATGAAATAGAACATTGATTGCATCAGCGTCTGCATGGAGCAATGCATAATATTACTGCACTATTTTAATGCCTCTCTCCTGAATGTGAGCGGAGTATGAGAGGAGGAGGAGGAGGTGGAGGAGAGGAAATGACAGCCTCTGTGTGCTGGGTAGGGCCTGCTTCACGGGTTTAGGCCCAGTTCTGATTAGAGAGCTGAAAGCTGTCCCTGCCACTCCTGAATAATTGAACATCTCCATTTCCAGGTGTAATTTTAACCTCTGTGAAAATGGGAAACCTAGGGATTTGACGTGACTTTGATGTATTGTTGCGAATTGGATAAAAGGCGAACGTTTTGCTTCTTTTGGGTGGTACAAAATTCAATTTAATGCATGACAGTGAAAAAAAAAAAAAAATTCCTAAGATAATTTCCGAAAGACTCCATTAGATGAAGATGCTACGATTAGAGAATACAAAGTAGTGTAAATCCTAGTTGATAAAGCATTAAGCATCTGAGATGTTCTCCACGCCGTGTTGGATGTTGGATGCTTAGTGGGTAGTTTGAATAAAAGCTCATCCCTCGTTTTATCCTAAACCTCAGCGTAATCCCTGAGTGTATCCTTACATTTGAGAAGAACGCAGAGCTGCACAATTAATCGTTCGCAATCTCGTTTCAAACACCCAGGCCATGTTATTCATAAATGAAAATGATTTGGCTATGTCTGACCTTTGACAAGAACATTCAAATCTGTGTTGACGCTGCTGCTGACCCAGAGAGAGCAGTTGTCATAGGAAACAGCTTCACAAACAGTCTTTTCAAACACACAGTATAGTTATTTCTGTTACAATACTAATTATTACGGAAGTACTGGGATTAAAGTTTATAGGTCGGATATAAACACTGTCTACAGTAGTGATCAAAATAGAGTAAATCACCTTTTGAAAGTAAATCGGCCTTTAAATAAAGATTGTATCAATTGGCAACTGTTTGATTGTTAAAAAATGTATTTGCCATTGAATCATTAATTCAGGAGATTCATTCAAAAATGCTGATTCATCCAGTAATGAAACAAGTGAAGTCTTTGAGTTTGTTTGTTGTGTGTTTTCTCTTTTAATATATTTTAATATAATTTATTCCTGTGATCACAAAGCTGAGTTTTCAGCATTACTCCAGTTTTCAGTGTCACAGTATCATTTCTTATTTTCAATGTTGAAAACGGTTGTGCTGCTTAATATTTATATGGAAACCTTAAAGGGTTAGTTCACCCAAAAATGAAAATTCTGTCATTAATTACTTACCCTCATGTCGTTCGACACCCGTAAGACCTCCGTTCATCTTCGGAACAGAAATGAAGATATTTTAGTTGAAATCTGATGGCTCTGAAAGGCCTCCGTTGGCTCAATGGCACTTTACACTCTCCCTACACAAGACCCTTAAAAGGGACTAAAGACGTCGTTACAAAGTCCATCTCACTACAGTGGTTCTAAAATAACTTTATGAATCGGCGAGAATGGTTTTTGTGCGCAAAAAAACCCCTAAATACCGACTTATATAGTGATGACGATTTCAAAACACGGCCTCATGAAGCTTCGAAGCGTTATGAATCAGTGAGCCGAATCATGATTCGGATCGCGTGTCAAACCGCCTAACTGCTGAAATTTGGCGATTCAAACCACTGATTCGCCTCGCTGATTCATAACGCTTCGAAGCTTCATGAGACCGTGTTTTGAAATCGTCATCACTATGTAAGTCGTATTTAGGTTTTTTTTGCGCACAAAAACTATTGTTGCCGATTCATAAAGTTATTGTAGAACCACTGTAGTGAGATGGACTTTGTAACGACGTCTTTAGTACCTTTTAAGGGTCTTGACAGTGTAGAGTACCATTGAGCCAATGGAGGACTTTCAGAGCCATCAGATTTCAACTAAAATATCTTAATTTCTGTTCCGAAGATGAACGGAGGTCTGACGGGTGTCGAACGACATGAGGGTGAGTAATTAATGACAGAATTTTCATTTTTGGGTGAACTAACCCTTTAATGCAGTTCAAAAGATAGTTCAGCATTTATTTAACATAGAAATCTTTTGTAACATAATTGTATTTGCCTTTAAAGACTGACATTTTTTCTCAGAATTGCGAGTTTATATCCAGTGATGGGAATAACGGCGTTATAGATAAACGGAATAATTTTTTTCAGTAACGAGTAATCAAACGAATTACTGTTTCTCCTGTTACAACGCCGTTAGCGTTACTGAGAATAAAATGTGGCGTTACTATAATTGAGCTCACTGAAGCGGTTTTCATCTGAACAGGCTCTATGTCAGTCGGACCTGCAACGTTTTTCTTTCTCTGGTTGGTTGGTGTGTGTGTGTGTGCATGCCATGCGTGTTGGGGGGGTGGGTGCAGTGGTACACATAACTGATGATGATTGGTGGGTGGGAGACAAGGTTGAGGTTGATAGGTTGAGTTTACAGACACACCTATGACACACACGCACATGCACAGTCACACACCAACGACTAGGAAGAGTCAGAGCGATGGCAAGTCCAACGACTTCAAAGGTAGCTTTCGCAAACTGGAAGTATAACTTATAAGCATTACTTTTCCCTCGTTGAGGTGAAAGGTAAGAATGTTTATGTAACGTGCAACTTATGCCCAGGTAGAAAGAGTCTCTCCACATCGGTGGCAAGTAATTCTAATCTAATGAAGCACCTCACATCACATGCCGCCACAAAATTAGTGGCTAAAAACCCTGGTGATAACGTGAGCTCCACTACCAAAGGAGTAGTATAGTACTGATAATATTTACACAATATTTACACTATAGTAGGCCTACTGATAATATTTACAATAATGTATTAAACTTGATAGGTGTCTCTCACATTATCCCACAGCAATAGTGCAGCCTACATTAATGTACAATGTTTTATGATAATAATTTATTCTATTTAGTGTCCAATTCATTCATGTAACACATTTAATATTGGGGGCATTTGAAAAAAAAAAAAGTAACAGTAGTTACTTTCCCTGGTAATTAGTTACTTTTATAATGATGTAACTCAGTTACTAACTATATTTTTAAGAAGTAACTAGTAACTATAACTAATTACTTTTTTAAAGTAACGTGCCCAACACTGTTTATATCTCGCAATTTGACTTTATAACTTGCGAGTTATAAAGTTATTATATAGGCTTCTGGTGAAACCTCTCCCTGTGTGTTGTCTTCTGGCACTCAGCCACACTGGAGACGCAGCCTGTCACATCATCTCATCGCTCTGTCACTGGATCATTCATCGCTGCTAATTAACTATATTCATTGCTGCTGGAAGCGTCCACATGCTATGAAAATATTTACTGCGGGAGAATTAAGAGATTGTGGAACACAGTCTTTGTTGTTTGTGTACTTCTATAATGTGTGTGTGTGTGATTTAAAAATGTTTTTTATGAGCATTTATTTGAAAATTGAAACGCAACAACAAAAAAGAAATGCATCTGATAGCACATAAATGGTAAAAGCAGTAAAAAAAAGGCAGGGGAAAAGATAATGTGAATTATGGAAAGCTGAAATGTTGTCATTGAGTCATTTTGAAAACGCAGATGTTCAGTATTCAGAAATAAACTGCTAATCCCAGGTCTCAACTTTAATTAGGTTAAAGATTTCACTTAGGTCTCCCGCAGGCAATTAGCTCTCAGCTAAGCTCAGGTAATTGATTTGGAGTAAGTAAGAAACTCATTCATGAACTAAATGATTTGTGCATACATTTTCCTCTTTATGAGAATTTTGCTGTAATTGTTTGTTTTGAGTTATATTTGACTGAAATGCACTAAGTTCAACTGTAATAGTACTTTCGAAAAGTCAGACTTTTGGCAAAGATCAACACAGCACCTGACCTGACCCTTATGTAAATCATGATATATATATATTGTGTGTATATATATATATATATTGTATATCAAAATATGGTCACCCTACCATATGAAAAAAAAAAAAAAAAAAAAAAAAAAAAAAAAAAAAAAAAAAAATATATATATATATATATATATATATATATATATATATATATATATATATATATATATATATATATATATATATATATATATATATATATATATATATATATATATATATATATATATATATATATATATTTCTGAATACTGAACATCTGCGTTTTCAAAATGACTCAATGACAACATTTCAGCTTTCCATAATTCACATTATCTTTTCCCCTGCCTTTTTTTTTTTTTATATATATATAATGTTTTTTTTTTTTTTCATACGGTAGGGTGACCATATTTTGATTACCGAAAATTGCAGCCCGGCAATGGGATACTCAAATGATACTTGAAATTTACTCAAAGATGCCTTATTAATTTCAATACATTTCAAGTATGCCCCCTCTGCATGGATCGAAAATAGTTATATTAGGGCCTGGACAGGACTTGAAAACCTGGGAAAACACGTTTGGTCATCCTATCATATGGCATGTTATGTTTTAATGCCTTCATTTGCTTGTAGCATTTAAAAGGATTGATTTTAATTTTGCTTTGTATTTTATTATTATTATTTTTTTAATTTGTAGATGTGAGTCATTGAAATTGGAAAGGGTGATTACATCCACAATGTTGGCACTCTATGGACACCTGACTGTTCTGAACTCCTTTTTCCATTTATTTTGGAAATTAATGGGTTTATAACACAAAAAAGGTCCTCTTTGTACATCTCTGTTGTAAAATGCTTAAGTGTATATGCTTACACTAGGTGCTGTCTTTCAATTATATATTGCTCTGCTTTCTGTCTCTTGTGCGTCTTTAAAGTTGACATTGTGAATGTCAAACCTACCAAAGCAGGTGCCTTGAAAGCAAGAGATGTTGAATGTGTTTCTTGTCATCCTTCGCTCTTTCATCTGGCCTGCGGAGAGCTGCTTTGCAAGGGAAATGCAGTTGTCTTGGCAAGCAGACCTGTACTGCCTAATCAGGACGCTGGCTGCCGGGGCTCGTTAGATTGCCTGCAGCACGGATGGCCACTGTCACTAACATAAATATTTCTGCAGCGCACCATAAAGCAGTGTTTCTTCATGTTGTGCCATAGAGGTCCATCAGAACATATATGTGACAGTAGCCATGATGCTTTGAAGATAATCAATGTTTTGTTGCAGGTTTTTTATGCATGATAATTAATACACCACCACTAGAAATCTAAACCTGCGCATCCCATACATGGATGCATTCATGTTTGTGTGTGTCGGTGTGACTCAGGGTGAGGAGGTAATGGTAAACGATCCACAAAAATACTTGCGCACACACCAGAAGAATATTTTCTAGAAGCCTGATTACGCCGTCACCCCGCAGGCCCTGAATTGCCCACTCATGGCTCTATGCCTGCAATTGATTTATGAGTTTTACTGAAGTGCATTTAGTTGAGGCATCTTAAAAAAGATTGAGTGCATCTAACAGATTGACTTGTCTTGCAGTTTACTCTCACAGAAATGGCTCTGTGCCGCTGTGCTGAGAATTCTGATTATGGTTCTCTCTCTCCCCCCCCCTCCCCTTCTCTGAGAAAATGTACTTTCAGCAGTGTTTCCTGAGAATGAGACACCAGAATAGGTTTATCTATGAGGAGAGAGGGTTTCTACAAGGTTAGGGAATGGAGAATGGATTACACGGATACAGATGCCAGGAATTCCAGCATCCCTATGTTTGATCTGTAGAGAGCTGGTGTGTGCTTTGTGTTGTATTCTTTGCCTTTGGCCAATGGCTCTGATTTTGCTTCAGGACCCATAATTGACATTGGATGTTAAAGTGTGCATGAAATGAAAATTCACCCTCTATTTTTCAAATGCGTGGTATAGATCTTATTTTGAAGTGATTCATTCATGTATTTGTTTCATTTGTACTTTTTTTTTAGACCTTGTTATGTTTAATCGAAATGTCATAACTAGGCTTGCTGTGATAGTCGGTGTTCAGTGTTCAGCCACACACCCAATACATCATTTGCCCACTGCGGCACACACACCGTAAAGCGCACCACAAGAATGAGGCTGCCTTTCTTATTCGTTTTGTTGATAAAAGTTCTATGTTTAATAGGGGTGTAACGGTACACAAAAGTGACGGTTCGGTACGTACCTCGGTTTTGAAGTCACGGTTTGGTACAGATTCGGTACAGCAGTTTTACAAAATTGCTTTTTATTAATTTTTATTCAACAGTGGTTTAATGAAAAAAAAAATTGTGTCTGTCCTTAAATTAATTCAGTTATAACTAAAAGTGTCTTAAAGATAATGCTCTAAACTAAATAGGGAGCCCTTACTTACATATTGCTATTAAAGATTAACAACAGAGCACAAACTATTAGCCTAAATTCAGTTGCTATTTATTTTTAGATATAATAATCAACACTCATAAGCTTCACATAAGGCAGTGTTTGCATTAACTTCTAAATCTAATTATTATTATTCGTTGTTGAAATATAATCATTTAGTGGCAGTAATTTTCATGACAGGTTTATTTAAGCATACATCAAATAAACAAGACATCACTAACTGGCTAAGTAGTATATCATGAATATATATATAGGCTAATATAATGAATATATAGGCTAATATAGTGCATGTATTCAGTAAAGGAGTTGATTTCTCTAGTGAGCTAACAGCTGTGGACACTGAATGACTTCTGAGGTAAACATGATTCTACATGACATTGTTTACAAGCTGTTTTATTGTCTTTCTGCGGTTGAAACACCGATGGAGCTATTACACGACATATGATACATTTCAGTAAGTTGTAATGTATCCTCAACATACCTTAAGAGATATTAATTTATGTTTATTCTTTAGGAAGAGGTGATTGTATTCACTTGCGCGCTGCAGCTTGAAGTTGAACTGATACGCGTCTATCAGTCACGTCACATTAAAGAGTGTTAAAATGGCATTTATCGTTTGAATTTCGTGATAAAATGGACTGAATACTCAATATGTTTGTGTGGGAACTCGGATTGAAGTGTGTTCCGCGCTTTAAACATGAATGTTAACTGTTAAAGATTACATTCATAGCCGTTCAGTACACGCGTGCACCGCACCGAAAGCCCTGTACCGAAACGGTTCAATACGAATACGTGTATCGTTACACCCCTATTAATATAAGCGAGTTTGTCATTGAGCTATTTTGTTGATGTGTTTTTCATTAATAATATTAATGAATCCACCACTCAAGCAATTGCTGCTAATCAGCCACTCGGGCATTATTAAGCGGTTTAAAAGCGAGGTGGAAAACGTACCTACCTCCCCACCCTACATTATTGTATTTTTCGATAATCTGTTAACCTGGGATGCCCGTCACAATACGATAGACAAAAACTGTCACTTATTCGAGCTTAAGTGGAAACTCAAGGAAGTACCTTTGTGCAAAAGTACATAAAAATGTCCTAAAAATCAAACACTGAAATGAATTACTATTACCATGAACTGAATAAGCCTCATCAATTTATTACCACCCATCAAGTTCAATTGTGCAAGTTCTTGTAAATGTAAAATAGCAACAGTGTGATTTGGCAGTCCAACACACAACAAACTCTTGGCCAAATACTTGGTGTATTTTTGATGTAGCTCAAAGTTGATGCAGTTTTATATACGTAGCTTGGTTTGTTTGTTTAGAATAGAAACATAAAAGGCCTTGATATCTGAATAATGCAATTAGGCTCCTCTAGGTGGCCAAGCTAAGTCACTTCTAGTCTCAGCCTCAGACGTCACGCGACCACTGGCTGATCGTCTGATGCATATGGCACACGTAACTGGAAACAAGTCAGGATTTTCAAAGTCGTCATCTAATTGGGATGTCCGGGAGACATGTTTGGCGTTTTTTAACTATCCACCTGGAAACAAAGACGTGGCGCCAAACCCTCTCATGGAAGAAGAAAGCCGTCGTGTTCACAGCTGTGTCAATGAGTGCTTATCAGGATCAACTAAAAGCTGGAAAAGTATGTGAAGTATGTAAAGTTCACGGCATATACTCTTTAAAATACGTCCAAGAGTTTTACACACTGGTCAGTTATCGTATGGACATTGACGTTACATTTCACTCCACTAAACATTATGCGGAACAAAACGAACTGTGATTGGTTGCTTTACATGTCAGTCAGATGTCCTCTGAGCGTCCGTGGCCAATGAAAGTTGTTTTGTAGTCCAGACCTTCTGCCGTCAGTCTAAAGATCTGGCTACGTGAGACTAGGTAGCTTCAGACAATATTTACTAATGAGTCCAAATAGTAATTATGGATAGTTGGCTCATTAGCAATTTGTCGTATTTTTCACTTTCAAGCTTCGTCTTACCCGTTAACTTGTATATTTTAGTAGCTAATGCTAACTGACAAAACTGTCATGCAAATAGCTATTTTTCCAGTTTAAAATGTTTAATTTACAAGATTTTTTTTCCTACTTCATATGTACATTTAATGTAAAAATGTTTTAATGTACAACCTCTCTAGATTCGTCAGCTCTACCGAGCGGCACTCTGTTAGCTTTCACCATTATAAAGTACTCACACAATTACTCTGCCTTCACCCGGTGTACCTCAGGGCTCCCCTAAACACACCTTTTAGCATCTGTAATTGATATTGATGTGTGGATTCAGCAGCTCCTAAATCACTGTTTGAGAGGCGGGAGGCGCTATGCTAGGCTAACGGCTGAGTTATGTATGAGTTAGCAGCTGTCTGCTTTAATGACGTGCTGTTTGCGAAGCACACAGTGCTAGCCTGCACGACAGCCTTGATGAATGGAGCCATCCTGAGCGTGTGAAGTTCAGCCACGAGCATTCCGGCTCGTGCCTCTAATCTATACGTAATCAGAAGCATGGCGTGCCTTCAGAGGGTTGAAGAGGCTGTAAGCTTAGCGTCAAGGTGAATGTCCTTCAACGGCTAGTTTTGCGGTCTCAAGTAATATTTCAAACTGTTCTGAGCACATTTCAGGCTTGTCATTTTGTTGGGCCAGATTCACACATTCCTTTTTTGGGTGCATGTGCAGTAAATGCAAAATGTTTTAGCCTTGGTTTCAAATGTCTTTGAAAGGTATTCATTCATTCTTGGAAGTTCCTCTGAATGTAGAATTATGTTTGGGTTTTTGAATCCAGGAAAACAGCCAAAACCACACTCCCCATTGTCAATTCACTGTTTGGTTGTTTATATTTCCTGAAAATTGTTCAAGCCCACACCTCCTGGTGCGGTTGCATCCGTGTTTTTGAGGTTTTTCCGCAAACACTTGCCAGAAGCTCTTGTTTAACAATATGCTCATTCTCAACAACTCATCCAAATACCTCCAGTGGAAATGGATGGAAAGGCAAATTAATTCATGCGCTCAGTGGTAGTCGATATCAACTTCCCCTGTTTTTCTCCTTCATTAGTGTTTAATCATTTCAACTCGGACTGGAAAACTGTCGTTGTGCCAAATTCATATTAGGCACTGTGCTGTGGCGTTTTAGCTTGCTGAAATGACAAATCATGCCGATTATTTTGTAAGAATGTGCTTGATTGTCGAGTGTGTGTAATTAAATCAGGATCTTGGAGGCTGCTTCACCCAATCCATCGTGTCCCAATTCACAGACGACTTCTGGTGATTTATATACACATATTACACTACTGGGGGCGTATTACAGAAACTTTCTATTTTAGGTCTTAACTTAAGATATGATAAGTTCATTTAGAAAATGTTTTCACAATTTCGTATTACAGAAGCAAATCTTGATATAGGATTCTTATCCTAGCTTACAAAATCTCATCTTATCTGTAGTTAGGAAATCCTAAACCGCTCCATCGAGTTCGGTAATCAACTGTCAGGTCTGTTACCAAGCAACCAACGCGCTAGTCATGTGAAGAATGACCGGTAATACTCCGTGACGGCTCGTTGGCCTCTGTAATGTTGGTCACAATTCATCAACTAACAGCAAAATCATGTGTCGTGGGAGTCTGTAATTATTTAGGAGTATTTTATCATCAAAGCACAGCACATCTTCTGGGTCCTTCAAAAGTATCTTCACCATCAAACGTCACTGCTCTTTGTCTTGTATAATTAATAAATGTAACGCTCTCTCGAAAAAGGCTTTTTATACTGTGATTTCAAAAAGTTTTGAAGTTAGGACACCAGTGGGGTTGTCCTAAAGTTAAGACGATTTTTTGTCGAGTTAGAATGCTTCTTTAATACCCGTTTCCTTTTCATAGTTAAGATAAGATTATGCATTTAGGAAATGTCATTGTGTAATAGTTTTGGCCGAAATCATTATACTCACCAAGGCTAATTTTATTTGATAAAAATACAGTAAAAATATTATTACAATTTAAAATAACTTTGTGCTGTCAATCGATTAAAAATATTGAATTAATCACACATTTTTCTGTAATTAATTGTGATTAATCGCTCCAAACACAATTTTTTTTTCATATTGTAATAGTTTCACATTTAATCTCCAAATTAATGTAGACAGCATAAAGACAGTATGTTTTAAATGTTTGATGTGACAGGCAGGAAATATACAGAAATTAAAAAGTTATCAACACTTCACAGTATTCACCGCATAAATTATGAATTAAATACAGATGAATCCTCATTAAAGCTACAAATGTTATTCAGGTAAGAGCAGTGAGTGATTTTCTCTTTGTCTGTTGTTGTTTGATTTACATTAATGACCGTATCATAGGAGTGGGTTTATTTGACTGCTGTCACTTCAAGATCTTGCGGATCTGACACACATCCGATGTCCTCACAACTCTTTACAGTCATTTAAGGCTTTGTTTTAACTCATTAAAGACTGTGCTTACGAGGATACTTGACAAAGCGGGCATTTTTGCGTTATTTTGTGTGTTTTTGTCTGTTCAAGCGCAAAAGAGAACTCAATGTGGCCGGAGCGCTGTCTGGTGCGGCTTTGTGTGCACGAGTCGTGTGTGTCACACAGACAGGAGATTCACAGACAACGCACTAGTACATATTTAAGTTCATTAAGTTATCGCGCTTAAATGGTTTAATAGTACTTGAATGATAGCGTGATCATATAATGGAAGTCGGAAAAAACGGATGCTGCGAATGAAACTGAAAAATGTATTTGCATGTTTATTTTTGACAACTCTTATTTTAATATATTTTAAAATGAATGTGATGCTAAGGCAAGGCAAGTTTATTTGTTTAGCACATTTCATACACAGTGGCAATTCAAAGTGCTTTACACAGAAATGAAGTTAAAATATTCATAAGTGAATAAAATAAAAATATATATATAGTATAACAGTTATAATAGGAATTAAAAGAAAAAAATAAAATAAAGAAAAAATATATAAATAAAAAGTATAATTACAACTAAAAATAAAAACCAGGTTAAATTGAAACACGTAATTAAAGTGCAAGCAGTTCGGACAAAGCACAGAGCTCATTCAGTAAAAGCATAAGATGAGGTGCAATCAGTCGGACGTACAGTGGCACAGCTCATTCAGTAAATGCACAGCTAAACAGATGCGTTTTTAGTCTGGATTTGAAAGTGGCTACTGTTGGAGCACATCTGATCTGTTCAGGAAGTTGGTTCCAGCTACGGCTGGCATAATAGCTAAAAGCAGACTCTCCTTGCTTTGAGTGAACCCTTGGTATTTCTAATTGACTTGATCCTGATGATCTGAGTGATCTTTTGGGTTTGTACTTTATCAGCATATCTGCAATGTATTTTGGTTAAATTGCTAAGCTCATTACAGCATCATTACACATGATCCTTCAGAAATCATTCGAATATGATGATTTGGTGGGTAAGAAACATTTCTTACACTCTAAAAAAAAAAAGGTTCTATATGGCACCAAAAATAGTTCTTGGCTCGTAATCATAGGGGAACCTTTTTTAGTGCTATATAGCACCATTTTTGGTGCTTCAGTGGTTCTTCAGCGGTTCTTCAGAGGTTCTTCACCGGTTCTTCAGAGGTTCTTCACCGGTTCTTTGACTAAGGTGCTATATAGCACCTCTGAAGAACCACTGAAGAACCACTGAAGCACCAAAATTGGTGCTATATAGCACTAAAAAAGGTTCCCCTATGATTACGAGCCTTTTTTTTTAGAGTGTATAATTATCAATGTTGAAAACATTTGTGCTGCTTTCCTAAAAAAAGATACTTTTTTATGGTTTCTTTGATGAATAGAATGTTAAAAACAGCATTTATTTGAAATAAAAAGCTATTGTAATATTATATGACTTTACATCAATAATAAAAGTAATAACCCCAAACGTTTGAATGGTTTAGTTTCGCTCACTCAAACGTACGGTCATACTATTCAAAGTTCCATGATTGCAGATGCTCTAATCTGGCAGACTAGGCAGATTCAGTTTTTGATTTATATTGAGAATATGTTGTCCATGAGCATATAGATGGAATAATTTAGACATGACCCCTCAATAAGTGAATGGATCTCATGTGCATCATTTAGTACAAATAAACAATCTCACA
This sequence comes from Gobio gobio, assembly GCF_949357685.1. Lineage (NCBI taxonomy): Eukaryota > Metazoa > Chordata > Actinopteri > Cypriniformes > Gobionidae > Gobio > Gobio gobio. Next base: position 7,930,674 of record NC_137118.1, read on the forward strand.
TGCAGTCCTGGGCAGGATGGGAACCGCATTCAGGGCACACCCCTCCACCTCAATTAATGGGGGCTGGGTTAATCGAATCACCTTTTAATCACCTCCAGGTAATAATCTCCACTTAATTGAAAGGATTGCTATAAAACGCTAAGGAAATGCTTCCCTGGAGGTCTGTGCTTATTCCAGACTGGCCCAAGACTGATTGGATTTTGGAAATTAATTGAATCACTGCCTGGAGTGACATGTGCCGGGTGCAGGGGAGGAAGTGCTGATATTTAAGTTGTTTGCATTGTGATGGTCTTTAAGGTTGTGATTTGATATAAAGTTTCTGTAATGTGATGAAGAAAATTGAATGTGTGTGTGAGTGACTGTAAGAAAAACAGAGCAAAGAAAGAGACTGACTTTATTTGCCTTGTCAGATGAGCCCTTAGGGACAGGCTGAGTGGAGAGGAGAACACTGCTGTTTGTCTCCATTACCCGCTCTGTGTGTGAGTGTGGCCTCTGTGTTTTTTTGTGTGTTTTTTTTTCAGTGGTTGACACAGGATTATTATGTCATAACGTGTCAGTGAGCCCCTGCTGAATTACTTACAATGCTAAGAGCTCGTGCTCCCCAGCTTGGAACAATTTCCTGCTATTTCAAACAAATTGGTGACCGACAGCGTAAATGACATTTCGTCTAAGTGTTTGTAATTTTGTCTAAGTTGGCATGATGGCATCATGGTTTACCAGTTAGCGCTCATGCTTTTGAGACATGTCGAACAATTTTGTAATGACTAATTTTAGCATGAAGTTGTTCTGATTAGGGATGCATATATTTAAATAGATATTAAAGATATTAAAATATAATGAAAATATAATTAAATATCGGTTGTCACCCGTAATAATTTTAAATGTTATTAAACAATATATATTCAACTTAACCGCTAAATTATTACAATGGGTTTATGTGAAGATTTTAAGCTCACTTAAATGAAAAGTTATACTTTTAAAGTCTATTAAATGTAAAAATGTATAGATTTCAAATATACTTTAATGGCTAAAATTTCGGAGGGGGGGGGTATTTTAATAGAGACATCAGTATCAGTGGTATCAGTGATACTTCATTCACAGTGTTTAGTAAAAAGATACCATTGAACAAATATTTTAAATATACCGTCTTTATGAAGTTTCTAATTATTTTGGCGATTCAATGTAAAGTATCACAATAATAATACAATTTTAAAACTTTAATATTAGGTGCGATTAATCGTGAAATCGATTATTAATTCGTGAAAATAAATAAATAAATAAATAATTGAAAGCATATATATATATATATACCGATCAGGCATAACATTATGACCACCTTCCTGATATTGTGTTGGTCCCCTTTAGCTGCCAAAACAGCCCTGCCCCGCCGAGGCATGGACTCCACTAGACCCCTGAAGGTGTGCTGTGGTATCTGGCACTAAGATGTTAGCAGCACATCGTTTAATTCCTGTATGTTGCGAGGTGGGGCCTCCATGGATCGGACTTGTTTGTTCAGCACATCCCACAGATGTTTGATTGGATTGACATCTGGGGAATTGGGAATTCAACACCTCAAACTCATTGTTGTGCTGTTCCATTCCTGAACCATTTTTGCTTTGTGGCAGGGCTCATTATCTGCTGAAAGAGCCACAGCCATCAGGGAATACCGTTTCCATGAAAGGGTGTACATGGTCTGCAACAATGCTTAGGGAGGTGGTACGTGTCAAAGTAACATCCACATGGATGGCAGGACCCAAGGTTTCCATCGCTCTGTGGTCCAGTTCTGATGCTCACGTGCCCACTGTTCATCAATGAGCCTTGGCCGCATGACCCTGTCGCCAGTTCACCACTGTTCCTTCCTTGGAGCACTTTTGATAGAGACTGACCACTTCAGACCGGGAACACCCCACAAGAGCTGCAGTTTTGGAGATGCTCTGACCCAGTCGTCTAGCCATCACAATTTGGCCCTTGTCAAACTCACTCAAATCCTTACGCTTGCCCATTTTTCCTGCTTCTAACACATCAACTTTGAGGACAAAATTTTCACTTGCTGCCTAATATATCCCACCCACTAACAAGTGCCGTAATGAAGAGATAATCAGTGTTATTCACTTCACTTTGCCTGATCGGTGTGTATAATAACTGTTAAGTTATCGCTGTGCATCTTATGACACATTTAGAACAGAGTGGAAATGAGTTTTGAGTATATATCCTTGTTTATGCCAAGCTGATTAAGTTATTTGTTTCTCTGAGTTAATTTTTCAGTATTACCAATGTTGCTTTGATGCCTTAAAACCATTTTTGCACTTTCTCTTCTGATCCCTTGTTAAGGTCAAGATTTTCAAATGAGAAAGGGATCCCAGAAAGGGCACCCTTTGCCCAGAGTCACTCTCACAGATGGAGCTCTGTTTCTCTGCCTCTGTATGCATGCCGCTCATGTTTCATCCCGGGCTGCTTTAGCCTGCGAGGCAAACGGTATGGTTTACAGTCACTGAGGGCTTTTATTGTGCTGGGTTCAGCTGACTGGGCTTGCTGGAGGGAGAGCGTGGAGGGTAACCGAGAGATGAGATGAAGGTTTTTTTTTTCTTTCTTTCGTGCAGCACCAGTCAGTTCAAGCGCCACACAAGAGGACACAAGGGCATTTGGGTCGACGCTCTAGAACAGATTGTTGTTTGAAATGTAAAACAGTGTCTTTCATAGTCAGTGATTTGATATCTCTTGAGTTTCAATGGGAATAGAAAAAGACAAGGCAAGTCACTGAATGTGGCTGAGGACACATGTCCTTGTCAGCTACTTCTTGTTCTTAGTCACAACCCTTTAAATATATGTAAAGTAATGCTGTCAGGAGCCTTTGTATTGCTAAATAGAATCAGCTGGCTCAAATTCATTTGGCGTAAGTGTCCACTAGCTGAGTATATTGTGCATTTAAAGTGCTTATTACATCAGTAATGCATTTTTGATTTCAAGTTAGGTATCTCGAGACATGTCCATGCTTGTTGCTATGTTTGCTTCACTTAATAGTCACTTAATAGACTGATATAGTAAAGCAGGGCTCGACATTGACGTTTGTCTGGGATTTTTTTGAATGGGACAAGTGAAAGATCATTTTACTTGCACGACCGGACAAGTAGCCTGATTAAAACGCCAAATAACTAGGGAATCACCAAAACACGAGAATGGTTGTGCATTCATTTAGTGTAAGTGGTGATTGATAGTGGATATAAATATGTAATGCAGACTATAATGAACTGATGGTAACATTGCACTGTTGAGGCTCGCACAGCCTCTCGAAGAGAAATCTAAACGAATGAGCGCAGCACACAAATATTTAATTCATATGGAGAAATGTGGAGTTTTTATATTTATAACATATGATACAGTTAAGCCACATCACACGACCAAGAGTCTGAATACTATCACGATTGATAATAATTGATAAGTCACTAAAATTTTAGACACAATATTGACTATTTTTGTTCTGTTTCAGCAGCAAAAATAGTTCCAAACAAAGATCACAGCAGTCACAGCACATCTGATCTCACAGCAACATTCAACCGTGTTTTCATTACTGAATGATTAAGCGTTTTGAAGGAATCGATTGAGTCAAAGATTCAATGACCCATTCATAAACAACTGCCTTATTCCTGAATGAATCGTTTGAATGAATGACTCACTCATTAAGACCACCTGCCTACCTACATTCTTTTGAACATTTCTTATTTGTATATTCAAAATATTTAAAACGGTCTCATAACATTATTTAATGCAGTTGTAATTCATTGTAAATTATTTAATTGAATTGGTAACAGAAATATAGGGTTTTATTATTTTAACTTAATTTATTTATCAAATTTAAGAATTTAATATGAAAGATAATGCATATATTTAATAAGATTAGGGGGAAATGCCCTTTTATAAAGGTAAATTTATCACAAACATTCAGATTTACAAATGTCAAAGCTAACTGAACACTGATGAGAATATTGCTTCAGAATAAATTATATTTACAACACAAAAAAATCCTTTTTTTTTTTCATTTGTACAAGTGCATTACCGACAAGCACATGAAAAGGCTTAATGTTGAGCCCTGTAATGGATAAAGCATTTTATTTATACATTTTGGGTTGGGGTGGACAATATAGCAAAAATATATCCTTTTTTTCTAAGGCAGGATCATGATCCACATTCTTATCCAGGGTTTTTCCTGGGTCAAAAATGGTCTTCGGTGGTGGCTGACAGACATGGTCATCCATACACACACACGCACGCACGCACAGTAAAAAGTACCCTACCCACGTGATCTGCAAGCGCAATACTGACAATACATTTTAAATAAATTCAAAGAAAGTTTGTAACTTTTGCTTATCTTATTTTGATCCCACATGAAAAAATACTGTAGTATATTATAGTAAAATTACTCTAGTAAATACTATAGTGTTTTTGAACCGTACTATAGTAAATATACTACAGTAAATTAACAAAGTGTAGTAAATACTATAATAAACTATAGTATTTTTTCATGTGGGGTAACGATGTTTGTTTTTGTTCCTCATTTTTACACTATTTACTGATAATTGTTTTGGTATATAATCATATCAATATTAAAAAGTAGTAATAAAAAAATGAACAAATAGCCTAATTTTCTGCCATATACAATTTCATAAAATGATCAGCTAGCTAACAACAACTTTGTTCTGGGTTCACCTCACTCCAGTCTAAACTAAATGATTTATGGGCTATTTATTTTACTACACATTATGAACATAAATAAGCTGAAAGACTGTGAATAATTACAACTAACTCTTACACCCACTCTTGCTAAATTGGGTAAGCACACTTGTTCTCTTCAGATGTGTTCTGAGTAAACGATTGGCGGCCGCCAAAAAATTTTCAATGTAGGAAAAACCCTGTTATCATGGGTCTTTTGTCATGCTGGTATTTTGCAAGTTACTGAGAACTGAAACTAATTTCCCTATTTAAAAATATAGTCATACAAGGTAACAAAAAATAGAAAATAAAAATTGGTCTGTCCATTTCACCTCAGTAATTTTGTATAATCTCGTTTATTGGGATTCAATTCTTGGTCAATAATTTAGCCAATGCAAGGTCATAAAAAAAAACCGAATCAGTTGATAATTTTTATCCTTTAATATTGTAGAACTGATGTAAATATGTAACAAAAGATTAACTATATTTGACTTGTCACACCGTGGCTAATTGGCTAAATATGTCTATGATATTATGTTCATGACGGAATGCAAGAATGTGTTCCTTGTAGGGCTCGGCGATATGGCCAAAAAAATCATATCTCTGTATTTTTTGGTTGAATGGCGATACACGGTATATATCCCGGTATTTTCTACGTTTTTCTATTTGGATTAAAAAAAAATCTGTATTTATTTTAATAATTTTATTTCACATGATGTCCTAAAAACAGTGTTGATATTGAAGGCTATAAAACAAATACAGTGAAGCTATGCAATATATTATGTGCAAAAAGGGGGTTTACAATCTAAAAACAAAATTAATCATTTCGTTTTTAAATTCACTAAACTAAAAATGAAAAAAAACAAACAAAAGCATATTAGCCTACATTTGATTACCGCATTACAATGGTCACTTTCATAAAAATACACTTACTTGTAGGTTTAAAATTCAACATATGGAACATTTATTGTCCAACAACAAATATTTCAGAAATATGTATATTTTAGTCAGAATTATTGCGTTATTCTATTGCTCCGTCTGTTTGGCGCTCATTCACGGAAGCCTGAATTTTAGCAGAGATTCACTTGCAGAAGGCTCGTCCTCTCCTGACAGCAAAAATGGACATATCTGCATGACTTTCTAACATTTGCAGATGGAGAATATACCCGTGAAATGTAAGTTATGTACTGGGGTAAGCTCCACATTTCAAATGCATTAAACACCGCAAGTATTTATCTGTCTCTCAGCACAAGTAGCCTATCTCTCAGAGCATCTGACAGGGCAAGCTGCTTTAAACTGTACGTGTTAACTATATCTTAGCAGTTATTTTGAAGCCCTTAATATAAAGCATGTGTCATGTTTAGGACAAGTTGTATCATGCACTTTCCCTGCATCAGCTCATTCTGCGTACTCCGCTATTTTTGCAGATGCGCTCGTATCTTTCTACTGTATATCGATATTTCGGTACTGCCTCATTCCATATCGTTTCTAAAAAAATATATCGATATATTGTACAAACTCGATATACTGCTGAGCCTCAGGTCCTTTTGAATTCTTTGTGTCTAGACTAGTCCAGGGCACCGTTCGCAGACTGAGTGAAAAAGCTGGTAGTGGTAATTGTTAGTATGTTGGCTGCTCCATGTCCAAGGTCATCTGTTTTTGTTAAGTTTATCAGGATGCTGCTGTTGAAAAGGCCCATACAGTGAAACCTCTGTAGGACAGTATGTATTTGTGCAGTAAATTTTACAGTAGAATATAGTAGTTTATTATACTGTGATGTCCGACGGATAGTCTATGAGTTGCAGTTCAACTATGATTTGCTGCAGAATTTTCACAGATATACAGTCATGCTTCTTTGAGAAGCCCATTGTTCCTCTCAGATGATGAAGTAGGTTGTGTTTCCTGGCTTTTGTAGTTTTCTAGTTCAGATCATGAGGGACAGTAGAATCTGATGCTACCATATATATTGTTGTATATATTGACTGCTTTTGGCCAATCAAACAAAAATGTTAAGCAGCAAAAACGGTTTCAACATTAATAATAATAATAAATGTTTCTTGAGCAGGAAATCATCATCATATTATAATGATTTTCTGAAGGATCATGCAACTCTGAAGACTGGAGTAATGATGATGAAAATACAGCTTTGCATCACAGGAATAATATATATTATAAATTGAAAACAATTATTTTAAATGCTAATAATATTTCACAATATTACGTTTTTTACTGTATTTTTGATTAAATAAATGCAGCCTGGTTGAGCACAAGAGACTTCTTACAAAAACATTAAAACGTCATGTTTCCAAACTACGATTATTATTACAGGGAGTGCAGAATTATTAGGCACGTTGATTTTCTGATCATATTTTTTTTCCAGGCACATTTGACCAATTCCAAACCACAGTAATCCTAATAACTACTATTGATTTAGTATTTAATAATGTATAAGTGATATATAATTGTTCATGAAGGCTGGAAATGAAAATCACCTTATATTCAGGTGTGCAGAATTATTAGGCATGTTTTCTTTTACAGATAAATTGAGCCAAAAAAGAGATTTAACTCAGACTGAAAAGTCAAAAAGTATTAAATGCCCATGAGAAGGATGTAATACTAATGCAATACTAGACATTGCAGTTAAGGCGTGACCATTGGACAGTGAAATGCTCGTTGGGTCAGCAGGGTCAGACAAAAACATGTGGCGGAGAAAAGACACCTGTTAACTGCAAAAGAATTAAGAATTAAGGTGAAGAATTAAGGGTGAAACCATCAGGAACCCTTTAGTCTCCAGCGCCACCATTTTCCAAAGCTGCAACCTACCTGGAGTCTCCAGAAGTGCAAGGTGTCAGGATCTCAGAGACTTCAGTTAGGTAAAGAATCCTAAAAAATGACCCCCACTAGATAAGAATCACAAGCTGAAGTGTTGTAAAATACATGAAGAAGGTTTTTTTATAGGCTTTATGGACAGATAGGTTGAGAGTGACTCTTGAAGGACCAGCACCACATCCTCTAGTACCACTGTTTGAAGAATTCATCTTCCAGAATCTGGCAGTACGTTTTGGGAGTTCATTTTTAGTCCATCTCTGCAAAACGGACTTCAGGATGGACTAAAATTAACTCCCAAAACGTACTGCCAGATTCTGGAAGATGAATTCTTCAAACAGTGGTACTAGAGGATGTGGTGCTGGTCCTTCAAGAGTCACTCTCAACCTATCTGTCCATAAAGCCTATAAAAAAACCTTCTTCATGTATTTTACAACACTTCAGCTTGTGATTCTTATCTAGTGGGGGTCATTTTCTAGGATTCTTTACCTAACTGAAGTCTCTGAGATCCTGACACCTTGCACTTCTGGAGACTCCAGGTAGGTTGCAGCTTTGGAAAATGGTGGCGCTGGAGACTAAAGGGTTCCTGATGGTTTCACCCTTAATTCTTCACCTTAATTCTTAATTCTTTTGCAGTTAACAGGTGTCTTTTCTTCACCACCTGTTTTTGTCAGATCCTGCTGACCCAACGAGCATTTCACTGTCCAATGGTCACGCCTTAACTGCAATGTCTAGTATTGCATTAGTATTGCATCCTTCTCATGGGCATTTAATACTTTTTGACTTTTCAGTCTGAGTTAAATCTCTTTTTTGGCTCAATTTATCTGTAAAAGAAAACATGCCTAATAATTCTGCACACCTGAATATAAGGTGATTTTCATTTCCAGCCTTCATGAACAATTATATATCACTTATACATTATTAAATACTAAATCAATAGTAGTTATTAGGATTACTGTGGTTTGGAATTGATCAAATGTGCCTGGAAAAAAAATATGATCAGAAAATCAACGTGCCTAATAATTCTGCACTCCCTGTATATATGGAAGAGTCTAGAAATCTGGTCGTCTAGTCAACTTTCATGAAATCCCTAGTGACGTTCTCTCAAAATGCTGGTAGTTCAATTGAGCCTCCTCCTCTCAACATTTCATTACATCCCACTTCCTTCATCCTCAACATGTTTACTATTCTCTGTTCTTATTGTTTTTCTCCAATTTTAGATGTTCCTTTGCGCAAAATGTGCACCACAGAGGAAACAGGCTCAGCAGGGCAGCCATTCATCATAAGATTAATGAAACTCTGTCAGAAGTAAAAGAGTGGTCCTTTTTATCACCTCTCTCCTCTCCCTATATTACCCAAAAGAGAGAGAGCGAGAGAGGGTGACAAGGAAATGAGAAAAAAAATTGGATTGGATGAGGGGACTGTGTTTATGTTGGAATCAAACTTGTAGGATTTGTAGGAACAAGTAGGTTTTTAGGCTGGAGCTTGTAAAAACCCTCTCGTAAGACTGAATCTTTATATTCATCCCTGTTAAAGCACCGCTCTTGATTTTTGAAGGTGTGCCGTTTTCTAGTGTGAGGTGTGTGTGTGTGTGTGTAAGAAGTGTAAAGACTAAATTCTAAACTGATCCGAATGGCATTATAATTGCGGCACACTATCAGCATATAATGAACTGATAATGACTGTGGATGATGATTATGTTTGCAGTTCTCCTCCTGCTGCTTCATCTAAACCTCACAGTCTGATGTGCTTTCTTACATGGCCTTTATTGCTTATGAGAATAGTCACTTAAATGCTGTAAGTGCCCTCTTGATAGGGGGCACAATGTAATTTAAACTGTAATTGCAGTTTATTTACATTCTAATTCATTTTTTGCCTGTGTACTGCAGAATTTTCTCCTACAGACGTATGACACCAATATGACATACATTTTATGGTACAGTGTAGCCTTTTTTACTTTATTATTGTTTTTATAAAATATATATTTTTAAATGTAATTTTATGGAAAAGATTGGCAGAAAAGTGACATCATAAACTGTTGATATGTAAGTCTTCTTTCACCAGCAGGGTAAATAAATGACAATCATTAGTGTCAGCCATACAGATCTGGGTCATAAACCCATTGAAACCATCTTGTTGCTGTCAGCGTTTTCGCTCGCTCTCTTTTGGCTTCCATCAGAGCTCATTGGCGGATGACTGACGCTGAGGGCTTCGGTCTTTGCCAAGATGGAGAGCACCCAAAAATCTCATAATGAATGGCCGCTTTGCATCGATATCCATCACCATGCCAGTCGATCTGTCATTGCAATGTGTCACTTAGGAATAAAGAACATGCTGTCTGATTAGAGGGCTGCTGTAGTGCCTGTGACAGTGATTTAAGTCCCTGGATCCTGATCAGAATGCAAACCTGTACTGGAGACAGAGACCGTGATACATTAAATAGGTTTGAGAAGGTACACTCTAAAAAATGCTGGGTTAAAAGTAACCCAAGTTGGGTTGAAAATGGACTAACCCAGCAATTGGGTTTTTTTGGCAATTGTGGCCTTAACTACTATGTATATATAACATTTTAATTAATCATTTGCTACAATGCACTTATTGTGTACATGCATGTTTTTACGTTGTACTTACATTTTGAAAAACACCTGGATGTAATTACATCTGTAATTAATTTCTGTAGTTACATTTGTAATTACACAGTTGACACTTCCCTTACACCCTTAAACTTACCCATACCACCACACCTGTCCCTAACATTACCCGTATTCCACCTCAATATCAGCAAAGATGTTTTGCAATACAATTTTAGCACAGTAAGTACATTGTACTTACTTTTTGATGTAAGTACATTGTAGTTAAGGCCACCTAATATAAAGTGGGGCCCAAACATTTAACCCAACCGCTGGGTTAAAACAACCCAATTGCTCGGTTAGTCAATTTTCAACCCAACTTGGGTTATTTTTAACCCAGCATTTTTTAGACTGTATAAGACGAGTAGATATAAGGTGGGACCCTTTGACAACTCAGGTGATTCAATTTCAAGAAGTGCTTAATACAGGTATGAACTACACTCTAGAAAATGCTGGGTTAAAAATAACCCAAGTTGGGTTGAAAATGGACTAACCCAGCAATTGGGTTGTTTTAACCCAGCGGTTGGGTTAAATGTTTGCTTAAAACAACCCAATCGCTGGGTTAAAACAACCCAATTGCTGGGTTAGTCCATTTTCAACCCAACTTGGGTTATTATTAACCCAGCATTTTTTAGAGTGTACAGTGTCATTTTGGAAACGCATTTGAGGTGGTCAAAAGATACTGGAATTTTCACCAGATGACTTGAATAACTATATCCTTCTAGAGTTATTAGGGTGAGGGAAGTGCATTTGCAAGTATGAATATTTAAGTGTTCATTCTTGTTTACTCTTCCCAAAAACCAACTCGAACCTCTTTCAGTAATCATAGTTTAAAAAAGTCTTTCCACTTGAGTTTTCATATGCCACATTCCCACTGTTTTTATACAAAATAAGAAATGTATTGTAATAATACCACTACTGTACCAGTACTGTAAAAGAGAGTAATACAATAATTGTATACTAATACAATACTACTATTCACATCTTTATTTCTTAATTTTCAAATGGTAAACTGTTTAAGTTTTATTCTGATGGGTTGCTGGCAAATAAAATTGTGCTGTCACCTGCCAGTTTCATAATGAAGCATGAACGATGTTCATTTACACGAATGCAGTCCGCTTTACTCTGAAACCTGTAGCACACAAACACACACACAATCTTTCTTTTTCTAGCTCAACTGTCTCTGAATGGAACACACAGGATTGTGGGATATCAAAAGCAGCGAAGGATGCATCTATGCTGCCTTAAAAAATCAATCAGATGAAGGTCTCTCAGGAGGCAGAAGTGAAGCTAACATGGGATTCGGTTGTGCCTTGATGCCTTCCTACCTTGTGTCCTCCGAAGGCAGCATTATCTGTTTTTTTTTGGATGCAGGCCGGTACTGTCAAAAATGTATCAAATAAATTGTTCAAGCACGGAAGAGAACTTGTTTCCAGTGCGCTGTCTGTGCGCATGATACCGGTGGGTCTTTCTGTGCGTCGTGTCGTGTGTGTGTCAGGAGATTCACAGACAACGCGTTCTCTTTGTCTTGTTGCGCTTGAATGGCTTAAAAGCATTTGCATGAATATAAGCGTGATCATACACTCAGAGAAAAAGGGTGTCAAAATTGTACCTTTAGGGCTACAACAGCTTGTCACTGGGGTAGTACCCTTAAAAAGAAAATTGTTGTACCTTTTTTCCTCCTAAAAGGTGCATATTAGTACCTTAGAGTACAAATACACCCTTAATAATAAAGGTGTCAGGAAGAACCAAAAAGGGGTTTTCACAGCGATGCCATAGAAGAACCGTTTTGTGAAAGGTTCTTTAAAGAAAAAAATGTTTTCTAATCATTTTATAGTCTAAAGAACCTTTCTGCGCTACAAAGAACATTTTGTGCAATGGAAAGGTTCTTTGGATATTAAAGGATCTTCATGGAACCATACACCCCGCCAAACTTTTTTTTAAGAGTGTACGTACCTTAAGGTACTACTATGAACCGGTTTGTGGTAAAAAAGGTGCAAATGTGTCCTTTCAAGGGTACTGCCCCAGCGACAAGCTGTTGTACACCTAAAGGTACAATTTTGATACCCTTTTTCTCTGTGTGTATAATGTAACGCTAACCAAAGGATGACAGAAAAAACTGATGCTGCGTTAATTGCGTTAAATATTTTTAACATGCTAAACTGAAAAAATGTATCGCATGCGTTAACACGTTCATTTTGACAGCCCTTATATATGTATATACATCCTGTGACACACAATGTAAAATGTATGCATGTTGTCACATCTGATCACAAGGGGTCACAGGAGATGCATGTTAATACCGGATGCGAACAGCAATCGGTCTCGGCCTACTGCTTGTGATCATATCACCTGAGACGAGTGTTAATACCGGCTGAAAAAACAGCCAGATTGAGGCGAGATATTTGAAGATAAGACCAGTCACAGATATATCAAACCCTGCTTTACTCCAAGCTATTGTCAGCAAATCTGATTTCCTTGCTGCTTGACTGCTAAGTGGTGCAGCAAACACTCCGAGTTCCCAGAGGCCTCTGGGAGATGTGGCACATCTGCTGTGTGCGCTGTGGCCCTTTGATTGTGTTCCTCAGATATGTGTTTTTTTTATGATTCAATCACCTTTTAACTATGCCAGAAATAGTCGCTTTGTTCGTATGAAGTGTTTTCACTTTATCTTTCTTTTAAAAGAGAGCGAGAGAAAAGCTAGTCGTCCGCTGGCGGTGCCTCCTCAGTATTCACTTCACACACTCTCAAGGACAGAGTTTTCTTGTCTCGTCACCAGCCGTCTGGACACACGCACACTTTATCTTTTTCTTTCCCTGTTTCTGACAGTAAGCCAGAAGTGTGCAATAATTGCTGCTTTGATCGTTAAAAGCTCATAAACCTGCTCAGCTTTTGCATTTGTGAGTGTGTGTGTGTGTGTGTGTGTGTGTGTGTGCGAGCAGTGTTATATGGTTTTTATTGAATTTTTTTGTCTGTGTGTGGTTGCATGTTTGTGTATGTGTGTGGAAGGTGGATAGATATGGTTATGTTTTCACAAACCTGTCATTAACTTTATTGCCCTCAAAGTCTTGATAATTAATTTTGAGGTGGAAAAGTAAATTCATGAGAACATTTCTAATCTAGAACGTTTCACAGTCCACTCATTGAAGTCACTATAAACAGTAAATCTTCCCCAGTGCCTGCCTCTTAAATCTCATTTTGGTCAATTCAAATGTGTGTTTTTGTGCCAAGTTCTCATTTTACGGGTAAATAATTCCTTTAACAAACTGTAAAACTCAAGCAGAAGAGTCGGTGTAATAAATAATGTGATGATAAATAAATAATTTTGTAGTTGTGAAATCTCTCTCATATTTATGCTTGTGTGTGTATTTATTTTAATTAATTTATTTGCAGTTGTATTTTTTTTCCAATGAATTCCAGCCAAATATTTCAACAAATATCCTCTTCTCTAACTTCATGACAACACTAAACTTGCTTGTGCAAATTAATTTAGTCCCTCTAGATCTAATATTCCAGATATGTTAATCCATATGCACAGTTTGCCTCATGCATTAACAATTGTGTGTGTGTGTGTGTGTGTGTGTGTACATACACACACACACACACACACACACTTTCTTTTTCACATACACACGTATGTGAAAAAGAAAGTACACCCATTTGAATTCTATGGTTTTACATATCAGTAAATAATATTATAAATACACATGTTCTAAATTTAGAAAGAAAATATAAGTGAGGACTTACTGAATTATAATTATTTCTGTGTGAATGTACACACAAATACATGTGTATGAATGATAGTAACGGGATCCAGTGTCTCTGTCGAGTAATACACAAGTATACGTTAGGATCTGAAAACTCATTGAACATCTCTAAAGAAAGATTGAACTGATGTTTTGCTCTAAATGGAAATGCTGTTTGTATTAAAGCTGACTCTTATGAATAACAAAATAATGGATTTAGAGGCATGAAAAGGCTAATTAAAAAGATAATTAAAATATTTTGAATATTCAAAGGAGGTCCACAAAAGAGAAAGACATCCCTCACCTTCATTTCATGAGTCATTCTCATCTCTTGTAAGAATGTAAATAACCTTATAAACAACCTTTACATACACACATACACCCAGTCCCACACACCGTTTTCTCAGTTTTCTGTACATCATATATGGCTCCTATTTGGAGTATTTGTGGTTGTGCCTTATGAAGGTGTCATGAGATACATTTTCTCTATCTAGGGGGTAGGGCTGGACCAGAATATTCGAATATTCGTTCGATGGGTTGGTATTTTCGATTTTCAAATTTGGGATTCGAATATTCAGGGGTTTTTTTTGCGCACACGGTTCGCGCTTGCATATGTTTACGCTATAAAATCTGATGAAATAAAATACTCTTTTACAATTATTTTATAGCCTAGCAGTTTTTAATAGGATGGACAGTTGAATAGGAACCCAACCTCGTTATACTTAATAAATATATTTGCTTCTCAGTGTTCCCTGCAATGGAGTATTCTCTGTCTAGAGGGCACAACTACACAAGCTTATATGGAAGAAGCGCATTCCTGAGCTTGCATTTTGGGTTAAGCTGCATTGGTTTGACATTGTGGAAAATAGAATAATAGAATCAAAATGTATTAGACTTTTTACCCGTTAGGGATGTGACGGTGAGAAAATTTTGAGCGGCTGTGAACGAATGCATCCCTCCAAAGCTTTGAATATTCATTGTTGATTACTTCTGAAGCTTCGAAGCTCAAAAAATGGTATTCAGACCAGCCCTACTAAGGTGTCATAGTAGTCGTGTGCTAAAGGGCGACACACTAACACTCTGATACATGTACAGTAATATTTCAGGGCTGTAGGGGTTTAGTATGACACTTAAGACCTTACATTAGTATGATCCTATTTGTGCTTTTTTTTTTTAAATGCATTTTGTTCATTTATTTTTCTGTTGCGTTAGACATATAGCAATCATCATGCACTACTGCTAGTTGGCCATGATTCATTTATTCAGCCAATGAAAGTGTTCAGATAGCAGGTTGTTTTTTTAAGAAAAAGTGAGTATTCAGCTGGTGATCTCAATTTGGCTGCCTCCATGAGGCCACCCGCTCTAGGTCAAATAAAACAGCACTGATTAAGCAAATGTGGGAAATGTATTATTCATTTTTATACATACAACCTTTTTCATGTGGACTGTGATAACAAATTGAGCTTAACTTGGATTGAAGGTTTTAAAAAAACCTTTTCAGGGCAACTTGAGCTGGGATGGCCCGGTTCTTACAGACAAAACAGGTGGAGGCAGCAATCTGGGGCAGATAATCATGATAACCCTGTGAGAGATTGGACCGATCTCAGGGGAGAGAGCAGAGACTCTCCCTCCCCATCCCTCTTTCTCCTCTATTTCACTCCAGGCCTCATCATTCTCTCTGCTTATGTCCTCTCTCATCCTTCTTTTCCATCTCCTCCTCTACAGAATGATCCCTCTCTCAGCCAGAGCCTGATAACAGAAAGACGGAGGGGAAATATTCTGCTCTCTCCTTCTCTTTCCATCTTGTCTTTATTTTATCTCCCTCCTGCCTCTTGCATTCCTCTTTCCCTCATTCTTCCTCCCTTGCTCTGTTCCCCTCCTTTTTTCAATCCCTTACCTCTCCCATCTTCCTTCTCATCCTCCAGTCATTCTCTTTACCCTTTGGTCATCACTCTGCCTGCTTTGCCATCCTCCTCTCCGTTATTTCTTTTTTGTGACGGCCCAGCGGAACGCTATGTGATCTGCTTGTACAGCCACGGGCTGTTTATCATGTTTCACATTTTTACATGACTGGCTTTGGGTAAAGACTATCACACATTCATTTTGAATGCACCTTTCTGTGATAAAATGGGACATATTTTTTCTTTGTTTTTTCATTCTAAATATAAATGTAAAGTCAGCGCAGTGGACAGTGATTAAGGATTAATGTTGATATATCAACAAATGATAATTTATATATAAAAAAGTATATTATATTATTATCAGAAACAATCATCATAATAAACAACTGGAAATTAAATTAATGTTGTTCCATGTAAAACAAAGGATATTGATTCAGGTATATGTCCTACTTTTGTAAATCCATGTTCAACTCTAGCTCACATATACTTTCCAGACAGAATTCATGATAAATCCTTTGTCCTTTCAAATGATAATATTGATAACTATGTCATAGTGAAACTTGCTGTGAAATGAAATTATGACCTGCTTCTTTCCATCTGTCTGCATATTTCTTTAGAAGGAGGGAGGGTAGAGGAGGGGTTGCAGGCTTTGAGCTTTGGGATGATTAATGAGCTGTTGGCTTGGTCATGGAAACGGAGCAGAACATACATTTGAACATACAGACATTGCTCTTTTATGTGCACTGCAGAGTACTAGAAATACACACACAGATATTGGAAAAGGTGGAGAAGCTTGGCATCAGGAACTCTGTGTATATGTGTTTCTATATGTGTATTTTCAGAAGAGTTAAATGCACTTATGGTGTTGATGGTAGATGTCCACTCATTCAGTTGATCTGGATGTATTGCAGACAGAGCTGTTCTGAGCTGTGTGATTCAGCATGAAGGTACTTGTGGTTTCAAGCTCATAGATGATTTCTGTATTAAAATTCAACATTTTGCTTCTGAATTTTGATGGTGCTCCGGGAGCTGTTACAGTCAAAGGATAAATGAAGCTGTGAGGTAAAGACATTTAGAATGCACACTACAGGGAGTGCAGAATTATTAGGCACGTTGATTTTCTGATCATATTTTTTTTCCAGGCACATTTGACCAATTCCAAACCACAGTAATCCTAATAACTACTATTGATTTAGTATTTAATAATGTATAAGTGATATATAATTGTTCATGAAGGTTGGAAATGAAAATCACCTTATATTCAGGTGTGCAGAATTATTAGGCATGTTTTCTTTTACAGATAAATTGAGCCAAAAAAGAGATTTAACTCAGACTGAAAAGTCAAAAAGTATTAAATGCCCATGAGAAGGATGCAATAATGCAATACTAGACATTGCAGTTAAGGCATGACCATTGGACAGTGAAATGCTCGTTGGGTCAGCAGGATCTGACAAAAACAGGTGGTGAAGAAAAGACACCTGTTAACTGCAAAAGAATTAAGAATTAAGGTGAAGAATTAAGGGTGAAACCATCAGGAACCCTTTAGTCTCCAGCGCCACCATTTTCCAAAGCTGCAACCTACCTGGAGTCTCCAGAAGTGCAAGGTGTCAGGATCTCAGAGACTTCAGTTAGGTAAAGAATCCTAAAAAATGACCCCCACTAGATAAGAATCACAAGCTGAAGTGTTGTAAAATACATGAAGAAGGTTTTTTTATAGGCTTTATGGACAGATAGGTTGAGAGTGACTCTTGAAGGACCAGCACCACATCCTCTAGTACCACTGTTTGAAGAATTCATCTTCCAGAATCTGGCAGTACGTTTTGGGAGTTCATTTTTAGTCCATCTCTGCAAAACGGACTTCAGGATGGACTAAAATGAACTCCCAAAAGCTCATTTCTAGCTCATTTCAATGATCATACAGTGACAATGTGGGCATTAGATTAGTAATTAAATCAGTAATTTAGTTTATATGGTTATTTTAGTTTTAACTTTTTTAACTTTGGGATGAATTAGAGCGGAGACTGCGAGCCAGGTCTTCTCGTCCAACAACAGTGCCTGACATCACAAATGCGCTTCTAGAAGAATGGTCAAAAATTCCCATAAACACACTCCTGCACCTTGTTGGAAAGCCTTCCCAGAAGAGCTGAAGATGTTATAGCTGCAAAGGGTGGGACGACTCCATATTAAACACTACGGATTAAGAATGGGGTGTCATTAAAGTTCAAATGCATGTAAAGGCAGGCGTCCCAAAACTTTTGGCAATACGGTGTAGTTTAGAATGTAATTTAATCAAGAGATGTTGTACCATGTGAGATTTTGGATAATATTTTATGTTTGGAGGATTTTGGGATGTAATTTAGAACAGTGTTTCTGGTGGGTTTCAGGAGCTGATTTGGTGCTCAAGGACAAAATCTTGAGTGAATCAATGTTGAATGCTTTATATAAATATATCCAGGACTCTGATGAGTAGAAAGTACAGATAAACAGCATTTATACAAAATATTAACAATTTAAAACAATATATTTTACATTTGTTGGATCAGTTGGGATTATAAAACCAGTTGAAACTGGATTGATGTTTAAAGGGGTGTTCCATCTCTGGAGGTCAATAAGTCACGCATGACGCTTCAAACCAGCCACACTCATTGGAAATGAGTAGTTTTCTGTCCCACTATCACTTGAAACTGCAAAAGTGAAAGGTGTGATGTTTTAAGAATGATAGGTGTGTAGAATGAGGTAGGATATAGTGAGGCGTGGAGGACGATGATTGATGATAATGTGGAGAATGTTTTCATGCATCTGCCAAGTACTTCTCTAACACTTATCGGCTGTCACATCATTTGATCAGATTTTGACAGTCGTCTGGCAGCTGTAGTGCAGGTACCGTATCGTTTTCAGTGCTTTAACTCGCGTCCCTTTGTTCATCATCTCTTTATCTCCTAGTCACTTCTTCAGGTTTTTTCTTGATTCTTATATTTCATCTCTCATGTTGCAGTTCTGTCTCTGGCGGTGTGTGCTTTCTCTGCTGTTCTTTCTCGTTCTGTGATATATTGTGAAGCTTCCAGCAGAGCAGATTGATTTCCTTCAGTGTTAAGCTTTCTATTTGCCTGTCAGTGGAGCTGAACGTGTCTCTCGTCAGTCCATAAATGTGTTAAATTCCCTTCAGAGGAGATTGAGCTCTTGACTGTGAGCATTTGAAGGATTTACGAGCCATTCATAGAGAAGAGATAAGCTGCTATTAAACAACAGAGATACTGTGGGGGTATTTATTTTTGGATTGTTAAGCTTAATTAAAACATTGCAAACTTGGGGAAAATACCAGTAGTTGAAGCTGAGTTTATTAAAAGCTTGACTATTCAGATAGTGTTTATAATACATCTGAGTTTGCATGAGTAATATGAAGAATGTGAGGATTTTTTGCTCGCCTCATTAGCTCGGGATGTCAGAGAGAGCATCTCTGGCTCTGTACCAGCGCTGTATGTGAGTAATGAGGGAGTAATGAGAGGCTTTGTGCATGCGTGTGTAAGTGACTGTGCATGTGTATGTTTTGTATTTTGTCAATCATTCACTCATTCAATTTACATATTCATTATTTTGGAGCTCGCTTGTTTTATTGAGTCTCATTTAGGGTTGGATTGGTACCAGTATGATTCCAGACAGTATGATTCCATAACTTGCACAACAAATCTGCATTTATTAAATGTAACAACTTTCCCCACACTTTAAAGGTGCTGTATGTAAGAAATATTGATTGCCTCGCCCCCTCCCCCTCGGACTCCACGCTCATGCGGGTTGCCAGTTTGAGGACACGCAACAGGAAAGAGCGCAATTGACAATGGAAAGCGAGGAGACGTACACACTGTAAGTTGATGAGTTGATTTATTCGCATTTTTTAGATGGATACCGATCTTTGAAGCAGTTTGTTTCCTGGCTTCCATAGCAGCAATACGCTGTGTTTTCCGGCAACTAGCAATCTGTGGTGTCAAAATACTATTGGGTAAACTGGCATCGTGCGTAATCACCAAATGGCAACCTCCCGCAGTTTCTCTTGAAGCCAATACGGAAGAGACTTAAACTGCAATTCATCGACTGCCCACTAGAGAAAGGCTCCAAAAGGGAGCAGAATCTCATTGAGCCCCATGTTAAAATTCCCAACTTTACAGCAGAAAAAAACATGTTTACAGCCTGGTACAAATTGTGGTTTTGGTCTATATTGCTAATTTTGCCCTTCATGACAACTGTGAGGGGGGTGAATTTTTTTATAACTCATTCGTTTACATTATATAAAGCCTTAAAGTTCTGCATAATTAAGGGTGTGGCCACTTGAGTGACAGGTGGATAGCCGTTTGTCTGCTGTCTGTTAGTCATCACGTCACCTCAGCTCCGCCCACGTCCCGCCTCTTTGCCCATTTTCAGTTATCCGGGAGTGACACGTTGCCAAGATTGCAACGGCTGACATTACG
The DNA here is from genome assembly GCF_949357685.1 of Gobio gobio. Taxonomy (NCBI): domain Eukaryota; kingdom Metazoa; phylum Chordata; class Actinopteri; order Cypriniformes; family Gobionidae; genus Gobio; species Gobio gobio. The sequence continues at coordinate 7,950,947 of NC_137118.1, forward strand.
CTTCAAAACTGCTCTTCAGAATCCTATGGGGACGTCACGGACACTGCGTCCATATTTTTTTTTCAGTCTATGGTTATCACAGATCAAAGCAGAAACAGACATTCCGACTTATGTTTGCAGATATTTAGGAAACATGCTAAGTAGGGATGCAACAATACAGTTAGTCCACGGTTCAATACATACCTCGGTTTTTAACCACGGTTTTCGGTTCGGTTCGGTTTTTTGCTATTCTATTCTTAGGCGACAGGAACAGCAAGAGGTTAAGGAGAAAAAAGACTATTTTTTTATTGCAATACTCTTTCTTTATTTTACTTAAAATAATTGAAAAACCTTACTTAAACTTTAAACTTTACTTAAAAAAAAAAACCTTGTACACATTCCTAGTGTATTGTATAATATAAAATAAATATATATAAAGATTTACACTGGCAGCTCAGAGCTGTACAGCAGCATTTAAGTATGAAATTGAATGAATAAATGTAAAAATAATACACTACATAGACTTCACTATAAAATATACACTGATTCTTATTAAAGCTACTGTATTAGTTTTTCAGTCAAGAGCAGTGAGTGATTTTCTATTTGTCTTTTGTTGTTGTATTATCATTAAAGGGATAGTTCATTCAAAAATGAAAATTCTGTCATCGAGAAATGAATACAGGTTTCGAACAATATTAGAGTGAGTAAATAATGACATCATTTTAGAGGTGAACTGTCCCTTCAAGGACAGCATGTTCACTAGGCTGCGCTGCTGTCAATGTAAGACCTCCGTGCATCTAATAGACACACGCGATTTTACTTTCACTTTAGACATATCCAACTGTGTTTATGTTAACCTTGTGTGTATTTGACAGTATTAGCGCAGTTAGACGACTACTTAGTCCAGTAATCAAGTGTTTGACAGGCGTTTAGTGCACGCGCTCGGAAAAGCGCATGTTAAAACCGCGCACGCGAATGAGCCGGCAAGGCTTTAAAACGCATGCAAATAATGAACGTTCATGATTGTGAATAACTATAGTGTTCCATGAGTATAACTCTACCACTAACGTGTGATGTGAATGTATGTCGCATTGTTCAGTATTGGGATGGAGGAAAATGATAGAATTTGCAGAAAAATAATGAATTCAATGCAAAACCGAAAAACCGCAATTCACAAGCGCATATTGACCCGTGAATGCCGTACCGAACGGTTCAATATTATATTGAGAATTGTGGCATCCCTAATGCTAAGGTATTTTTATGCTTTAGTACAGTCAAAAACTTACATACAGCACCTTTAAGCATGTATTGAACATGTTTTTGCAGTTGTCTTTTGGTTTTCTAATTAAATGGTTGTACAAAAACATTTCATAGTTGAGTTTATAGTTAAATTCCACCATGCCGAGTGCAAATTACTTTTTTTCTGAACTCTTATGGACTGAATACAATAACATCACTGTTGTATTTAAAAATGTAAATCTTTAGATCAGTGGTTCTCAAAGTCTTTAGTCTCTAGTGGTACGCAGAGGACTCACTAAATAAATTTAATTAAAAATCTTTATTTAATTATTTTATTTACCTGTATGTAAGCACAGTGCAGTGTTAATGTACAAACTGTATTTACAATGTTAAAGTGCCTGACAACAATACATATTCTTTAGGAATTAGGAACACTGCCTAGTGTTTTAACTGTGCAGAGCTGTAGCTGAATAGTTAGGCCTACTACGCCACTGTATTTTAATATTGCTCATTATGGTAGTACTTGGAGAGCCAAATATTTTCTGAGGTGGTACTTGGTATAAAAAGTTTGAGAACCACTGCTTTAGATCAATCTGGCTTTTATTAATTGCAGTATTTCATATTTGAGGTGTGTGTCCTTGCATTAGTATTGCTCTCATCAGCTGCTTGTGTTAGAACTGTGTGTTATACAGCAGAAATGAACACACACACACTTTGAAAGAGTGGCTCAGCTAAATTGCTGAGCTGGGACTAAGGGAGGTTTGAGGAGGGTACTGAGACATTAAGAGCTGTTTAAAAGGAGAGATGGAGCGAGAGAAAGAAAGGAGGAGAGTTGGAGCTGAGGGAATATGGAGTCAGTATGTGCTCTCTCTGATGCTCTCTGAGGGAGAAAGCGAGAGCTTACAGTCTTCTGACAGTCAGAGTGGCTCTATTTGGGCTGTTCTGACTGCAGGCTTTGATCGTATTGAGCTGCTGTGCTTTGCCATTGTGAGAGACTGCAGATGAGAGCGGCTTACAAAGTCCCTGTTAAACACTGCGCACCATCTGTATGTTGACAGCATCTGACACGGGCCTTCCATGAATACAATTGTTAGCTGTGATTTCCAGCACTAGTCTTTCATATTTATTTTTTTTACCTGTATGCCTCTTTTATTCATAGATGCAGTAGTAGAGAGAGGACAGGAAATGATGTGGGGAAGGATATTGGGAGATGATGTGAGCTGGATTTAAGCTCTCACTGCCCCACAATGAGCACCACAATTAGGGCTGGGCGATATATAAAAAATATCATATCACGATTTTTTCTGGGGATATCACGATTCACGATTTTTATCCCGATTCTTTTTCAAGTTGTTTTTTTAAGACTATTTTGCAAATTACAAAGGTATAATACAACCAAACTAATGTCCCGATATAAAAAATATACTCTTACCATATATGTTTAAGAATATTTTAATCAAGTGAAGATTTAATGCAAGTGCTAAGTTTCTGCAAAGAAAGAACATTCAACAAGACTTGCATTACAATTATTGTACCATCAAAATGAACATTTGTTTAACAAATATATCTGTAGTCATACAGGTCATGTTTGCTTCTTTCAGTCCCCAACATTCAAGCGCGTCCTTAAGACCTTGCGCTATGAGGTAGCCTGTGTGGTCTTGTGGAAAATATGTTGTTTCTAGACACGCACTGCACAACTTCCACTCATGAATAAAGTGAATCGTCAGACTTAAATACGGCTCTGACGTACGGCTAGACCATAAATCAGCCGTTGTAGCAAAAAACTTTACGTTTTGAATTTATATTTTGAATCTTGCTGCGGCACTCTGAATAAAGCTGTGGAATGGCAGTGGAGGAGAAATATTTGCGACTGGGTATTTCGTAACGTGGATCTACGACTTTGAACAGTCTTTTAAAGCCCTCATTTTCCACAGTCTTTATAGGAATCATGTCTTTGGTAAGGTAAAATGTCACGGCATCAGTTACGTCTTTCCAGCGCTTGCTCGTCCTCTCATACGGAGCTCCTTTCTGATATGTTTCTTTCGTTAGAGTTGTTTGTTTAAGCCTTGTCGTTTCTGGCTGCTTGGTTGTACCTGGTGATGTCCTCGCGTGGGGTCCTTTTAAAATTAGACTCTCTGCATATTCTTTCGGGTGCTTTCTCTTGAGGTGATTAAAAAGGTTTGTTGTGTTGCTATCCGTCGTGCGAATCGTATCATTGCAACATTTGCAAATAACTGTTGTTTGAGCTGTGTCTGTTAGCAAAAATCCGAACCATTTCCATTTTACAGAAGTTGCATTTTTTTTAGGAACCAACTCCTCCGTGTTTCCCTCCATTGTCACGGACTCCGTCACTTAATCTCACTGAATTTACGAGCAACATATACGAGATTTTAACCTGGCGCCGTCAATCGAACTGCTAAGGATATAACGTGTTGCGCACTATATATGGCGATACAACGATTTTTCTGAAAAAGTGGATCGTGCAGTAATTTTGATCGTCCACAATCAAATATCGTGTTATCGCACAGCCCTAACCACAATGTTCACACAGAATTATGCCAAAATGCCCTTTTTGTCGAGTATTCTCATAAGAGGATTTCTAAATGAGTAAAAAAAAACGTTTTAAATGAGCTTAGTGTTGTGAGAAAATGAGATGCCCATGACAGGGCGTCAAACCGCATCATGTTCGGCAGCGGCAGATCTTAAAGTGACAGCAGCCTAATAAACCAGATGCTGTGATGTCTGTCATTAATGTTAATCAAAGAACAAACGTAACAGACAATTGTAGCTTTAAAAATGTTTCATCTATATTTAATGTATAATTTATAGAGTTAAGAAAGGTGTTTGATAACTTTATTAAATGTCTGTATATGTCTAACAGGTTGGAAGGCCACCGGACATTTATTATAATGGTTTATGTGAAGATTGTTTGAAGTTTACTTAAATTAAAAGATTTTTTAAGTCTAATAAATGTTGAAATCAACAGCTTTCATTGAGACATCAGTATCAGTGATACTGGCTTTCATTCATAAAAAGATGCCATTTTTTGGGACAAAGTCAATATGAGAGAGAGGTTTTTTTTTTATTCTGAGCAGAAACCGGCTTACTTACAAACTTATGACATATAAAATAATGTCTTATTTCGATTTAGCACAAAAGTTACATTTCGTTCGCTCGCAAAGAACTCAAACGTTTTGAGAGCAACTGCAAAGTTTTTCCTGGGGGAAGCAAAACTTTTGTGAGAGGACGCAAAATCATTGAAATACGTTTTTTCCTCCCATCTCATATTTTTCCCATCACCATGTCCCTTTAGGGGCATTTATGATGCAATCACGATGGGGACTGGAGATTTCAAGTATGCAAAGTCACCATAAATGTATCATAAAAGCAATCCAAACTACATTTGTGTTATATAATGTATGTACGTTTTCTGAATCCATGATAACTTTGTGTGATAAACAAACCAAAATGTTTCTTCTCAATACTGCGGACTTGGAAAAATTCCACTGCTGTCAGATGTTTAAACCACATGATTAACCTGTTTAATGTAAAAATGTTTTGCTACAAGCACAGCAAACCAATAAAGGCTGATATTTATTTACCGTGATTAAGTGTTTATATTTACACCCCTGGGTTTGGTGTTGAACATATGCATGTTTGTGAGTTTAGCATGAATCAAAGTAATGCTCAAACATGCCTTGAAGGGCCATATTTTTGCCAGTGAGAGCTAACAGCCTAACGCAGGTGCCCATCTCACCCTCTGTTTATTTTGAGCAGTCTCCTAAGCTCTGAGCTCTTCAGTGCGGTGTGAACGGCCCCGGGCTCTTTTCCTCACACTGCTGCACACATAAACACATCCAGCAGAATTCTCTCTGATCATCTGCTGACAGACAACATCAGCTCGGGTTGCAGAGGAGCCGCACTGTACGTTGATCGCACCGAGTGTGGGTGGGACATATTCCAGCAGAGAAGTTAAACAAGATTTCTGTATTGATTTCTGTCAAACGGAACATTTTTACAGCGTGTTAAAGTTCCTGATGCCCATTCCTCTCCATTCCGTGAGAATGTTAGGATATGCGTGTGTCCATGTGCATTGGTCTGTGTATTTGTGGTCTGTTGGAATACGCAATTGTTCTGATAGACCAGTTTTTATGGCTCTTTTTGACAGTCATAGTAGAGGATGACGTCCTTGTAACTCACTGAGGTGTGTTTCAGGTGCATTAAAAATTAGTTTAAGCCTTCTTTTTCAATTAATCCTTTGATAAGTACAGTCACATCGGTGTGATTATAGCATTTAGTGCATCACGTGATCAACTGCTAAATTCAAATGTTCGTTCGCGCTCAGCGCTTGACATACATCACAACTATTCAGTGTTTTCAACTACATTTAAATACACATAAGTACTAGCAAAACAATACATTTGTAGATTGTGTAACGTACACACTGATGTCTATGGTAGAGGCAATAATAATCCTTTGTTTTCGCTCAGCTCTTGACATATATCACAACTATTCAGTGTTTTCAACTACATACATTTATTTTAGGTTTCAGACATTTAAATACACATAAGTACTAGCAAAACAATACATTTGTAGTTTGTAAAGTACACACTGATGTCTATGGCAAAGGCAATAATAATCCTTTGTATTATAATTTGACAAAGTGTTTTATTCATATCAGATACACACTGTATAGGTAACTATATCGTTTACTCTATTCTTTTCCCACTTCACCGGTCACTTACTTTCATGTATTTCTGGAGAAATTGATACATTTACATGATGTAAATCTGAAGAAATGGATGAATTTACATCATGTAAATCTGACAGACCCGAATCTCTGAATTGCGGCACGAACTAACATGGCGGTGCCCATCGCGCGCCATACATCAAATCATCACATGATTGTTATAAAGGTTTTTAAACAACAAAACACACTCACACATATTTGAGAATCGGAATATCATATAGTTCATGATATAGTTAACATGTTCGTGAATATTTATATCATTAAAAAAGGAAAAGCTAAATAAAAACATTACATCTGTCATACAGTACTTTTGTGGCTGTGGTGTGTCACGTGACAAGCATGACGCACATAGAAATAAAGGTATGCGTTCTAAAATAACGGTCACCCTAAAAAACTCACGCTGGGGGCTCAGCCAGAATATTTGAAACTTGCATACTTAAGGGTTAACAGTAAAATTCTATCAAATTGAATGAATAATCCTTACATATTTTAATTGAAAAATTGATTAAGGATTATTCAATTATTAAAGTTTCCGCTGAACTGGTTTGGGAAAAAAAAAATAACAATAATGGACAACAAAACCAGGTATGCTTGCACATTCTGTCCCAGTAAGTTACTATAAAATGTATTAATTACTAGTAACTAATTACATCTTCAATAGTGTACTTGGATTACTGTACAAATTACTCTCTCCAAAAAGTATTTAATTACTTATTACTAATTACTTAAATAAATATAAACATAAATATTCCTATTAACTGACTAAAGTATTACAAATGTGAGAATGATACATAAAAACATGCATTTTAAATCTAAACTTTAAATTTTGATGTCAATTCTATTATCATATATCATTTTTCTACAGTCTATACACAGTGTTTAGTTAAGTTACATCAGAAGTAACTTAAATTACTGAAAAAATAAGAATAACTTTTTCAAGGGAAAAGTAATTCAATTACAGTAACTAATTACTTAGTAACTATTTACACCCAACACTGGTCTATCTATTTTAGGGTCACATCTTGTGACACCACGTCCTGTTTTTGGTTCATTTCGATGTCTTTGGTCCGTGTTGTGTTCATATTCGTCGAACCGCACCAGATTTAGTTTAGAAGCCTGATAAGGTGGGTCTCGTCGTCTTGTTTGTTTCTCACGAATTGGGATGTCAGCATTCACACTTATTCAAATGAGCCGCATTAACAGAGCAATCGCACCAGAGTTTGTTTATATCGGACCAAACATGCCAAGTGTGAACACACCCTAAGAGTGATTAAAACATGTTTTTTAAAGGAGTTAGTTTCATATCTAAAACTTCACAGAGCTAAAATTGCCCATTGTTGAATAAACACTTGTACAGATATTGAGCAAGAGATTGAGACTGAAACAATATCACATTGAAATGAACATTTGTTTTGTTTGTTCTTGGCAAACAGAAACGAAATGAACACCCTGTTGTTGTTGTTGTTGTTTTCTAGATCTGAACGCCAAATAGCACTCTCTTTGTCTCCGTCTCTCTCTGTTTCAGTGTGATACATTAGCATGACATGAAGTAACCATACATTTCTATTGCCAACTCAGTACCAGGTGAGACAGTAATGATATTAAAATACAAAATATGTGTGCAGAATATTCATTTAAAATTATCAAGTAAGAACAGTAGTAAAATAGCAAACATCTGTTGCTTGCTTGTCTGTCTGTCTCGCTCTCTTTCTCGCTCTGTCTCTAGCTTTCCTGTACATTCCTGGAATTCCTCCCAGCTTGGCTTGGATTTAGGTTTTGCTGTGTGTGTGTGTGTGTATGTGTGTGTGTGTGTGTGTGTGTGTGTGTGTGTATGTGTGTGTTGCAGAGTGAGTGTGTGTAATCTGTCAGAATAATTGATTTAGTTTATTAACAGTCCTGAGAGAGGGAAAGTGTGTCATGTAATGAAGAATGAGATCGCTTGTGTCTGGCATTAATGATATTTTCCTCATCTGTAGTATTTCATTAGTGATGCTAATTGAAAAGGAACTCATTTACTGGGATTCAGAACTAAAGCTTGTTTGAGTGCGTTTGTGTGGTTGTGTGAATATAAAGTATATTATATGTTTTTAAAAGCTTTTTCAAGTTGTAGACTGGCGTGAAATTGCTTACATTGTCAAATGCAACACAACATTTGTCTGAATGCTGATGCCATGACTATCTACAAATGTTTTTCTGTTCACAACTAAAAATTAGGATCCGTTTTATACAGTATATTATATGTTTTACAGGTTCTTCATCCTTCCCTCTGGTTATTTTGAACCGAAACTCATTTTATTTGTTTAAGTTGAGTGTTCCTCTGAGTGGTCCAAGACCCTTGGACTTTTGACGCACTTGAACCACGAATACACACACAAAAAAATGGACTGGATACAAGGAGTTTTGTGGTTGAAATGTAAAAAACTAACAAATCCTTCCCTCGCGGGTCAATTTGACCCCCATAGGAATGATACGAGGATTGATTCAGTTCACATAGAAAGACCTGCTCAAAATACAAACTCAAAATGCTAAAACTTTACCAAAAAAATATTTAATAATGTGTACATGTGTATCTGAATGCATAATGAAGAGAAACTGACTTTAGGACCCAGCAGTACTTGGCGCTGTTTCCCTGGCCTAAAATCTAGTACTGCCATCTTGTGTTGATATTGTGAAACTGCATGATTTATAAATTATGTGTGGCGGGCCACATATAATATGTTTTAATAGACAAGTCGCGGGCCGTTTGAAATTCATCGGACTTTGGACACCCCTGATATAGAGCGGCAGGTACCTCTTGTAAGATATTTTGAACTAAATTAAAAGGGTTATGCATGAAATTGTGAATTATTTACAATTTAAGTTGAAAGAATGTAAAGAATGTGCTTACATTATTATTTATTATCTATTGATAAAATCTAGTAATTTAAAGAAAAATAAAATAAAAATCTCCAAAAAATGTGCATTAAAAATAGAAAAAAAATATTATAAAAATGAAATGATTTGAATGAATTTTAGAGCTTTGGGTCATTTTGACCTGCGAGGGAAGGATTTGTTACAAAGTGCGAGGAAAGGATGAAGGTTAAAGATCATTGTCATTTAAAAACACAGAGTTATTTTCTCATTACAATGATATACAATGTTTTAGTTTTTTAGTCACCGTTAGATTATGTTGTGCTGCTGTGTGGCAGGCAATACGATAGTTTAATTGAACGAATTAACTTGTGAAATGTATTGTGATTTACCGTGTGACAATAAATCATGAAGAAGGTGGGAATGCATTTCGAATGACTTATAATTAACAATATATCCGCACAATGACTCTGTTCAGAGTTACGATTTTAACACCAACCAACCAATTGGTTTCTGTACATTAAAGGGCCATTCCCCGAAGAAAACTCTCAGACGCTTTTCAATTCAATCTCTTTGTTCATTGTTGAGAGACAGATGCTATAAAGATGTCAAGTGCAGTGAGAACGGGGAGGAACAGTGAAAGCATTAACGCTGACCCTGCAAAGAGAGACAAAGTGCTCAGGGAAAAGACAAAGTGAAGAGATCAGAGCCATTAATATATTGCAGAACACATTGCCAATAGTGTTTCTGAATGTTTCTCTGTGCCATACCGTCTTCATATGAGAAGGTGAAAAAGAATTTTACGTGATTATACAATTATAATATCTGTCAGTTTAGCAGTAGTTTTAGTTTCATTTTCATTTTTCAACCATACATTCACACTGTAATTAAATAAAATCAGTTCAGCTCAAGTGTTCTCCATCTATCTGCTCTGGTTACATGAGGAAGGCTTCCATTACCCCCCTTTATCATTTTGCAGAGAGTTTGTCTTCTCTAATGACACCTCCTGCCATCCCATCCCCATCCTACCTAATTATCCTCTATTTTACTTAACAGCCGGAGAAAGAGGAGGGTGGCCGCAGAGAGACGGGGGTCGGTCCGGGATTTGAGGATCAGGGCTGGATAATCATTGTTCTAATTGCTTGTTGCATATAAAGGCCTTTAAAAAGAAAACTCATTTAGAAAACAACTCAATTAGCATATTCAGATGTGAATCGAAACGATCGGCTGGTAGACAGCTGGTGTAGGTAGTCGTGCATCAGACTGTTTTAAAAACTCATCAAGTCAATTAAAGTTGATTTTATTCCTGTAATGTTGGCAATTATATATTTTTTTCCAGACTGATATGCCCAAGCAGCGGTTGTTAGGGCATTGCTTACTGGCTTTTTCACTTTTTCAACTTTAGTTAGTCTGTAATGTTGCTGTTTGAGCATAAAAAATATCTGCAAGGTTACAAAGCTCAAAGTCCACTCCAAAGGAAGTTATTTAATTTTAATAGAATTCACTTTCCAAGAACTAAAACGAACGACAGCGCGTTTTTTCCGGGCTTTATGTTTAAGTCATAATGTTCCTCATTTAAATAATGTCCGCCCACGGAATACGCAAAAAAGGGGATGAGGCCTGGATGAGCTGAATTAGAGAAGACGATGTTGTCGCTATGTCAAAGAGTTTAATTATTTTAAACACTGTTTCTGAACATTATAACCCCAACGTTTATCTGTGCGCTGCACAATTTACGCAGAGCAGCTTCCAGAAGTGTTCTGGAAGAGAGTACAATGCAGGCGCCGCACAAAAGCTTCTCCTGAAACGGAGCCGTTCCCACTTTGTCGGGTCAATCTGTTGTTTGTGGATCACAACTTTTAATTTGTAAGTCTTATTATTTGTATTTGCGTTTGCTATTAAAGAGTTAGCTCACCTAAATAATAGTCACCCGCAAGCCATTCTAGGTGTATATGACACTCTTCTTTCAGACGAATACAATCAAGAGTTATATTAAAAATATCCTGGCTCTTCCAAGCTTTATAATGGCAGTGAATGTTGCTACGTTTTTGAAGTCCACAGAAGTGCATCTATCCATCATATAACTGCTCCACACGGCTCCAGGGGGTTAATATAAGCCTTCTGAAGCGATGCGATGCGATGCGTTTGTGTAGGGAAAATATCCATATATTAAACTTTATATAGTAAAATTTCTAACTTCCGGCGGGCCATCTTCTGTATTCAGCTTACGGAAAATGTAACGCCTCTTGCAGTTAAAAATGCTTACGCCACGTCTGACGACATTGCACACAATTTACACTCGTCAGACATAGCGTAAGCATTGAATACACAAGATGGATAGATGCACTTTTATGGACTTTAAAAACCAAGCAACATTCACTGCCATTGGATGAGCTTGGATGAGCCAGGACATTTTTTTAAATAACTCAGATTGTATTCGTCTGAAAGAAGAATGCCATATACACCTAGGATGAATTGAGGGTGAGTAAATCATGGGGTATCAAGGGTCATTTTTGGGTGAACTATCCCTTTAACAGTTCCAATTAAAACAAAGTCCACAATGTAAACAAAGGGCGCCTGCTAACCAACATTAGTGTTGATATAGTGTTTACTGTAGCTTTTGTAAGACTGTTCACCACCCCTTAGGAAAAGTAACCATGGTTTGTGACCAATTACCGTTTGTATTACCATAGTTTTCCGACAGATATCATGATTAAATGGTGCATAACATTGTATCTAAAACTTATAAGAAAATTACAAACAAACAAACATACTACTCTGAAGTATCTTGTGAAATCCGTGCTTGCAAAGTCTGCACATGAAATTTGTGGACCCACTTTATATTAGGTGGCATTAACTACTATGTACTAACATTTTAATTAATAATTTGATACAATGCACTTATTGTGTACGTACATGTTTTTAAATTGTACTTGCAATAAAAAAAAAAACCTGCATTTAATTAATTTCTGGAGTTACATTTATAATTACACTATTGACACTTCCCTTAGACCTTAACCCTACCCTTAAACCTACCCATACCACCACACCTGTCCCTAACTTTACTCGTATCCCATATCATCAAAAGTGATTTGCGATACAATATGAACAAAATAAGTACATAGTACTTATTTTTTATGTAAGTGCATAGTAGTTAAGGCCACCTAATATAAATCGGACCAAATCTGTTCTGATTCAAATCTGAATCAGGCTTGAATTGGTTTGAAATTGATGCCATCCTTAATATTAACATCTGAGTTGGGAGCTTGCGGTTATGGATGGGGGGGACATTTCCCAAACACTGCTAAGCGGTGCCAATCACAGCACTTTTCATATTTTGGAAGGAGGGGTTTCATCGAAAAAGGAACTAAACAGCGCGTTCATGACAGACTGGGGAGAGAGGTGCTGTAATAATGTAAAATATTAGAAAAATGTTTTTTGAACAATGAAATATGCATGAAAGCATATTATATACACCCCAAAAACAAAATCAAGCTTTAAAAAAGGGCATAATAGGACCTCCACCTATGTCTCTGTGATATTTTGGCCCCTAGATATCTCCCAGGCCCCTCTCTTGATGTAATTCTACGGGAGTTTAATAACTAACATAAACGTATAATAATGCGGTGCACCATATTTGGTCACATCCTCAAGAAAGGGGTTAATTTGTGCAACATGGCCATTAGTTGCTCAGCCGTGGCCCAGATTTCCCAGGCAGACTCTTTCTGTGCTGCAGGTCTGATAGGTCCCTTCATATGATATCTTAAATGACTCTATAATGGCTCTAATGAGAAGAAATGTGATCTAGTCTAATAGTCTATTCACTCCGGTCTGATCTCATGACGTAAAGCGATGCAGGTGCTGTGCTGTGCAATCATATTATCAGGTGCCTGCACAGAACCTCTGAAAAGATAAAATAATGGTGTGTGTGTGTGTGTGTGTGTGTGTGTGAGAGAGAGAGAGAGAGAGAGAGAGAGAGAGAGAGAGAGAGAGAGAGAGAGAGAGAGAGAGAGAGAGAGAGAGAGAGAGAGAGAGAGAGAGAGAGAGAGAGAGAGATTTTACTCTCACATATTAAGATGGGATTTGAACCCAGGTCCCCTAACAAGCTCAACAAAGACTGTATCACTAGACTAACACTTCCTACACTAATATACTGGAAACTGAAGAAATACTTACCTGACGAAAACTGAGAACCGTTTTTGGTTTCCCAAAGAACAGTGAACAAACAGTTCAGTGTATATATATATATTTTTTTTTTTTCATAATGTAAAGAATGTCTTTAAAAATCTAAAGAACCTTTTGTGGAAAGCAACGCTATCTTCAACCACAGATGCCAATAAGAACCTTTATTTTTAAGTGTCAGTGTACTTTTTTTTTCTTGAACTGATTATGATTTTAGCAGATTTTTATCCGCTTTTGAGATCTTTGAAAAATGTGTCTCCACTCTCAAGAAACACATTTTTTTCCATTCTGTTGTTCTTCAGTTTCCAGTAAAGATTAGGGGTGGGAATCTGTAGGCACCTCACAATCCGATTCCAAAGCGATTCTTGATCTACTTTTTTTTCTCTCTCTTATTAAACGTATTTATAAATCTTAAAATCTTTTAAAAATGTAATTACATACGTAATAAGTACTTAAAAAATTAAATAAAATGTAAACAGTTAAATATATGAACTAATACAGCTTCAAAACAAAAGCAAGTAGTAAATAATAAAGAGGAACAAAAAACATATTACAAGCAATAAACAAAGAGTGCTTTCAGTATTTAAGAGTGTCTGAACGTCTTCCATTCGAGAGCGGTGAGATATTTTTCTCTCTCCTCTTTACTGATGTTTGATTATTACTGATGACATCATGGACAGATAAGCTGCATTCACACCAATGAACAGATCTCTTTTGAAATATATGTGGTTTGTCAGTTTAATCTCTTAAGACATAACTGACTGTGTTTACATTAATTTCGCATCATAAACGCATTTTGAGATGCAAACCACTTACACAGAGTCACGCACAGACTCATACGCGAGCACTCTTCACAAAGCGCATGTGAGCATATGAAATTGAAAGCCTTCTGTCAGTGAGTTTGTAATATATAAGCCCACTGCATTCCAAACGACATAAATGATGCCTTCGTCGAGCATTTGTAAGGAAAATACAGGCGGGCGAGACCGCACATTGCAAACGTAACATCAAGCAAAGCAAAGATTATTTTATGGAAGGTTCAAATGGTGTGTGTCAGGAATTGGAAGCGAGCAGAATACGGGTGTTTTTAAAACACACGCAGCGTTATCGCATACCTGCGGTTAAAAACTACGCTCGGAATCGATTCTGAAATTCTCATAATCGATCCAGAATCGTTGAAGAGAAACTCATGATTCTCCCACCCCTAGTAAAGATCAAACGGGATGTCATTTAATATGATCAAAACACTCATGCAGTGGGCTTGAGGTCAGTAAGATTTTTAAATGTTTTTGAAAGAAGTCTCTAATGCTCAGGGGCGTAGCACAAGATCCCGGGCCCTATGCATAGGCAGTCATGTTCCATGTTCAAATATATTCCAGACATTTCAAGGGCTCTCTCTCCCCTTGGGTCCCTGGTAATCAGTACTGGTTTTACCCCCGATAGCCAACAATACTTTGTATGGGTCAAAATTATCGATTTTTCTTTTATGTCAAAAATCATAAGGATATTAAGTAAACATCATGTTCCATGAAGATATTTTGTAAATTTCCTACCATAAATATATATAAAAAATATTATTAGTAGTAGTAATATGCATTGCTAAGGACTTTTTTGCACCCTCAGATTCCAGATTTTGAAAAAGTTGCATCTCGGCCAAATATTGTCATATCCTAACAAACCATACATCAATGGAAAGCTTATTTATTCAGATGTATACATCTCAATTTAATAAAAAATACCCTTATGACTGGTTTTGTGGTCCAGGGTTATATATTCATAGTTTTCACGTGACGTCACACACTTATAGAAACGCCCACCTGGAGGGCAAAACAAGGCTTTCCTCCATTGCCCGCCAGTCATTTTTACCAGGTTTGTAGTCAGTATTAATGCAGTAAGACAGTGATATTAAAATACCAAATTCAATATGCACCTTATTGATGATGCATACTTTGTACAGGAAAGCAGATGAATACAGAATATTATCGCAACATAAGGTTTCTCGTTAAGGTTTTTTTCCCATCGAAACCCATTATAAAGAAAATGTGTTGCGTTCATATTCTTGGCTCATCTGCTCGCCTGTACATAGTATGCATCATCAAAAAGGTGTAAACTGAATTGGATCTTTTAATCACTGTTTTAGTACATTACGGCACTTTAAGGATGGGTTGCACAAATAAGGATTCTTCAGCCTGTCATCAGTTCACCCTCCGTCTGCTGCTTGAGCAGCTCTATAATTCTAATGGTTTTACTGCGTAATTAATCTGTGTTTAAAATTAAGAAGTGCAACAACTCGATTTAAAATCAAACCCATATCAACAAATCCTATAGCCTGGACGCCAGCCAAACTTAGCACCGCCCACAACATTTGAGCTCGGGCAGTTCGGTCTGAACTTGATCCGTAGAGGAGTAATTATGCCAATGAAATTGTCAGGGCGGGCTTTATACGATGATGGACTGATGATCAACAGTAACGTAATCATCCACGTCACCAAAGAACGCTTGGGTTGAATTTGTTCTAGTCCTAAATTGAGAACTTGTTCGTATATGCATTCACCTTCACTATTTCTCTCAGAAATGATGATCGTGTTGGTAAGTACCCTATGTATCCTTAAATTCTTTTTTTACAACACCGGCAAAAATCGTTTACACTCATCTTACTTATTCGAGCGTGCGTGCAGACAGGGTTGCCAAGTTTTTACAACAAAACCAGCCCAATTGCTAACTTACTCAAAACTAGCTAAAAACGAGCCCAATAGCTTTTCGGGGTGGCGAAAAAAAATGGCAAATGGGGGGTAAAATATGTGATATTTTGGCAGGGAGACCTGCTAAAATTTGCATTCCTGGGTCTGTATATCCCATAATTGGGGTCGCTTCAACCCGCGGACTCGGCAACACAGTGCAGTTGAGTTCTGTTGACATTTGACAACTAACGTTATGCGTCGCTCCGTTGCTCTGATTGGTTGTAGGTCTATCCAATTGAGGTCTTTGAGGTTGAAACACGCCCCATAATCACAGCCCAACGGAGCAGTATCAGACTCAAATTCTGACTAGAATTGAGTATGACGACGTCAGGCTATAAATCCTAGATTAGCTTTAAACTTTACTGAATCCTTATTGGTGCAACTCACCCTATACTGTTTTTCACGTTAAAGCTACACTGTGTGATATTTTCCCCCATCTAGTGGTGAAATGATATATGACCATCCAGTGAATAATAGTTTCTGTTCCTCTCAATTCCGATTTCGTTTTAACTCCTACGGTGGCCAATTTAGTTCAAGATTAACATGGCTTCCAGTTCGACCTCGTCCACATTCGACACGGTGCCATCGAGTGTTAAAACGCGAAAGGCGAAGCTTGAATTTACGGGTATGTCCCTCTTTGGCTAATATGCTTTCAAGATGGAGGGACAACATGGCGACCCGCATTCGAACCCCTCACCCGTATGTATTTTCAATGGCATATTATAAACTTACGAGAATACTTTATTACTTGAAAGAAGTAAATATACATTAATGAGCGCATATATTTTTGAAAGAACTAAGTGTTTTTAGCTAAGAATAAACAAAAAAAGTTACACAGTGTAGCTTTAAGCTTTTTAAAAACGTCCCGTTGTTTTTAGTGATTGAAATACTGCAGCAGGTGCTGTATATGAATCATAAGTGCCAAAATCGTGCATCATGTTCGCATATTTTTTGTTTTAAGATGAAAAGTTTGCCCTCCAAGGCTCCACAACAGTCACATGACTGAAAACTGAATGCTGATTAACTGCTCAAGAAACATTTCTTATTATCGTCAATGTTGAAAACAGCTGTACTGCTTAATATATTTTAATATTTAATATTTAATTTTATTTTTAATATATTTTTCTCAAGATAACAGCATTTATTTGTAACATTATAAATGGTTCTACTGTCACTTTTGGTCAATTTAATGCAAAAGTATTTAACAAGTATTAATTTATTGAAAAAATAAATACTGACCCTAAGCTTGTGCATGGTAGTGTATATGGGAAAAAAGGAGAATAAGGTTGGGAACCTCTAGCCCAGACCACCAAGAGAGTCAGAACTGCAATGTGTGCCCTTCGCTCAGAGAAATAAGTGTACAACACCCCTGTGTGTGGATGTGTGAGAGCGAATGGGAAAAAAATCTAACACTTCAACCCTGAAGTATCCATAATTCTGCTTCACTGGTTTGTAATTGATTCCCGGTGGCATGGTAGCAGTTTCCAGTCTGTCATTCAGTTTGTTTGACAGCTAGTAAAGGACAGCGTAGCCTACAGCTATGATTCTATAGCATACTTTCTCCTTTTGTGTTGCACTCCTTCATAAATAGGCTGCGTGTTTGTGTGCACCAAATTTTAGTTCTTACTTTCGGTGTCCGAAACCAAAGAGAGCTGTCTGGAGTCAGTCATCTGTAAACATTGCTCTTAGAAGATGTAAACCTATTTTGGTGTGTTACGGCGTCTTGTCTCATGCAGCGCTATTCAGGTTTATATATTCTTCTTTGTAAACATGACTAGTCTCCTTTATCGCTTCAGCTCAGGCTTGAATATCAAGTTGCATAGAACAGGTGATCTTTAACTCGAAGAACTCTTGTTTTGAAAGGTGTCGGTCGCTGATTTAATGACTCATAATGTCAGTTTCACACTAAGGCAAACATGCGGGCCTGCGTTTCTAATGGAAGAGCGGACAGATGGTCTATTACAACCATCTAAAGGAGCAACTTCAACAGAAGAAGGCCACTCTCCACTAGACGGGAGCCAATTAGCCGCATGCAGATTACTTCAGTCTGAAGTTCATCTAGTGCTGTAAAGAGCCATAATTGCTCTGGTGGACGGGAGAGAGAGAGAAACGGAGAGAGAGATGAAGGAGGTTGTCTGGAAACGTATTAATCAGACAGCGCTCTTCAGGGAGCGAGAGAAAGGTTAGATGGGTTTGTTTTTGTCACGGAAGGCTGACTTTACGGCATAACAACTGCTTGTTTCTGTTGTACGTGCTTCACAACCGTCTCTCAGCCGTGCCGTGTAAACACAACATGCTGTTTGTTTACTTACAGATGATGTGTGGAAGAGAAGTGTGATTATAGATAGTACCTGAATGTTAATTGTGGAACTAAAACCTAATCAAACAATAACTAGCACACTTTAATTAGTTAAATAATAACCCTTTTACATGACTGACTAAATGTGTGTGTGTGTGTGTGTGTGTGTGTGTGTTTATGCCACTCACAACCTCTCTAAACCTCTCATTAGCCGTTATTGACTTGTCAGTGACTGCAGATGTGGGTTTGACACCTTTCCAAACACACCAGCTGTCTTCCCGGATTCCAACAGAGGCATGCAGGATCTGAGCAATATGAAAAAAATCTGATACGTCAATATTTTTTATCTTTAGATAATGCGAGAGATCACACACAAGATTTGAGAAAGACAGTGGGTGCTTTGTTTTTTTTTTTTTTTTTTTTTTTTTCAGCTGATATTTGGATTTTGGTGTTCTGATTGTGCAGCTCACTCTGTTCCCAAACCTATTTGAGCTGCCTTTGCAGGGAATATTTTCTGATGGGCTGTTCCAGATATATCATGACCCCATTCTAAGGGCCCTTTCACACCTACCTTGTTTGGTCCGGAATTTTCGGACTTTTCAGTTTGGTCCGAATCAAAATTACAGGTGTGAAACCTCCCCCGTACCACGGTCCGGACCAAACAGATGAAATTTGGTTCAGACGAAAAGAGGTAGTCTCGGTCTGGATCAAACTGAACAAAGGTTTGGTTCGTTTCTAGTGTGAAAGCATTTTCTGTATGGTTCGTACTTTCAGACCATTTGCAGGAAGTTCCTGTTTATGTTTAAATATTTGTATGTTATTTTTAAATTTCATCTAGGCTACATTGATTATGAAAAGTGAAAAGATGCGCAATATATCAGAAGACAGAAGGTCACAAATGATTTTGAAAGACATTTTGTATGATTTTGCGTAGAAAGCCTTTCTTTAATGTCAATTTAGTTTTGTATATATTGTATCTTAATTTTAATCAATGTTTAATCAGATAATTGCCTGGATTTAATAAATAAGAAGCAAATCTATTGCAGACAATAATCGCGGGAGCGATCACATGCTTTGCACATGAACTGGAGCGCGTCTCAAATAAACTGAAACTCAGCAGGCTACTGGTCTCACAAAAATGAGAAATATGTGTATATAAAGCTTGAAATATCCACTTTTAAACGTAACGAATAAAAAAAATAGTCAAGCAATGCGCACTGTTCAATAGTGGCAGTGATATGCGTCCGTCCGTTCATTCATTCTTGTCAAAGACGCTGACATCAGACGCACGTCCGTTTACAAACAAATCAATGTCCAGATGCCGCCCACATAGATGAAGACGAGTGGACGAAGTGTGTCATGTAAAGTTCTTTAGTGTGCTCACATAATTGCAATGTGAAACCAAACCAAAAAGAACCAAATGTATAAAATGTATCAAAAAATGTATCAGAATTTTGCCAAAATGCCCTTTTTGTTGCGTATTCTCTTAAGAGCAGTCTTAAATGAGTTAACTAATGTCTTAAAATGAACTTAAAGAGTTGTGAGAAAATTAGTTCCACGTCATGTTCGGCAGCGGCAGATCTTAAAGTGACTGTAGCCTAATAAACCAGATGCTGTGATGTCTGTCATTAATGTTAATCAAATAACAAATCCTTTAATAATGATTCATCTATATTTAATTTATGCAGTTAAGGAAGGTGTTTGATAACTTTATTCAATTTTTTTCATTGCTAATGCGCCCTTTTACACCACAAACGGAACAAAATGAAGCATTGCTTGGTCATTGATTGGTTGATTGTAATCCATTACATACTTTTCTATCAAAGTTATCTGACATTATCAAGATGAATTTGTTCTGACCTGAGTTCTTGTCATATTTTATTACCATTTTACCAACTATAGCGAATAAACATTGATAATGTGTGAATGAATTTTAGTTTGACTGTATGTAAAGTATTGTGAATGTATTGTATTTTAGAATTATTCTAGGTGTAACAACAGGTGATGTAGAAAAGTTGATTATCAAGTCCACAACACATTTCCCTATTAATAAAGTATATTTAATTTAATTTCATCTAAAAATTTAATCATTTAAACTATTACCTTTTTTTTTTTTTTACTTGAGTGAAAGGGATTTTTTTTCACCTGCTTTATTGTCCCTCAGGCAACAACTGTTATGTTTGCTTGCGTAGTAAAGTAATATCTCCTCACCAAGCCACGTGATGCGAGGTGTCATGTCCGGGGTAGGGGACATTATGTGCGGAACGAGTTAAACACTGAAGTTTAATACTTATGTTTGGGTTTGTTCAAATCCCTAATGTGTGATTGCAATAGTGATGCTTGCATTAGCGAATAGCGCTAGTGAGACACAGAAAAGACAAAAAAAAAAGAGTGTCTGAGGGTAAAACTACTAGAGACAGATGTTGGAAAAATAAGTCAGATTTTCTATTCTTTTTGATATGCAGTTTTGGACAAGACTGTTCTCTTGTCTGTCGGTATGTTTAATGCAGTGGAGCCAAAGCTTTCACTTTGTATGTATCTAATCTCTTTGTGTTCAGCTGCTCTACATGTTTTGCTTCATTGTTTGGACGACTTCACTCTGAACGTCACTTTTTTGTGTGTGAAGAATTTGGCTCATGACGTGCGTCTTTACCACAGTCATGCCAGGATTTCACAGAGTCTGTGTGCATGAATCTTTCAAATCTCATTAGCTCACTTGAGGTAAGATGACGGTATTTACAGAGCATGTTTGTGTTAATCTGCCGTCTCTTACTGGTGTGGTATTCTCTCGATTCTTGTCTAATTAGTGTAGAGGGAGAGTGAGAGGCTTCACGTTACATCGTTAGTTTAAAGCCCCTCAGGGCCGCTCTGGAGCAGGTGGCCTGTCGCGGCCCTCGGGAAGGTTAGGGTTTGTGTATGTCTGAGGTGATTTATGTGCGTATAGTGGGAACGGAATCAAATGCAACTTAATGCAGTTCTAGAATCATCTGGCCATTAGCATGCGGCTGTTTTGGAATCGTACAATTGTAACTGTAGGAACAGTTGGACTGAGAGGAGATTTGATCCAGCTGTCTGTAAGGAGCAGGCCTTGGGCGGCTGCATGTCTGGATGGAAGCAAGTTCTTTGTGACATGTTGAACCTTTTGAAGTCACATTGACAGTTTGATGGTCACAGTTTAGAACATGCAGCTTGGTAAATACACCCATATGTAGGGCACTATGAAATCTGTTTCAGTTTTTCCCCAAATTCCTTTTTTTCCGTTTTAATTTTTCTGGCTTCCGTTTTTTTTTTCCCATTTAATTTTTTTCAAATTAAATTTTCGCAATAATAAAGCATGTCTAATTAATTGAAATCATTAAACTTAAACACATTTTTGTTGTTTATGGCCCTATGAAATAAGTTTTTTTTTTCCCCCTGTTTTAATATTCACAGACAATAGTCGATTTTTCACGATTTGATTTAAGTCTACTGACCTGCTTTTTATTTATTTGTCAAAAATTCTGTGAAATTGTTATACAGTAAATTCCGTTTTTATGACTGGATTCTGTGAATCTGTCCGTAGACCTTCAGGTTTTCTTTCTTTTTCATATTTTTTTATGTTTGTAAATACATGTATAGTAGGCACTGTATTCAAGAATTTTAAACTCAACTTTTAGTTCAGAAATACTTTTAAGATTAATAATGTGTACACTGTAAAAAACTGTAGGGCAAATTGTACTGTTTTTACAGGTGTTTTACCTGTATTTTGAATTACACATTGCATTAGTTTGTGTTGTAAGGGTTAACGCAAATTTCCATAAAATTATTGGATAATGTCCTGGCAGAAAATTTCCAGTACATTTCCAGTTTTTATTTTTTACAGTGTACCATTATACAAATTATTGAACCAGATAATTTTTTTAAAATTATTGCTCTGAAAATGACATCCAGAGCAGGTGGAGCACAGGTGAAAGAAAACATTTAAAAGTGTAATAGAACTGAACTGTGCAAAACGTATAGATACATTAGAGAAGAACAGTGTAAGATAACATGGACTATGAGATCTCTCGCTGTGGCTGTTGCTGGCTAGACTTCATCAGCAAAATTTAATGATCTGCTTTCTCTACCTTGTTGCTAGGCAACATTGCCTGATCGACACGAGGTGCTCAAGGCACGGAATCCCGCTAACAGACTGCATGAGGTCACCAAAAAGGCGTACAGGCATATATTTGTGTGGTCGTGTGTGTGATGTGTTTTTTCCATGATATATTTCTTTCTTTTTACTACTTCTATATGGGTTGAGGTCTAGTTTTGCATGTTCTGAGGGAATATTAGCACTAACTGCTCTTCTTTTGTAGGGCCTGCAGTTTTTTTTTTTATAGATGTTATCGCTTAACACAAACAGAAGGGAATAGAACAGCAGCAGTTAGGATCTTGAACTCCAAAAAATAAAAACGATACGTTAAAAAGAAGGCGAAAGACAGAGGGGGAATTCCCTATGAATGGATAGCTCCCGCTAATAGTGTTGTTATTCTAAACTGTGTATTGGTTATGCTCTTCTGTATCATTTGATTATATGACCAATAGAAAATATACTCAGACATGTATCTCTTTGTAATTAAATTCAGTTTACCAAGTGCTTTCCATAGCAAATGCTGCTGACTTTGGCGAACATGGCACCATCCATCATAAACCTAATTTACATAGAAATGTATATTTTTGCTGAAAATAATGACTGTTCTTTGGCACAGTGCTATACTAGTGCGGATAACATCTGGATTGCGGGTAGTTAGCAAATAAAAAGTTGGTCTTTGTGCTGAAATCAACATGCAAAAGAGATGCAAATGTTATGATTTCTAAGTGATGACAGTTTGCTTTTATTGATTTGAGGGTTGTGAATCAAAACTGAGGTGACATTTTGGACATCTTATATACATTCACCGGTATATCACAGTATGAACATGTGGAATTATCATATAATGCGCATATGCTTATTCACGGTATTGGGAAATGAATAAATAAATTGGATGGAGAATCTCATTTGCACATAAGTAACTCCTTTCCACTTGATTGCTTAGACTCTCAACTTACTCAACCCACACATGTACAGTGGAGAAAATGTCAGAGGCAGTTATCTCTGATCTCAATCCCAATGAAAAAGAAGTTCAAATTTGACGTATGGGAATACTTTGGATATTGCAAAAAAACACAAATGCGTGGTTGTCCTCAAGGATTGATCCAATTTGTAAAAGGAGGAAACACATCAAACATTTTCACTATATTCAAGAACACAATCCCTCCGTACAGATTAAGGTTTATAATTCCCATTTATATCATAAAGCCATATGATTTCCGAGATGCAGAGGGAATCCTGGAATCCTACAACCCTATTCACATCTGCCTGTTGCTGTTCCCATGCAAAGTTGCGAATTTAACTTGTCCACAAAATTGGAATTTCACATGAAACATTTGTGAATAAAGGCATGTGTTCAAGAGAACAAAATCATCAATTCCTGGAATATTGGTGCAAAATATTTGTAATAAAAATGGAAGCTGCTGCAATCGGGGAAGCCACTTCCCGCAGAAAAAAAACAATAAACTGACATTATCTTGCATTCGGAGGCAGATGCCTGTGCATTGATAGTGTTCCGCTGGTTAGTCCAGTTATCCATTCACATCCCCTTTTTTGTTGCAAATCAAGGTATTTATTCAGTAAATGTGTTTCCATCATTTTATGCCCATCTCTTCTTATCGGCTAGAAGGAGTTATCTGCCTCAATTGAGCAAATATCTTTTTATGCAAATCTTGAAGTTTCCATCCAGTTGTTTTTTTTAGAAACATATATCTAAAACACTGAGACTTCTCTGGAGAAGAAGAGTAAAGTGAGAGTAAACAATGACCATAGCATGAACAAGTGATGGAGAGTATCAAACCATTTGCTGACCGATGGCCTGCCTTTTTTTTAGTCTAAGCTATTGATTTGACATCAGCATAAAATCAAACAATGTTAAAAAGGACTGCAGGATGTAGTGTGTTTAGTAGAGTGCTTGAATGTGTAATGAACCTCAGCACTCCTGAGGCGCTAGTGTGGATTACTGCCTATGAGTCACTGCTGCAAGAGAGAAAGAGAGAGAAAGCCGTAGGTTAAAAGGGTAAACTGATAGAGTGTGTGTAATAAGTGGGGAGCAGAGCTCTTCTTTAGAAGCTTTTGTAACTGTGTGTGTGTGTGTGAGTGTGTGCGGTTGTATTAGCCTGTGGGTGAAGAATCAGGTCATGTGTCACAGTGAATGGACGAGCCCTCAGTGAGCACATTGTTCATACTGCAGCCTTACTCAGCACTAGAATACACCACTAACATGCTCTCTACAACACACACTCTTCACTAACAATACACAGTTTGCTACCTTACTATATACCTATTGCTCACTGTACTACAGCCCACTTACCATACTACAGTACATACACTACAACAATACATTACAAATGACCGCACCATACACAACTAGGGCTGTCAGTATAATGCTTTAATATAGCACAAATGAGCAAAGCATTAAAAAAAAAAGAAGTACTATTTCTTATATACTGTAAATATTTAAGCAATAACCTGAATGAACCAGTGCTTATGAACAAATCGCTTGAGTGAATGATTTAGTGACGCCACACTGCAACAGATGGACGTCTGGACGCGACACCATTGCAAATCCATTTGTCCTTCATTACACGAGTGCTTGGATTACGTCAGATATAGCACGCAGCATTAGTTTACTGTTGTGCACATTCAGTGTAGACAGAATCACTGATTTTAATGAGTTATATTGTACAGTCGCTTAATTCATTGTAAGAACCAGTGTTTTTGAATCGATTGAGCGAATGATTAAATTACTTATTTGGTATAAAAGACAGGCATAAACGGTGTAAGCTAGAGAGAAAAATTCATTTCATCGAGTCATTCGAGTTCAAGTATTCAAGTATTTCATTCGAGTCATAATGTTACTACAGGTACAGATAGTAAAGTTTAGGGGTCAGTAAGATTTAATCATTTTGTTATAAGAATAAGAATAATAATAATAAAAGAATACTTTTATTCTGGAAGTATCCATTAAAATGTTCAAAATTGACAGTAAAGCTCTTTATGATGTTACAAAAGAAGCATTTTTCAAATAAATGCTGTTCTTTTGAACTTTTTATACATCAAAGGATACTTGTTTTCACAAAAATATCAAGCAGCACAACTGTTTTCAGCGTTGATATTAATAATAAATGTTTCTTGAGCAACAAATCAGCATATTAGAATGATTTCTGAAGGATCATGGACATTGAAGACTGGAGTAAAGGCTACTGAAAATTCATATTTGCCATCAGAGTAATGAATTACATTTTAAAATATATTAAAATTAAAACCATTATTTTAAATTGTAGTAATCTTTCACAATATTACTGTTTTGACTGTTCTTTTAATCAAACAATTGTAGCCTTTTGTGAGCAATGAGCATAATGCTGAGTTCACACTGCCTGATTTTGACTCGTCGACGGGTTTTGCCAAATCGCAGACAAATGCCCAAAATCATAGGCAAATCGGTGATGAGTCGGCCACGGCCCTGATATATTTGGCAGACTAAATATCTGGACCTGTCGGCGTTTCAAAATCCTGCTGTGTGCAATGTGTTTTGACTGAAAATGACATTGCCGATGATCTACAGGGGAGGAGTTATAGACCACAATATCAGTCATTTAATAGATATATTTAAAATTCTATCAAACAGAAACAAAGCACAAACATTTGCTTGACCAGCTGCAACAGCATCACATTAAAAAATGATTTATTTACCTCAAACTCTCTTTGCAGAACACAATCCTTGCTCCCTGTGTCTTCCCAACCATTTCCTCCACCATCTTTTTTCTCCTTTTCACCGCAAATCAGCGCACATACAATTTGGATCGCAAACGTCCTGCAGTTTTTCATAATAACAATTCCATAATAGCACTGCCGATCCATCGTGCAGTGTGAACACAGCAGTGACTGAATGCTACCCCAGATAGTCATGCAGTGTGAAAATAGTGCAGTCTGAACTCGGCATAAAAGATGTTCAAAAAATCGTTCCCACCTCGGACTTTTGAATGGCAATGTAATGTATCTGAAGCCGTGTCACTATATTGAAACATATGGCTGTGAAAGCACACAGCGGCTTCATTGCTGTTATAATGCATGTGGTATCATAATGAACTGTGGACTTTCTTTGGACCTATTTAACTGAATTTCATTTAGCATAACTGTTTTATATGAAGCTTTGTGATTAAAGGCTGTAAAACACTGGAATAGGTCTCATGTGAACTGCAGTGCCTAGCATAGGTTGGGGATCAAACATGAAAGCTGTGAATAATTATTCATATCATTTTGTGCTCATCAGTTATAAAGCTATTACATTTTTAATAATTACCCCCAGAGCCCTTTTTGAGTTTCCCCTTATTTTTCATTCTGATGTTGAAAAACTGTCTTAAGCCAGCTGTTGGAAAAGTGTTTTATCCCGTGGAATTAAATGACTATTATAATCATGTTAATTGCCTGGTCTAAATCCAGACGTTGCTTTCGGACCAATTGATTCTTTTGTCTTGCGTGAATTTAATTAAAAGACTTTGCCCTCTTATAACATAAAAGGCAAGTATCACGAAGCAACCTGTTGTGTGGCCTTTGATGTGCTCTTGAGTTGCGCTTTGATGCTTCTTATCTAGCGGTGTGTGATCATATTGCTTAGAACCAGTACAGCACTTTGCTAATCATTTAGTACACTAAACAACCATGCTCACGAAACTCCAGTCTGCGTGCTGTTTAGTTTTAGAATCATCTGCTACAGTATTACTGATTTAAAACACTGAGACATTTTCTTTTTTGCTCCATAGAAGAAAGTCATACATGTTTGCAACTACATGAGGGTGTGTAAATTGTAGAATTTCCATTTTTGGGTGGACTATCCCTTTAAGTATCCATATTATGCACTTTCGGAGTGGTAGACCAATCACAATAGACTGAGCCATCTGACCAATCAGTGTAGGGAAACCGTTTAAGACACGGTAAGAAAAGAGGTGATACTGCAATGTATATTATGAGTAGGGTTGGGTATCGTTTTTTTTTTCTTCTCGATACCGGTGCCAAACCGATACTTTTAAAAAGGTACCGGTGCCTAAACGGTGCCTGAACCAATACTTTTTTAAAAAACAACAAAACGAGGTGGATGAGATTTAAAGAATGTCTTTTTATGGAATTTGTTTTAAATTATTATTTAAATTGAACTATTTATTAGAAGTTTACAGTATACTTAAACACTATAAATATAAATAACCCAACTACAACAGGCCTAATTTAACTCTAAATAACATTTACGGCAATAACAGCAATAGTTTGTGTTCTTGGGTTGCTACAAACCAGCTTCAAGCTTCAGCTTTATTTTGCAGAAATATGACCATATTCTCTGGCTAAATATTTTAGAACGCCTTCCCACATGACACACAGCTGCCACAATAGCACTGTATGACAGCTCAGCTGTATCGGGTTTATTTCTTTTTTCCTTTTTTATCAAAATATTCACAAACTTGCTAACTATGTCATACTATCTGATATTCTGATTTTCAAATATGTGTGAGTGAATGTGTGTTAGTTGATCTATACTGCGCGATGGGCGGCACCATGTTAGTTTGCGCCTCAGAGAATCGGATCTGTCGGATTTAGGCTACATTACGTAAATTCATTCACATCTCACGAAATACATGAAAGTATGTGACCGGTGAACTGGGAGAAAAATAAAGTAAACTATATAGTAATGTGTATCTGATATGAATAAAACACGTAGTCAAGTTATAATTGTCTGAAAGGATTGTTTTGCCACTTTCATAGACATCAGTGTGTGTGTTTTGCTAGTACTTATGAGCATTTAAATGTCTGAAACCTAAAATAAACATGTGGTTGAAAACACTGA
The DNA here is from genome assembly GCF_949357685.1 of Gobio gobio. NCBI lineage: Eukaryota > Metazoa > Chordata > Actinopteri > Cypriniformes > Gobionidae > Gobio > Gobio gobio. Next base: position 7,978,937 of record NC_137118.1, read on the forward strand.
ATTGTTGTGATATGTGATGAGCGTTGAGCACGTCTGTCTCTGGCTCGGCGCCAGCCAAAGCGCAAAAGCACGTTTGAATTTAAGTGGCACCGAAATGAGGCACCGAAATCTGCGTTCAGATTCGGTCCGGTACATACCGGTTATATGGCACCGGGTTTCGGTACCAACCCTAATTATGAGAAACTTAATGGGCCCTATCATACACCCGGCCACAATGCGGCAAGTGTTTTTTGCTAGTTTCAGTACGATGCAGTTATCATTTTCACGTTTAGCGCCATGTTATTTAAATAGCAAATGCTCTCACGCCCATCTGTTTGCTGGTCTGAAAACGAGGTGTGTTCAGGCGCATTGCTATTTACAGGAACTGAAAACGACTGCGCCATTGACCAATAAAAACCTGGTCTAAAGTCAATATTTTTTGTGTCATTTAAAGGGTATGTTAGTAATGTGCCCCTATAGGCGGGTGCACAATGTACGTACACTCTGCTTATTACACAAAGCATTAAAACATTTTAAAATATTGAAAATAAAAGGATTACTCTCTGGAGAAGCGTTCAGTCTTTCCGCTTGCAAATTCTGCCATGGTGCAAACAACTGGCTTTTAAAGGGAATGAGAGATGAGACTCTGATTGGTTTATTGCACGTAATGCCCAAAACACACCCATGACTCATTAAGAGAGAAGGTACAACCCCTTTGGACCATGCACCTGGCGCGCCAACCATTTTTCCTGTCGTTAAACTAGCAAAAGTGGACTCGGAGCATCCTAAGTGCACCTGCGCCATGCGCTTCAGCCCTTGCGCTCAGATTGTTTTGGGCTAGGATGTTTCTGTAATATGGCACCTGGAAAAAAATAATCTTTTTGTTATAATGTTCTGTGTTCTAGAATGTGAAGAAAATATGGTTCGGCCCAGATCTCTGCTATGACAGGAACGGCTTTGTTACAGTGAATCTGTACAAACTGCCCAAGCGTGAATGACCTACTTCCCCCCCACGGACACAGACTGCTTCATTCGTTCATTCGTTTATTCGTTCCCTCGCTTCCCCCCGCCGCTCCCTCCATCTGTCAGCGATTGAGCTCCATTACTTGGGAGGAAGGAGGCAGAGGGCTTCAAAGCACAAGCCCCTCTCCCTTTCTGTCATGGTGATTGATTTCAGAACAAGATGTTTGCCTTTCATGCCGTCCATGCATGACCTCTTCGGACCGTATGGGGTCTTTATTTCCCCTTCCCTCTAAGGATTCACACTCCTAGATAGGCCTGGCCTTTAATTAGATACATCTTTAAACCGGCTCTTATCGCTCTTCGCATTGCTTATTGAGTTGAGCTAATGAAATATTCTCTTTGATGAGTGCCGGATGGTGGAGGGTGGTTGACCTTTATTGTAATAGAGTTGATGTCTTTAACCTGCATTTGAAGGCCATCGGCTTCTTCTTCATAAATCACAAGAGCCCATGATAAAATCACTGTATTGCACAGACTCGAGTGGCTTAATGTTAATATATACTTATTTTGCAACATATGTGTATATGCATATTGATGTATAGACACTACAGGCCCTATTTTAATAATTGAAGCGCATGGTCTGAAGCAAGTGCACTTAGGGCGTGTCCAAATACACTTTTGCTGGTTTAAAGACAGGAAAAGCGGTCGGCACGTCAGGTGCATGGTCTAAAAGGGTTGTACGTAGTCTCTTAATGAGTCATGGGTGTGTTTTGGGCGTAATGTGCAATAAACCAATCAGAGTCTCATCTGCCATTCCTTTAAAAGCAAGTTGCGCTCGCACCATGGCGGATTCGCTATTTACATGGGGGAATTTGCGGAAAGACTGAACGCTTCTCCAGAGAGGAATCCTTTTATTTTTAATAAAAATGTTTGTGTGCTGCTGCGCGTCCCTGTGTGTGTAATACGCAGAGTGTACGCGCAGTGTGCACCCGCATATAGTCACATATTGCTAATGCTCCCTTTAAATAATACAAAAAAATACTGCGTTTTCAGTTGCCTCAAAATAGCAACACACCAACAATGCACCTGAGCACACCTCGTTTTCAGACCAGCACGCCCATGGGCACACAAATGGGCGCAAATGCATTTGCTATTTAAACAATGTGGCGCTGGGCGTGAAAATTATTACGAGCTGAAACTCGTAAACTCGAATGCTTGCATCGCATTGCGCCGGGTGTATGATAGGGTTTTTAAAAAACATATATATTATGAAAAGTCACTTATGCATTTATTTAATCAAAAATACAGTAAAACAGTACTTTTGTAAAACATGATTACAATTTAATTGTTTCTATTTTAATGTGTTTAAAAATGTAATTTATTCATGTGATGGCAAAGTTAAAATTTCAACAGTCAAATTACTCCAGTCTTCAGTGTCACATGATCCTTCAGAAATCATTCTAAAATGCTGATTTGGTGCTCGAGAAATTTCAGATTATTATTATTACTTCTTATTGCTGCTGCTTATTTTTGTGGACACCATGATAATTTTTTTCTGGATTCTTTGATTTATATGTTACTTTCCACTGTACATGTATAAACATCCCTAAAACTTACATTTAAGTAAATTTGTGTTATAATAAACACATTTTATTTTATTGTGTTAAAATTAGGGATGCACCGGTTAACCGGCCAAAAATAGTTTTCTTTGTATTTTTCTGCCGATTTTTCCGTGCGCCCAAGTGCGCCCACGTGCACATACGCCTATATTGCAATCATTCGCGAACATGTCACTTGTGTGTTACAAACGGAAACTGGAGAACTGAGGGAAGAGACGAGATACGCTGAAGGCAATGAAGAGCCGCTTTCCTGCGTGAGCTTACCTCTCCGCACCCTGCACAAGCGTAGATAGTGACCGTTTGTTCAGCTCAGCTTCTCACGTGTTGGATCGGATGGGAACGAAACAGACTAACTTGTGACAAAGCCGAAATACTTCTTTTTGTAGCCTAAAGAAGAACATGCATGCACTTTTGAAATGAAATGCTATCAGTTCTGTAGCCTATAGGATGATCAGTTTTATTTTACCTTAAAATTGCGTTGACTTAATTTGATTTAAAAAGCACCTGCTGTAGCATCTTAGTTTTTTTTCGTTGCACTAAACATTATTTGATTTAACATTTTGGAACAATTATATACTTTGTTTTTATTTAATTTCACTGGTAAAGACTTTTTTTCTTTACACTGAATTTAAAAGCAAATGCTGATTTAAGTAACATCTTTGTTTGGATTGCAGAATATGCAGTTGTTGCCTTTAATTTCACCTTTCAGCCTTTTAATTTCCAATTCAATTTCCCGTTAATTTGAGATTGCGGACTTGTTTTCATTAGCCAAAAGCCAATTTAGCCTGTTAAATACCAAATAAACATCTTGTTCATGTATACTTTCATTCTTTTATTGTGTAAAAAAAAAAAAAAACAACAACAACAACAACAACAACCGGTATTGGAATCGGACAGTTTTCTTGAAAAAAATCTGTATCGGAATCGGCCATGTAAAATCATGATCGGTGCATCACTAGTTAAAATAATTTTCAGATCATATCTTCTCTTATTTTAAGAGTAAATCTCTGCAGATGGAGTAAATAATACACTTACAGTAATTCAAGAGTCTTATTCCTATATTACACCAGATGGAAGACAGATGGGTGTATGGTGTTTACTCACTCATGTGGAGGGCACAGGTCCCTCTCCCCTCGCATTTCATCTACTTCACCCCCTCCATCCATCTTTGGAATGGAACTAAATTGCTGTGTTATGTTTTCTAAATCGGTGCTTGGTTGGTCACAAAAGCCTATTGCTCAAAGCAACCATTTATGTAGTGTGCTTTCCTGTTAGTGCTTTTTTTGTTTTTGTTTTGTTTTTTTGCTAAAGAAGTAATATCTTCCCTCTGGGCCACAGATAAGACTAATAAAACAGAGAGGCCATGGACAGAATCTCTCTCTCCATCTCACAAAAGCCTGTGTAGTTACGCTTGGCAGGGGAACTGATCCCTGGAGTGGCTCTGCTGTAGAACAGGGGTGTAATCACGGAATGGGATCGAAGTGCAGGTCTCCCATGCTGTTCTCTTTCTGTCTCTCTCATTTACTGCTGGGTAAAGGGAGTGGGAGTTTTCCTGGTTGCTTCGTCAGCATCCCCTGCATCTGTAGGATAGTGTGCACGGCCCTCGTGTGTGTCACTAATGAATCAGGAGGAGGTTTTAGCAGCGCAGTGCAGAGGAAAAAGTACGCCTGATTATCATCACGGTTTGAGAAACAGCAGGTTATTGAACAGATAGTCTGTCACATACTGTTTTATATTGTCTTTTGTCAAGATAAGACAAGGAGTACTTCATTTTAGAAATACGATTTTATAAGATAATAAGGATTAAATATCATAGATTTTAAAATATATTTGTTAATGTTATATATATTATTTACAATAGTCTAATAGAATTTGTCCATAATGCATTAACTATTGACAACTTATGCAATGCTTTACAATAAGGTCTCATTTGTCAACATTAGTTAAAGGGATAGTTCACCCAAAAATGAAAATTAGCCCATGATTTACTCACCCTCAAGCCATCCTAGGTGTAGATGACTTTCTTCTTTCAGACGAATACAATCTGAGTTATATAAAAAAATGTCCTGGCTAATCCAAGCTTTATAATGGCAGTGAATGGGAGCCCAAAATTTGGAGCCCAAAATTTGAAGCCCAAAAAAAGTGCATCCATCCATTATAAACGTACTCCACGCGGCTCCACGCGGCTCCACGCGGGGGGTTAATAAAGGCCTTCTAAAGAGAATTGATGGGTTTGTGTAAGAAAAATATCCATATTTAACACATTATAAAGTAAAATATCTAGCAGACCGCCTTCCATATTCAACTTGTAGAAGAGGACGTTAAGCAGTGCCCTCTGTTGGACACCATTATCCATTCAACAACCATATAGGACAAGCGTATGTAGCGATCATGCACCGATCACGCGAACGGACAGCCAATCAAAACACAACATTGGTCGGGTGATCATGCACGGAAATTAGGGATGGGCGATACCACTTAGTTTGTTTTCGATACAATACCGATAGAGTAAAATGGGTAAAGATACCGACTTAACATTATATTTGAAAGGTATTTTAACATTCAATATGCTTTAATTGCAGCTTATTAGATCATATTTTTGTTTACACATGATTAAAATATGTTTACTTGTAGTGGTAACCATGGAAATCTACAAATAGTTGAACTACGGTCACTGTAGTATGATATTTACTATAGGATAGTACTGATATTTACCTAGATGTGTATTTGGTTCATAAAGCTTCCAAGTTTAAGGATGCACATTATTTATGTATATTGTATTACAGTGCTGTGTACAGCTTTACATTTGTAATGTTATCTGGCCATTTATAGGCTATGTGGTAATGTTATCCTGTTTATTCTAGATTCACTTAATTTATGTATTTTATTTCTTTTTATTTCTTTCCTTTGTATAGACCACACACACACAGGTCACCAATGTAACCAGTAAACTTGATGGACATTAAAGTCATTTAAATGGGGTTCCTGTCTCCGTGTCCTTACCGACACACCATGACGATCACCAAATCTACCTAAAACCAGTCCACATTCATTACTTCACAACTTATGAAAAAAGTGTAACGCCTCTCGCAGTTCAAAATGTAGCTTGCGCTACTTCCTGCATCATACATCTCGCCAGTTACGCTTTTTTTGTAAGTTATATGTGGAAGGCGGTAGAAGTATTTTTCATTGTTAGTTTAACTAATTTAGTTAACTAATAAAATCGTATTATACAGTGTTACCAATACATGTATTGTTTTAAAAATGATCGTTTACTGTGGAGTTAACTAATGTACAACTTTTGTTATGTAATTTTAATCAATTTTATTTTTATTTTTGCATTCAAAAATAGGTTTCATTCAGAATCTACTTGGCTCATAAATCTGAGGGGGTCTGTATTTGGATGTCTATCTGTCTGTTGTCTGAATGTGTCTTTCTTTCTATTCACACAGCATTACATTTTCGTGGTGAAGCAGATGAAAGCTAAAACCTGTGTCGACTGTAAAAACCTACTTTGCACTTGAAAAGCTGCAGCCTTTGAGTGATGGTGTGTGTGTGAGAGAGTACGGAAGTGTTTTTAAGTCCCCACAGCAAAAGAAGAACTTCTAGAAAGCAAGGCAGCAAAGTGAACTCTTGGGAGCTTGCGTGTTATGTGTGTTTGTGGGTAGATGCAGGGCTGTTCTTGTATCTAGAGTTTACTTCGCTAAATCACCTGGGAAATGACAAAAAAAAAAATCTTTGAAATAGATGGCATTCTTTGTCTTTACGTAAAGCAGAATATATATATATATTTATTTACATTTTTTGCACTCGTTCTGAATGTTAGAATTATAAACACTTCATTAGTATGCGCAATAGTATAAGAATACAGTCAAAGGAAGACTGTATGTTTGAACTAAAATGCACTGAAAGACAAAAACAACACATTTTCTTCTAGAATATAGAACAGATATTTACCAAAAAAAGTAGGTCTTGATGTTTTTTTCCAAGGATAGACTAGACACGTATAGATGAGCAAACCCAATCAAATGTATATCGTCAGATGTTTTCCCAGAGTGAACTTCTAGTGTTCCCTCTGCCAGCCTTAAAGCGTCACATGTTGTTATACTTAATTCACACTGAAAGATGCACATCAGGGCCAGATGTGCTTGCAGATGGATTAATGCAGTTTGCCATGTTGTTGAAAGATCATTGTAGTTCCTGCAGAAGAAAAGCCCTCAGAATTAAGCCCATCCGTTGAATTATGTGTCCCAGACCCACCTTGGCTCTAGTTCAGCACATACTCAAGTGCTAGTGATCATGGGAGTGATTGCTGTGGAAAAGCCATTCAGGTTCAGGAACTTCAGGCTCCGTATACTTGACAAACTCAGTTTCCATATCCTCAATAATCTCTCATTCCTGCCAGTTTCCAGACCGCCCTAGATTCCACCGTCCTCTAAAGTCTCCCTTCATACAGCATTGCTTATTGTGTGCTCCAATGGCCTTTTTGATTCAAATCTGATGTATTTGGAAAAAAGAAAAAAGGATCATCTAAATGATTGGCTTAGATACTTAAGGGATAGATACTACTGTTGAAAATATACTGTCTACTGCACGCTATTTTAAAATATCACAGCATGCCATTATAATAGTTCAATTAGGGCTGCACGATATATATATATATATATATGGTTTTAGCTTTGACATACCGATGTGCGCATCCATGATAGTAAGGCTGCACGATATTGGAAAAAACGTACATTGCGATATCTTGTTTTGATCAAATGAACGTTTAAAATGGCAAGCGTCGGCCAACGTTGTCCCTCTCATCATTACCTGAACGTGAATTAACAAGCTCTTACGCCGCCACTGTGATTTGGCTGAAGCGGTGAACATCATGAATGAAACGTCACATTAAAAGTGGTCAAGTGCATTGTGGGATACACACTACTTCCTTCCATTCAAAGATAATATAGTATGCCCGAACGTCCCCTCAGTCTCGTCTAGATGTCGTTTAAGAAGCGCTTCTCCTCTCAAGCCGCTAAAATGAATCAACCACAGCTTGAGTCTGAATGATTCTGATCGCTGAATAGAGAGATATGAAATGAATAGAGGTTGTCCCTCAGCACAAATACCCAGAGTGCTCTATCAGAGCTGAAGAGTTGATGGCTGGTTATCAGCCTGTTGTATCTTGCAGTCCTGACATGCTCCGTCTGCTCAGCCGAGAGTTCTTTTGATGTCTCTGACTTCAAGTACATGAACAAGGCTATTAAACATGTAATGTCTCTGAAGCATGTAATCTGATTTAGTACATAAGTTTAACATGATGGATCAGCCCCATAGGCAGATGAGGGCTGATGGTGTATCTGCTCACACACACACACTTGCACAGAAGAAGGTTTCTTCAGTACATACGGTTTGCATCCGATACATAAAAACACATTTCTTTACGTTTGAGAAATGGTGGATTTAATCACCTTGGAGGCTTGGAGTGATGCAAAATAAACACACAACTTTGTACATAAACAATGTTTGCTCATGTTTAATTTTACTGGACTGGTCTACACAGACATCTGCTGATGAATCTGAAGGATTTTTAAAAGAAGAAACATTTGTGAGAGCCATAATACGAGTGGGAGCCACTCGTTTTTTATCACACACTAACATTATTTTATGCTCTCACACACACAGAGAGCTTAAAACGAAGAGCAGCTAAAGGAGCTGTCATTTTTGAAAAATTGCGAAGCTCTTGAAAATGTCTTCTATATCTCTGAAGTAAGATATGAAAACTTTGGCCCTGTGGAGAGGCATATGATCATAATTTTTACATTAAAAACGGCGCTCGACTGCCCATCGTTTTGTAATCGGTCTGCCCCCTTCTTGTATTTTTTTGGAAAGATTGTAATGCACTTTTTATTTTGCCATTGCGATTCCTAAAGAATGTGTCATTAGAATAGTTTTGCAATCCCTCCTTGTCTTATGACATGAAAGTGTTAAAGGGTTAGTTCACCCAAAAATGAAAATTCTATCATTAATTACTTACCCTCATGTCGTTCGACACCCGTAAGACCTCCGTTCATCTTCAGAACACAAATAAAGATATTTTAGTTGAAATCTGATGGCTCTGAAAGGCCTCCATTGGCACAATGCACAGTACTCTCTCAAGACCCATAAAAGGTACTAAAGACGTCGTTACAAAGTCCTTATATAGTGTACAATGTCCTTATATACAAACGACTTATATAGTGATGACGATTTCAAAACACAGCATCATGAAGCTTCGAAGCGTTATGAATCAGTGAGTCGAATCATGATTCGGATCGCGTGTCAAACCGCCAAACTGCTGAAATTTGGCGATCCAAACTGCTGAATCGACTCACTGATTCATAACGCTTCGAAGCTTCATGATGCCGTGTTTTGAAATCGTCATCACTATATAAGTCGTTATTTAGGGTTTTTTTGGGCACAAAAACTATTCTCGTCACTCCATAAAGTTATTTTAGAACCACTGTAGTGAGATGGACTTTGTAACGACTTCTTTAGTACCTTTTAAGGGTCTTGAGAGTGTACCGTGCATTGTGCCAATGGAGCCATCAGATTTCAACTAAAATATCATCATTTGTGTTCCGAAGATGAACGGAGGTCTTACGGGTGTCGAACGACATGACGGTAAGTAATTAATGACAGAATTTTCATTTTTGGGTGAACTAACCCTTTAAGGCAGAAACGTTTTAAATTACGGTAGCAAAAAGGACATTAGAATAGATTCGTTTTTGTGAATCACTTGAGCGATTCAGTGATTCGATTCAAAGCTCAGATTCAGACTGGTCAGAATTGTTCACAGAATGTTTAGTAAGAAAATATATAAAATGTTTTATTTGATAAACAATACAGTACACTAATTTTTGTGAAACATTATTATCATTTAAAGTTGGGGTAAGTGCTTTCTGGTAACCAATGTTGATTTCAAACCACCAAAACAAACACGCCCCTATTTTGATACGTAACCCAGGCAACGACTACGGCGGAACTGCTGTGCCAGCCGGCTGAGGGTATGATGTCATCAATAAGTGAAAGCAATGTGTGTTACTATGGTAATCAAGGTCGAATGTTTAGTGAAAAAGTCATCCCTTACATCCCAAAAACACAAACACAGTTCTCATGAACAACTCGATAACACGAGACAGTCCAATTAACAAACCCATTACAATTATGGCAAGATTAGAGGGTTATAACGATCACGAAAAGAGGAACCAAAGGAAACAAACATATGTGACCCCGTCTGTGAAACCCCGGCTAAAGTCGCATAATCTAATTATGAGATATAGAGCGTCATAGTAGTCATAGCCATAAAAATGACCAAAACAGGTGATTTGTGTTTATTGCTGTAAATGATAGATTATACCAAGGGCTTTGAGATGCAGTACTCAATTTTTCATTTATAATATTATAAATACTGAAATAAATGATTTTATTGACGCTACGTTTTATTATTTTGCACCAAAAAATACCGGACGTGGGCTTCTTAAATATTGATTTAATGTTTAGGCCTACTTTCGACGCAGAAACAACTGCTGATTCTTATATCATTCGGTTCAGAAACATATTTTTTACAATTACAAAGTGCAAACAGACCATAATATCAATCCGCACGACCAACGATCAGGTCAGTGTCGGGAAAGGCAAGAAAACGGCAACTTAAGCCGGGTTCCGATTTCTGTGTGGATTTCTTTGTGCCATCACCGACATTTCAGGAACAGCTTATTCGTTTTCTAACTACACCTTCTGCCGATATATCCATCTTATTTTAAAGACATTTAATGGCTGCGACGTGTCGAAATAGTTTGGTTTTTGGATGCTGATGCGCTGGGTTTATTAATGCCCTCTCTGACAGGGCGGCCGCGGCACGCAAAGCGTAAGGGACAGAACAGCTGATAGTTTAATTAATAAGGATTAATATAGGCCTACTGTTTTTTGTAGGCTAAATAAAGAACCAGTATTATATATTAATATAAAAAAGATGTGTATGTCCTTCGGAAGCAAAGCTCTTGCGTCTGATGTTTTGGTTTCGGTTTGTAAGCCTATACGAATAGAACATGCATGAATGAGAACATAAAGTGCAGGACGTGCTTTATGTAAAAGAGTTATAAAGCGCAATGAGCCATGAAAAAATCATAATGAATCATAATCTAATCGAAAAGTGAAGATTCACAGTTATAACTAACTTTACAAAGTTTGAGACTGACCTGTTCACTTGGTAGGGCATTAGATTTACTTTACAAATGTTACACAGTGAGATTTTCTATGGATGTTTTATATATTAATGGATATATATAGGCCTATTAATTACATTTTCTACTGAGATTTCATTTTACTAATAAAGTTATAGTCTACAAATCATTAGAGTGAACTGACTTTGTAAATCAAGCTCTTGTGGTACCCCCATTTGTTTCAATGTTTCACGCTTTTTGGACATGCACATCATAATAAATAGACTTGTTTTACAAAACTCTAAGAATTTTCCCATAAATGTGTCCTATATCACTGAAAATGGGAGAATCTTAGCTTTTATGTGGTATATGGCACGTAGTCAGAATAATAATGGTTAAAATGTTTTGCAATTTTAAAAACCAAAAAATGACTTTAGCTGGGTTTTCACAGACAGGGTCACATATATTAGGAGTATATTATCTTAATTTTCGGACACACTTTGGGAGCTGATGCTTGAAACAGACAGTGGAGGAGGTTTAGAAGCTCCAGGTTGATACGGTGTGGAAATGAATGGGTCTTTATCATCGCTGAAGTGAACGACAATACGATCGCAAATGGACAAGCAAGCAAACATGACACATGAGCATATTCAAGCAAAAACCAGCATATATTAGTTCTGTGAAACAAAACAAAATCAATGTTACTCACCTATCAAGAAGAAATAAAGCAACCTCGGCCTTCGCTCCTTTAGTTCTCTCCAGCGCTGGAAAGCTGATACTTCTTGCCTGATCGTAAGCCTTCTCTTGTTCCACATTTGTTTTTTATCTGCCATCTCTCTCTTTCTGTCGTCACTCGGCTAATGTCAGTCCTGTGTCGTGTCTTTTGAATAATGACGTGCACCGAGCGCTCTCTTCTCCCCGGCATTAGTAGACACGCCCCTTACTGCTGATTGGCTAAAAGTTTGTTTGGGTACTCGGCCAGAGACACTTTTCTAAAGCAGTTTTGAAATAACACTTAACCCACCAGTATGTTTTTTGAAATGTCATTTATTCCTGTGATGGCAAAGCTGAATTTTCAGCAGCCTTTACTCCGGTCTAATATGCTGAATATTCATATTTATATGTATTATTTTGTTTTCATCTTGCATTAAATGTTATAAATCTAAGCCCTGTTCACACTGACATCGCTACAAGTTGCCAAGTCACTGTGCCGCTGATTCTAGTAGGCGTTCCTACTCTGAACTGTATCGAATGTCTCACTTTTCCTTTCTTTAGTGTACTGTTTTCACCACAGGAAGTATCTATCTCGCCGTAGCTGGAGTATAATAATGTAATTGATTTGTTCTGTAAGCAGAGATATGTGGCGATACACAGCTCCCCTGCAGAGACGAGCTTTGTCATATTGAATATTGATCTTCCTGTCTAGAGTCCTCCGTGGATGAGAAAGTTGTGTGTCAGACCGGAGCACTGCTCCTCTGCTTCCTTTGCTGTTCTTCAGACTCCTTTTATCAGAACGCTTGTTTTTCTGTGGGGTAAAGATTATTTTATTTAGCAGCATGGTCGAACGATGTTTGCTGGAGGTAGACAAGCATACACCTACTGGAGTGTGTACCGCTTATGTTGTGTCATGTGTTTTAGCACAAACAATATATCCAGTCTATAGCAGGAATGGTCTTCATGCTGTTTATTAATGGTCCTTAAAGACATGAAACAGCATTTGCATCTCATTTACATAATGTTACATATTGCAGAGTGAAATTGTAATATTTTGTAAAGTTTTTTTTTTAAAAGAAGTCTCTTATGCTCACCATTTATATGATAAAAAAATACAGCAAAAAAAGTAATATTAAAATAAAATAACGTCTTTCTATTTGGATATTTATGCTGAATTTTCAGCAAGCAGCATTACTTCTTCAGTGTCACATGATCCTTCAGAAATCATTCTAATATGCTGATTTTCTGCTCACAAAACATTTCAAGAAACAATCGTGCTGCTAAATTTTTCAGAATTCTTTTAAAAATATTGTCCGGCAAGGCTTGAATACTTTTTTTTGAGATTTGATTGTAAAAAGTACTATATTAAGTGAAAAAAAAATGTTCTTAACCCACCAGCCTTAAAGTTAAAGTAATCAGAAAAGCCATTTTAGAGGCTTAAAAAGTCCTTGCATTTTGTTAAAATATTATGAAAATATAACATTTATCTTATATAACACGATACCAAAATTCCAGTAGTCGGTACCAATACCATAAAAATTGCGTGGTACTCGGCACCAATTTTGGTACCACAGCAAAATGTTTTTTTATTTTTTTATTTAACCAATTAAAAAAAAAATAATTCAATAAGTCTATTATTTATGATGATAATTTTAATAAGTAAATAATACATAAACATAGTCTGTATGCTGTTTAAAGCCTGGCTCACACTACAGGAGTTTTAAAATCCTATCCGATTGTAAAATCTGGTTGCAGCACACACTTCAGGAGAATCTTTGCAGATTTTCTTCCCTCAAATCTTAAACTTGCTCACACTACAAGATTTGAAATTCGTGAAGCATCACACACTACAAAATGTTATTAAGATTATCTTGCCAGATTTAGCACGTCACGTGACGCGATCTCACGGGGAAGCGCATGTAAACAAAATGGGTAGTGTGTCGCGGCAACTTGCTGTATTAATACTTATTCTTTGTAGCAATAAAAACAAAAGAAAATAAATATAAGCGTTAGCTAGGTGTAGCACAGCAATGTACATAGTTAGAAGATTACATCATTTATATTTTTGTGGTATTTAAATATTGCAATTATTTCAAAACAAATTATAATTTAAACTCACAGCATGTCTATTAGCTATTATTAAAATAAAGACAGTATTCATGATCACATTTCAGTTCTTTATTCAATTATTTTCAACATACAAAAGTATTAAACTGCCAACTCAACATTTTAAAATATTCATTCATTCATAAAACTTTCAAAAGCTTTCACTTTGAACTACACATCTCTTACAGTAACCTCAAATGCCATAGTCATACATTTCAGGTGTTAAAGGGATAGTTCCCCCAAAAATGAATATTTTGTCATAAACAGGTTTGGAACAACATGAGGGTGAGTAAGTAATGACAGAATATTCATTTTTTGGGTGAACTATCCCTTTAATGAAGTTTTGTGCATGTGTGATGAACTTTGTGTATATCGTACTGCATATTTTATCTGCAACTATTCATCCAAATCTTCTAACAACCTGAAATAGTTTTGAGGCTCTGCAGGACCCTGAGGAGGCAGGAGCTTATGAGTGAGCCCTTTCTCCCCACTCCCACTTGGTTTAGGTTTGAGAAGCTTGGTGTATTGTGTCCGTAATGTTGTTGCTCTTGTTTTCACCTCCTCCACTGAAAATATACACTGACACTGACATACACTGTGTTTCCTCTCTAAATTCAACTGAATTAATATATTAAAATATTAGTAATATTATTCAAACAAACTGTGCAATTCATCTTTTGTTAGACCTGAATGTAGCAGATGATAATTGACCTAGATCTAATGTTTACATTTGCTAGCTAGTGCGCTAGCAACTTTTTACACTCACCCGGTAACGTACGTTCAAATCTGAAGCGATCTCTCCCCAGCTCTTCTCTTTGTCGCTCCGGTTGTGGTATTCTTTTGAGGAGACATTAAATAGACACTCATACTGTTGCCACATCTCCACCATCCGTTCTTCCATCTCCGTTGTCCACCGGACCCGTACAGCTGCTTTCGCGGTTGACATTTTCAAAACTTCCTTCAAACCTTCCGTCACTCCCGTCTCCTTGTAGACCTGTCTCTCATTGGCTATTGTGGAAGTACTGACGTAATCATAGTTTTACGCCCGATTTATAATCCTAGATATCAAACATGTTTGATATTATCGGGGCGGCCCCGATGTGTCTGCGAGCAGATCGGGAGGTGCAAGATTCGATCTGTGAACGCCTCATATTACCAGATAATCTGCGCCGAACATCGGAACCGATCGAGGTCCTCGACAAGATTTTTCTCAGATTCTCGGGAGGGGGTAAATCGGGCATAAATCGGCCTAAAACTCCTGTAGTGTGAGCCAGGCATAAGAGACGTAGCTAAATCTACTGTATGCTACAACTGTATGCTCAATTTCTTCACGTTAAACCAAACTTTTATTTTGACGGGTTGCTGTGAACACCTTTGAGTGTCTGTGTTCATATGACATTTTTCTCAAATGAAACCGTTTATGCGTTCGTGTCCTCATATATTGACACACGGCAGAGATTACAAAGATAACAAGCGTGTGTCACGTGTGTGTGTGCGCGCGTGTGTGTGCGTGTCTGCGCCCGACTGCCGTCATTCACACAGAGACGCAGAACATCGAGGAGTAATATTTAAATAGTATTTTGCAGTTTAATATTCACAGACACTAGTATATATTCGGCTACAGTCTTGAGCCCGCTTAGATAAACATGAAGTGACTGAACGCAGCTGCGGGTCCCGAATATACTCAGGAGTCGGTACTACCAGTACTACAGAAATGCTGGCCTGGTATCCTCAAATTTTTAAAATTTCAGTACCGAAGTGCCGGTACTTGTGAAATCCCTAATGTAACTGTACTAATAAACTGTGCACCGTACTATTTATTATGAAAGGAAAAAGATTCCATTTTGATTGCATGTCGCATTTAATAGGTCAAAAATGCTTTTTGCTCATTTCTGTCTTTTTTGTTGTTGCAGAAGGACATGACCCTGAAGCCCCACGAGCGGAGGCAGAACCAGGCTGGACCGCTGCGCAAGAAGAAGCCCGGCCGAGTGCCGAACGGACTGAGCTTGGACCTACACAAGGACCGACTCAACCACAACAACCACCAGCACCACCACTCAGACCAGGAGAACAACCCTCGCCTGGCCCATACACACAGCAAGAAGAAGAAACACCTGCAGAAGAAACACCGACCTGTGAGTCTAACTTTATCTCGCTACACGTGTCCGAAAATCAGGAATGTTATCTTTTCAAACTGGAACTGGGAGCCTTGATGTATTTGCTAGATTTTGTTGGTAGTTTAAATGCAGTCTGTTGATTTCCCACACGTGCATGAGCTTCAGCGTTTGGTTGAGAGTAAAATTGGTGTCAGGCGGAGCTGTTGAATATAGTTTATTTCTTGTTCATGTTTTTAAATTATAAATAGCAGTCATAATAGTAGTCAAAACCAGTCTAGATTGTCTTATTGTTACCCATAATTCTGGTGCAGTGTTATCATAATATTACTGTTTTTAGTAATCTATCATCTCTTTTAACATATCCATAGGCTACATACATACATGTGGATTGGCTTCTGTCTGTGTTCCCTTTGCACCTAATTACAGTTCACCTCAATAAGGCACTGCTTTTCTTCAGTGTGTTTTATGAATATCGTTTTACGAACAAAATTAAATCATGATTAGATTGTGTACCGAGATGATGCAAACCTACACTCATGTTCATTTCTCAAAGCCGTGTATAATGTCAGTCTGTCTTCACTGAGAATGACTGAACAACAGAAGAGGTGCGCCAATCTGACTCCATTAAGGCGGAGCTCGTTTGAATCAAGTAATTGTCGATGATCATTAGCCGTCTCTGTTGCAGCGTAAGACTTATTACTGATCTAATCAGAGGAGGTAATTAATTTGACACCAGGTTTTACAGGCAGGCTGGTGGTTTGTTGGATCTTCCAGACATTACACAATGACAAAAGTGTGGACTGATTTATAAAAGTGCCAAAGCACAGAGAGGGAGAATAATAGAGATTGTGTCCTCTAAGATTAGATGTGTAAAGACACTGCTGATTAACTCTGTCATTAAGGATGAGCGAGGAGCGGACGGGCTCCGGCTTTTTTGGACTTGTTTTATGGTGCTAATTAAATTAGTCACTCTTGTTATTGTTGCTGTGAGGTGCTGCTCTCTTGCTCTTTGTGTTTGTGTGTGTTTGTCACATCCTCTTGTTTTTACTAATGAGTATTTATGGCATGTTTACACAGAGGAATTGCTACTACAGAGCAAGCAATCAGATGGCCATGCGCGCTACATTGAACACACACACACACACACACACACACACACACACACACACACACACACACACACACACACACACACACACACACACACGCACACACACACACACACATTTGTTTTGCTATCTAAGTGAGGACATTCCATAGGCGTAATGGCTTTTATACTGTACAAACTGTACATTCTATCTCCCTACATTACACCTACCCCTAAACCTACTCATCACAGAAAACATTCTGCATTTTTACATTTTTAATAAAACATTTAGGCCCGGTTTCACAGACAGAGCTTAGACTAAGCCAGGATTAGGCCTTAGTTCAATTAGGACATTTAAGTAACTTTTATAAACGTGCCCAAGAAAAAAACATTACTGGTGTGCATCTTGAGACAAAACAATGCCACTGACATATTTTAAGATTTGTCAAGATTCTTTCAGTTAAAACAGCTCAAACATGCATTTTAGTCTAGGATTAGCTTAAGAATTGTCTGTGAAACCGGGGGTTAGTTTGTTTTTAAAGCTATTTTAAATATTTCATGTTTGCGTCGTAATACCAGTGTAATACCCGTGTCATTTATACAAATCTCTCTACACACACACACACACACACACACACACACACACACACACACACACACACACACACACACACACACACACACACACACACACACACACATGCACTTAAAGGAACCGTTCACCCCAAATGAAAATTTTGTCATCATTTACTCACCGTTATCCTGGTAAATATAACTTTAAACACCTTTTCATAGGCATACACACACTTTTCCCATAGATAGAAGCTGTAGACAGGAAGGGTACAGGTACCACTTGTCCTTGTTAGAAAGAAAGAGAGAGATAGAGAGAGAGCTCTCTCGTTCATCTTGTGTATTCTGCCCATGGCTGAATTAAAAGCAGACAAATCCATCTCTCACGGAGCAGGCTGAGGGAAGTGATGGCTAGGACACTTTAAGCTTTTATCAAACACCAAGGCAATGGCCATAAACTTGAGTTACACTGGATGGTGGGGAATTAAATTCCTTTTCTTCACTGTATCATCCTCTCTTTCCCTCACCCTTCTTTTCTGCCCAGCTGTGTGTATTGTGCTGCACAGGTGTGAGTTTGACTTCTAGGTCATGTATCAAACATGCAAATATTTCATGGCTACATATAACTTGTTTCTAGCAAACAGTTGGTGATGAATATGTAAAACAATGGATGAATACGTACATATTCTGTTGAACAATGTGGTTTAACCACAGTTTCATAATCTACTGTTCAAAAGTTTGAGGTCGAGTTTTACCGTCATATTTGATCCGTTTATTCTGTCCATGAAAAATTATAATTCATTACTTCTTATTATAAAAAAAACTAAACCCAAACTTTTAAATGGTGGCTTATTTCTTACACTAATAATTCTTACACTAAGTTCATCAATATAGTTAATTAGCCGAACCATATGTACGAACTGCAGAACTATGTGTTTTTACACACATTTATGTTGATTTCTAGTTTAAAATACGATTTTTTTTACAGGGTTTTTTCTAGGCCAGATGAGCCTATCTTTCTTTTTTTTTTTGCTTGCGTGTGTGATTGTGTGAATGAAAGAGTCTATTCACAGATGTGTGTAGTGTGCGTGTCTGTACGTAGGTTTGAAGTTCCAGCAGATGGGTCTCAATGTTTCCTGGTGAGTTGACTCAGTTGACAGCTCTGACTCACCTTTATATTGCTGTCACACAAAATATTGTTCACAGTCTTGGCTTCGAAACCCTTGGCTGCCCTCTCCTGAGCCATGAACAGCTGTCCACTACAGTGCCTGTGTGAAGAGCACTGATTTAGAAAAACAGGGAATCTGGCGGGCGACCCTGGGGAAGGCTGATATGATCCAGAGGAGCACTCATAGCACATACGGCCAGGAAAACATGATTATCCATCCATCCATTTTCCAAACCGCTTGTTCTGTGTAGGGTTGTGGGGATGCTGGAGTCTATCTATCTAGTCTGTGCATATAGTAAAGAAGACCAGTATTTGGGGTAAGTAACTTTAAAAGTAATGTGTTGCGTTACTTAGTTACCTTTTATGGAAAGTATTGTGCTACTTTACTTTTGCATTTACTTTTTTTACCTGGTCTGAGCTTGCTAAATAACAAAAACAAAAGTTATATTTTTTTGGCAAATGTAAAGGCCTTTTCACACCAAAGATGAAATGAATAAGCCTCGAGACAGAAATATACTTATTTGCAAGTACGCGTACACAGTAGTGATGCAGCTTTTATGAAATTATTTGGCCCGCCCCAGCCCACACCGTACCACTGTATCTATTTTTACAACCCGCCCCACCCCGCACCAGCGACCATTAAATAGACATACTAGGCATTGTAATGTAAATAAAAACAGTCTTTATTTCAGCCTGAAAGTGCTTGGAAACATCGCCCTGTAAACTGGCAACAACATACGATTATTATGAATATGAACCATAAATCAGGTCATATTAATAACAAGATAATGATCAACATTTCATTTTCAACAAAGCAGCGTTTGTAGGCTATTTATCTTATGTTAATAGGCTAAACAATTTTTTATTTAACACACGGAAATGTTCATCTAGCGTTTTTACGTTCGCTGTGCAAAAAAAGAATGGTATCCACTGTACCAGGGTTTAATCTATTTAGGCTAGACTCCAGCACCCGGCCAGCAGAGCTGAAGGATTCTCCCGCACCTAGCCTTCCATTTTCACTTTTATCTCTCCGTTTTTGTTGTCGTGGCTGGCGGCGGGAGCTGCTTGGCCCGCCGCTTTTGTGACGTGTCACGTGACGCCAAAGATTTTGGGACCTCATGCAAGTTACATTGCTACGGCCTTCGTATTGTAACCTTATAAAATAACCTAATAAAATATGAAAATAGATATTCCCAAATATTTAATATAGGCTATACTCACCTAAAGGATTATTAGGAACACCTGTTCAATTTCTCATTAATGCAATTATCTAATCAACCAATCACATGGCAGTTGCTTCAATGCATTTAGGGGTGTGGTCCTGGTCAAGACAATCTCCTGAACTCCAAACTGAATGTCAGAATGGGCAAGAAAGCTGATTTAAGCAATTTTGAGAGTGGCTTGGTTGTTGGTGCCAGACGGGCCGGTCTGAGTATTTCACAATCTGCTCAGTTACTGGGATTTTCACGCACAACCATTTCTAGGGTTTACAAAGAATGGTGTGAAAAGGGAAAAACATCCAGTATGCGGCAGTCCTGTGGGCGAAAATTCCTTGTTGATGCTAGAGGTCAGAGGAGAATGGGCCGACTGATTCAAGCTGATAGAAGAGCAACTTTGACTGAAATAACCACTCGTTACAACCGAGGTATGCAGCAAAGCATTTGTGAAGCCACAACAAGCACAACCTTGAGGCGGATGGGCTACAACAGCAGAAGACTCCACCGGGTACCACTCATCTCCACTACAAATAGTAAAAAGAGGCTACAATTTGCACAAGCTCACCAAAATTGGACAGTTGAAGACTGGAAAAATGTTGCCTGGTCTGATGAGTCTTGATTTCTGTTGAGACATTCAGATGGTAGAGTCAGATTGGTGTAAACAGAATGAGAACATGGATCCATCATGCCTTGTTACCACTGTGGTGGCTGGTGGTGGTGGTGGTGTAATGGTGTGGGGGATGTTTTCTTGGCACACTTTAGGCCCCTCAGTGCCAATTGGGCATCGTTTAAATGCCACGGCCTACCTGAGCATTGTTTCTGACCATCTCCATCCCTTTATGACCACCATGTACCCATCCTCTGATGGCTACTTCCAGCAGGATAATGCACCATGTCACAAAGCTCGAATCATTTCAAATTGGTTTCTTGAACATGACAATGATTTCACTGTACTAAAATGGCCCCCAGTCACCAGATCTCAACCTAATAGAGCATCTTTGGGATGTGGTGGAACGGGAGCTTCGTGCCCTGGATGTGCATCCCACAAATCTCCATCAACTGAAAGATGCTATCCTATCAATATGGGCCAACATTTCTAAAGAATGCTTTCAGCACCTTGTTGAATCAATGCCACGTAGAATTAAGGCAGTTCTGAAGGCGAAAGGGGGTCAAACACAGTATTAGTATGGTGTTCCTAATAATTCTTTAGATGAGTGTATTTAATATAGAATTTTTTAAAATTGTGTTTTTAATGACCCGCCACAACCCGCTCCGCAAATAAAGTGGCAATTTCTTTCCCCGCCCCAACCCAAGGTTACCCGCGGGGTCCGCGGGTTATGAGACGACCCGTGCATCACTAGTGTACCCGACGCATGCGCAGTTTTGAACAATCTCTCACCATGAGTCATAACCTATGTAAATACAGCAAAAAAAATGTATGTGCATGTGCAACCTGTCTAGTGATAGGGAAGTATACTTTGGCCTTGAGGCTGAAGGAAATGCAAATTCTCGTGTGTACAGTAGAGGGCACAGCTCAAACAAACCTCTTCTTATCTGTGCTGACATTCTGGATTTTAGAAGAATAGGACGCAGGTGAAGAAAGTTCAACACTCTTACTTCAGCAATAATAAAAAAAAGAAAAGAACAAAAAAATACATGATATTTAGTCATTTTTACGTATTGGTAAGGTTGAACAGAATCCTCAAAAGTCAACATCAAAGACAATGATTAATAATAATAAATAATAAAGTGAGATTAAATGCATAACTTATATTTGTGTTATTTAACATATTGTATTATTGCAGGTTTGTGTAATATGCAGAGTTTGCATTTCACTGTTTTTATTCATTTTGAGGAATACTGAATCTGTTAAATCTATGTACAAGTGAGATGAGTAATATATGCTCACATTTAGTCTAGAGCTACAATAATGATAAGTCAAAATATGAAGCAGCACCACAACATAATACAAATACATTTTAGAATGGTTTCTGAAGGATCATGTGACAGTAAAGTCTGGAATAATGGCTGCTGAAAATGAAAAATCATCTTTGCCATCACATGAATAAAGTACATTTTATAGTAGATATATTTAAAAAATGAAATCAATTTGTTTCATATATATTCATAGATTTAAAATGTGGTGCGTGTGCAGATAGCACACATTCAGGTAGGAGGGTAGACCATATCCACACAGGCAGGGCTATCTCTGTTTGCAGTAAATCCCAGATTCACAAACAACAGCCATATATAAACATAAACCCAGCGGCAGACTCGGACACCTGACGTATTACCTTCTTCCTGAAAAGAAAACATCTCTTTGTCAAGCTCTTATAGGCATGTATGACAGAGATATATGAGCATGCGTCTGTCATAACCCTGTGGTAATTAGAGGCTGCAGGATTGTTTAGAAATATTCATTATGAGAGCTGTCACAGCTATGTACGCGCATCTCAGAGTCTCTAATTTGTGGTCTTGATTTGATAACGAACTTATCTTCTGTTGTGCTGTTATTGACTTCTTGCAAATTCTAAAAATATTGACATTTTATATTGATATGAGTAGTAGATAGAGGACAGGAAATGAAAGTGGTTGGTGCACCCACATGACCCCCTAGAGAGCTGGGCGTGCATTTTAATGCCCTTTTGGTCACTTTAGATTACGGCCCTAATTACTGCTTATTAATAGTTAGTAAGGCAATAGTTAAGTTCAGGTATTTGGTAGGATTAAGGGATGTAGAATATGGATGGTAATACAGAATAAGGCATTAATATGTGCTTTATAAGTACTAATAAACAGCCAATATCCTAGTAATATGCATGATATTAAGCAACTAGTTAATAGTGAGAATTGGACCCTAAACTCAAGTGTTACCGGACTTTTTTTGACAATTACTTATCTGGCCACACTTTCCTAAAAAGTGTGCCGTTAGATTTGTTGTGCCAATCTGTCTCTATTTCTATTGTTTCTCTTATTTAAACTTCATTAGCAATATGAATAGCATTGAAGAGCATTCAGTAGCCTTTGGTTCTAGTTCAGACTGTCAGACTGTTATTGAATCAGTTTGATACTTTATAGTTCTTTTTTGTTGGTAAAACTATACACTACCGTTCAAGAGTTTGGGGTCAGTATTATATAAAAAAAAAAATAATAATAATAATAATAAATACTTTAATACAGCAATGATGCTTTAAATTGATGAAAAGTGACACTAAAGACATTTATAATGATACAAAAGAAAATTCTGTTCATTCTATTCATTAAGGAATCCTGGGGGGAAAAAGTGTCACGGTTGTCTCACAAATATTGCACAACTTTTTAACATTGATAATGGTGAGATATATTTAATGAGCAAATCAGCACATTAGAATGATTTGTGAAAGATCATGTGACACTGAAGACTGGAGTAAATTATAACAATAATGAGCATTGAACCTTGTGTTACAGTGTTAATTCAAAGAAAAAAAATGTAAAAAGTGTTGGTTTATTTTTAATACTATTATTAAATTATATATTTTTTAATATTTGTACTTTTTAATAACTACTTACATTATACATTTACAGTATAATTGGTTACAATGGCTGTTTGACATATTAAATATTGACAGTGTCTCTTAGTCCTGACAAGGAGAGCTCATGTGGGCGTCTGCGTTCATGCACTAATCACAGGGCCATGCTCAGACGAGGTTAGCATGGTTGTCGTCTGCCTGGGAGGTTGTGTGTGTGTGTGTGTGTGTGTGTGTGTGTATATGCAAGACTGTTTATGAGTCAGTATTTGTGTGTGAATGTGAAGTGTTGTCAGAATATGTGTGTGTGTGTGTGTGTGTGTGTGACAGCAGTGGCATGCTGAGAGGCCCATCTGGCCAGACACAAACACACATTCTTTGGCCTTGCCGCTGGGAGCTGTTCAGTTGTTTGTGTGAGAAATGTACACAGTGTGACACTGCTGAAGAGGACACAGGGCCGATGTTGTTCTGATCAGTATGTCCTCTTATTTACACACAGCCCTGAAGGCTGAAGTATGTTTGAGTGACCTGTACGGTTGGGTATCGTTTGCATTTTAACGATTCCAATTCTTCTTATCAAGTTTTTTATTTCTACTTCAATATGGTAAAAAAAACAAAAACAACAACCTTAGATATCATTCACATTTAAAACATTTAATGTCATTAAATAGCATAAACAAAAATCAGCAGGCTAAAAACACTTTCACAAGGTACTTTTGCTTATGGTTTAAAAATACCATAGCAATAATAACTGGCCTAAATTTTCAATCATTATTAAAGAGAAGTAAACACTCAGTAATTAAAAAAGAACAATTAAACAAGTTAGCAATCGCACAAATAAATACAACTGAACATAGATACGATTGAAATAGTTTTTTTTAGGTATTCAGGGAGAGAAACTGTAATCAAATGTAAAATAACTGCATAAAATAATCCTTATTTTCACAATCAATATCCAAATTAATTTAGAAACAACATAGCATATACAACATAATAAGACTGTATATTGGAATTATTAAATTACAGTATAATTTTTTTACATTTAATAGGCTTAAAATTTTTGATCTTTTAATTTAAGTGAACTTAATACAATCTTTATGTGAGCCCATTTTAATAAATGTCACATTTCGCTGTGCCTTTAATGTAATGAGTTGTATATTGAAATAGTGATGTTTCTGTCTCTCAGTATCAGCTCTCTCTATTTGAATGAGATCTGTCCGTTCATTGCCCCGACTAAGTTTAGCTGGTGAGCGGAACCCAGATAGTGTGATCATATACTAACGCTAGCCAAAGGATGTGTGCAGACATTAGCATAGCTATACTGTGCTAATGTAGTGGTCCCTCACATTCCCATTGGCATATTTGGGGATCCTTGGCATCTAGATATTTTGTTCTGGGTTTATTTTGAATTTAAGCAGCACCTTAGTCACCAAAATTTGTGACTTACCCCCCCCCCCCCCCCCCTCTCTTTCTCTCTCTCTGTTTTCTTTATTTTTGGCAAAGAAATGTTCCCTAATGTTGTCTTTGTGTGACAGTTTCTCATACGCACAGCCAGTGATAATGGTGCTAATGTAATGGTAATGCTACTTCCTGTCAGCCCCCAGCGTTTCCTTTTCCTCTTAGTCTTAATACTGTTTGACAAGACTAGGCCATGATGTCCCCCTATCACAGTACATTCTAATTTCTCCCCCCTGCTCATCTCTCTCTCTCTCTCTCTCTCTCTCTCTCTCTCTCTCTCTCTCTCTCTCTCTCTCTCTCTCTCCCTGTATGGAAGGGATGGAATTAGCTCTTTTTCCACTTGCCATGTATTACAACGTCTCAGCTTGACAGGATTGGGTGAAGCGTTAACCTCACAGACAAGCTTGTTAAGCATTGTTGCGGTGGTGACTGGGCTAAAGACAGGATAATAGACACCCCGCCTGCTGCCCGTCCGTCAAGTTGAGGGTGGGCAGTCCATCTGCTGAAATTAAGCGAGAGCAGTTTACGTGTTTGGATTGTAATACCTCGGACAGTCGCTGTCAGTTGAACCACTTGTGTTGCCAGTATTAATTGCACCTCACTACAGCACTTAAAGAGCAGCGTTGCTAAAACTGCATGCCAATCAAACCAACCCACTTAACTGACATCAAAAACGAATGGCCCTTCAGGAAGAACACACACACACACGCACACACACGCACACACATACTTTTTTAGAACAATGTACTGTAAAATCCTTAATCACCATCTTGCTGAGTCACAGACAGAGTAAATGACACTTAACCATTGTAGAGGCTTAGCGAATGTAAAAAGCTTCCCCACACACACACACACACACACGCAAACACATATGAAGAACAATGTAAGATACTTAATCACTAACTTGCTGAGTCACAGACAGAGTAAATGACACTTAACCATTGTAGAGACTAAGCGAATGTAAAAAGCTTCCCCGCACGCACGCGCACACACACACACACACACACACACACACACACACACACACACACACACACACACACACACACACACACACACACACACACACACACACACACACACACACACACACACACACACACACACACACACACACACACACACACACACACACACACACACACACACACGTTTGTTTTTGTGAAATGTGAGGACATTCCATAGGCGTAATGGTTTTTATACCGTACAAACCGTATTTTCTATCCCCTTACACTGCCCCTGCCCCTAAACCTAGCCCTCACAGGAGACTGTGCAGTTCACTTTCTGTGAAAAAAAACTTGTTCTGTGTGATTTATAAGCATTTTGAAAAGTGAGGACATGGGGAACGTCCTCATATTTCACCCTCTTTTTGTAATACCTGTGTCATACCCATGTCATTATACACATTTGTGTCCTGATATTTCACGAAAACATGCCCACACACACACACACACACACACACACACACACACACACACACACACACACACACACACACACACACACACACACACACACACACACACACACACACACACACACACACACACACACACACACACACACACACACACACACACACACACACACACACACACACACACAGTTTGGTTTTCATCTTTTATGGGGACTTTCCATAGGCGTAATGGTTTTTATACCGTACATACCGTATATTCTATCCCCCTACACTGCCCCTGCCCCTAAACCTAACCCTCACAGGAGACATTCTGCAATTTTACATTTTCAAAAAACATCACTTAGTCTGATTTATAAGATGTTTTCCTCATGGGGACCTAAAAATGTCCCCACAAGGATGAGGATTTCGGATATTGCTATCTTTGTGGGGACATTTTGTCCCCATAACGTGATGATTACCAGTCCACACACACACACACACACACACACACACACACACTTCTTAAGAAGAACAATGTAAGGTCCTTAATCACCATGAGACTTTTTAAAAGCTTCCTGTGGTGGTTTGCAGTACACTGAAAAAATGGAGTAGAAACAATTTTCACTCAAACATGGCTAGTAAATTTCACAAAAAGTTGCAAAGAAATGACAAGTAAAACATTGAATTAAATGTGAAATTAAATAAATAATAAAAATGTGAAAAACTGAAACTTTCCTTGTACTCCAGTAATTTTTTTTTATTTACAGTGTATAACCCTGAGATTACTTCCTCCACCTATCATAGTGGGACCATTTTGTCAAGTGGAGAAACCATCAAGAGTAATTCTCGTTCCTCAGTGCCAGATCCGAACAAGTATTTAGTTAGAACTGTGTCAAAACAATATAGTAATTGTATAGGTTTTGATACACAACAAAAAAAAATTTGAACTACGCCCTCTTTAGTCAATCAGATGAGTCATCCAGCCAGTCACAGTACAGCTATAGCCACGTTTCCACCGCGGGAACTTTCCCCAGGAACTTTGGGGTGGTACTTGGTGTGTTTTGACCCAGAACCGGGGTCTAAATAAATTCCGGGTAAATATTTCCCCCTAAAAACGGCCTTGCTTGTGAGGTAGTACTTTTTCAAAGTTCAGGAACTTTCGTGGGCGGGACTTGGGCGGTGAACATGCCTAAAAGTCTGTTGCGGTGCGTGCAGTCATTTGCTATTTAAATCAACAATGGAGTTTAAAAAACAAGAACGATGGACCGACGACAAGTTTTCAGGCTTTATTAAATTTGCGGAGGATGAAATCCAGTGAGCTCTGGAAAGTCGCACGCAGTAATACGTCATCCGGACTAATCTTCACAGTACTTTAGACCGTGATGGAAACGCAGACAGCAGAAGGTCTGGGGGGGGGGGGGGGGGGGGAGCGTTCCTGGGAAAAATTATTTTGGTGGAAACTTATGTTCACCTCTATGACTTGAGTAGCATCATAGTGTCTTTTCTGCAATTTATTTTAAAGTGTCATATGACATTCAGTTGTTATAAATATTCAGGAGTTAAATACAGTACTCATGACATCACTGTTCGTTTGTGACCAGTCAGTTTGTGGTCAGTATCTCATCTTAACAGGCTCAGGCTGGTTTAGATAATTGACCAGCCTCGGTTGACTTGATCGACCATCTTGGTCAAGGTGTTTAGGGCTGGTAGACCGCCTTTGACCAGTAACTAAGCATCTACTATGTTCCAAAAAACAACTTGACCACCTAAAATATTTCTACAAATCTGCATCATAAGATGTAGTTATGGCGTTAGCTGTGATTTTATAGGTGTTGGTTTCTATAGTGTTAAATAAGGTTTAAAAACACCTTCTTACCTTTCTTTTGCTCAAGACTTGTTCTCGCATTCTTCCCATATTTTTGGATGGGTTGCTAACCAAACATTTTTCCAGGCATTATATTGTATAAGACTTTTTTATTGCTTGCATTCTTAGAAACTTCAGTGGAGATGTGAGTCAATGGAGAAGCTGCTAGTTCTCGGAGTTTGTGTTTGTTTTTCCAATGGTCTGGCCAAGGTTTCCAGAACGAGGGTCTTGATCGTCTCATAGAGATGGAATTCAGCTCTCCATAGATCAACTGTTACATCTGGACTGGAATTGAAGACTAGGGTTTTAGAATCCAACTTCACATTTAGGCTTCTTGTGGAAACCTATGCCATGCTCAACACCTTAGTGAAAACCTAGATCAACCCGGGATATTATTAAAAGGATCTTTCCTCATAGTTCACCTAAAAATTTAAATGATCATTATCTAATGAAACCTGACAGTATATTTCTTAGGTCTTTTAACTCATGGGATGTTTTATGGAAACTTCATCACAGCTTCCTTTACTGTTATTATAACCACAGTCAAGAAAATGGAAAATCATTTTTAATGACTCTGCTGCCCGTCCTCTTCAGTCACAACTCATTCTCCATGATAACATAATTCCCCCCTCTCATCTCCAGAGTATAGAGTTTAGATCATACTGATTCGACTGTAATTCCTCAGTATAACCCCTATATTCATAGTTAAATTGCTTTTGAAGCATAAAATTGACTGGAGCAATAGGAGAATAATGTGATCACGTTCAAGTATGTGTGTATAGTAGCTAACAGCTAATTTCTTGTAATGCAATTCCTTCCGCATTAGTAGCTGGTCTTGGACATGAGGGATGCAACATGCTTTATGGCAAACAGGCCATTTGTATTGTGCCTTTATATTGTGCCTTTAACGCCCGCTAGTTTGCTAAGATGCAGTTGGATGGCATCGGCCTTGAGATTGATCTTACTCTTGGACGTAACATGTTGTTGGATCTGTGTTTGGGTGTTTGTATTACACAATAGAAGACGACAGTGAATCAGTTCTCTCTGATATTTGATAATATTTGATAATATTTTCTTTCTGCAGAGGGATTTTACAGAGTATATTATCTCTAGATTCCAGAGTGGAGGAATTTCTCACAATATTTATAATGTGAAATGGCATAGAAAGCTGGCTAGCATAATCCTGTGAGTTTATTCAATAATGATTTCATGGTCTGAATAAGCAAGCATGTTGTGAGAAGTTATGACATAACAATCACATTTATTTAGAAGATATTTGTTGATTAATGGACAGTTTTGAGGACGGATATAGTGGACCAATGAGATTTCATGATGGGCAGGGCTACCAAGCGATTAGGTTTTTGTAGAGTTCTGAATAGTTGGTATATGATGTAACATTCTGGATGAGACTTAAACGAAAACACCAAGCTTAACAAAAACCAGCAGAGACTTTGGGACTGCGATTGGGTATTACTTTTTATCTTTGAAACTAAGGGAGTGCTTGAAATCATAGGAAGTAAATTGCATCACCCTCAGGCTTATACCTGTGAAAGCACCAGGAGGTGTTTGGTTCCAGGTGAAGCTGGAAAGGCACTATTGATCAGTTACCTTTGCAGGGGTTCTTTAAGGCAATGGGAGAGTGGGAGCAGTGAGAGGAGACCGAGAAGCATGCTGGGCAAGGGAGGAGGAGGTAGTGGAAAGAGAGAAGTGCACAAAGCTTTTATGGTAAGAACAGATGGGGTGATATTTCATGTCCAGTACGCATAGCACACAGAGAAGCATAAATTCCAGCCCGCATTGAATACAGAGCCTCATGCAGGGAAGCCGTTCAGAGGTTCAGGCCCTTTCTGTGCTCGTTTTGAATAGCTCCCGGGAGAGATTCTACCCTAGCGATGATCAAGGAACTGCTCTCAACACTGAAATCCTAACATAACGTATGATGAGAGCAACTGGACTGTGGCAAGAAAAACTGGATTCCACTCGGCGGTGAAGAGCAACTTTAGCTGAGTATATTCTGGATGAATAAGCAAGCCAGCTCTCACTCTGGAGGTACTAAAGACACTTTACATGAATAGGTGGCAAAGGAAACCGTATGAATGGAGGTTGAAATAGAATCTGTTAGTTAAGCTCTCTGTGTGAGAGGAATCGAGTGAATGAATGATCTGGGTGTGTTCTGATATAGCTCAACAAATTGGCCATAAAGTGAATTGAATTTAATAAATAAAATCTAATTATGGCCACATGACCACCGCCGAGCCACAGTCCACATCTCTCTGTCTGCCTGTGTCTGGTCTTTGTTCAGCTGGGACAGGTTATAAATCTAGTAAAGGTACTCAACTAGCAGCCCAGTTGATGATAATGATGATTATTTTCATGTAATTATAATAATAATATATCACTCTTAACACTGTATCTGAATTCTAATATTACAACTCAAATTGTTGTTGTTGTATCACTAATGTCATTACATCTGAATTTGAGCGCTTGTATTAATTAAATAATCCATTACAAGTTACAATTTGATTGATTTGTCATGGACCAATCAGAATCCAGTAAGAATGTAGGTGTGGGTTCGTATCGTATCAAAGTTATGATGATAGGTTCATTGTAATGCATGAGTAGGAGACTCCTCATAAATTGTAAAAAGCTCTATTTGTAGACATTTAAAAATGGCCAAATCAATACTCAATGATTAGACGTTTTTGTTTCTGTATTTTATTTGGGTTTTATTTGTTTTCCACCTGTCATTAGAGGCTCACGCTATTTACTCGAAGGTACGGTAATACAAATGCAATTAAACGTGAAAACTGTGAAAACATGAGATGAAAAATGATTCTCAGTTGTATCACTGTTTTGGGGGCTCAAATGAAGGAAACACATGACTGCCAAGCTCAGAAAAAGACTGGCGATGGCGAACAGAACTGACGGCTGCTAAAAGCTGACCGCCTCGAGAGCTCGCGCTGTCATGCGCGTGTCACCGTCCCTCCTCCACATCGCTGCAGCGCTTCATTAGCATTCGTATCAAGTGAGTAAACTATTTGTCAGGAGTGTGACTGAGACAAAGATGTCATAAATGACGTTAATAGACTCCTAAATAACCCTGTGGGAGGTGTCTGGTTTTGGTTTACTGTTGTTTATTAATGTGGAGTGAAGCACTGAATGTTTTCTCCAATGCTTAAATGCCACAAAGCATATTTCATTTAAAGTCGAGTGTCCCTGTGCACTTTAGTGGTTTACATTTCATTATACAATTCATTTTTTAATCAGCCTGCTGATGCTATAATCAAATCATCATATATATACTGATCAGGCATAACATTATGACAGGTGAAGTGAATAATATATCATCACGGCACCTGTTAGTGGGTGGGATATATTAGGCAGCAAGTGAACATTTTGTCCTCAAAGTTGATGTGTTAGAAGCGGGGAAAAATGGACAAGCTTAAGGATTTGAGCGAGTTTGACAAGGGCCAAATGGTGATGGCTAGACGACTGGGTCAGATCATCTCCAAAACTGCAGCTCTTGTGGGGTGTTCCCGGTCTGCAGTGGTCAGTTTCTATCAAAAGTGCTGCAAGGATGGAATAGCGGTGAACCGGCCAAGGCTCATTGTAGCTCCTGTAGCTCAAATTGTTCAAGAAGTTAATGCTGGTTCTGATAGAAAGGTGTCAGAATACACAGTGCATCACAGTTTGTTGCGTATGGAGCTGCATAGCCGTAGACTAGTCAGGGTGCCCATGCTGACCCCTGTCCTCCGCCACCATTTATGAACACACATCATGGCCATACTTTACAGAGTGCTGGATTCTTGCATTGTCAATACAAGTTCTTGATCAAAAATTCATGCACCTCTTGATGGAAATAAATGTTGTGATGTTATTTCCATGTATGGAATGGTTATGTAGTCTGCAGCGTGAACATTACTTTCGGTTCAGAGATAAACACATACTGTTGAGATGTGAATATGAAAACCTTAATTACATATAATTAGTCCTTAATTTCACATGATTACATAATAGACTATCGGAAGTCATTATGAATATGCAAATACTTGTAAATATGTATTTTAAGAGTGCAAAGGCTGTATCTTGTGTCTGTGGGAACAGGTTGTTAAAGATGGTTTGAGGAGAGCATGTGTAAATCTCTCTTTGTTCACTTGCTGCCTATAGCCACCCTCAGGCAGTCTAAAGGCCTTTGGCCACTCGCAATCGATTCTGATTTACTTCCGTTTATTTTTTTCTTGCTGGCCTGTCTTAAACGTGTTTACAATACTGTCTCACTCTCAACTGTCTCTGGGATGTGTAGGGATTGTTCTGTTTTATGCCAAAGTCGCTGAGAATACAAAGAATACAGCTGTATCTATGAAAGGACAGACACACACTTGTGCATGCATGGACACACACACTGGAGAGCCAGACATACACTCTTAGAAAGGATGTGTTAAAAATGACACAACCCGTGTTAAATTTTAACACATCTGTGGGTGAGCTCCAGGACCACTAGTTTTGTGTTAATGTTAACTCAAGCACTGTGTTAATGAGTTTAACACAGTAAATGTGTCAGAAAATTTGAACACAAAGATGTGTAAACTTGTGTAACTATCATATTTTGTGCTATCCTTGGCTACACTAAAAAAGGTACCTAAAATCCTACACAAAACGATAGAATTTGAAAATAATGAATCTCAAGTCACTTGTTGTTAATTTTATTGTAAAAATATTTATTATAATGAAATATCAGCAGTTAAATTCAATGCAAAATATAACAATAGAATTAAGCAGTCAAAAAGGACTTGTCCAACACAGGACAAAACAGTTTTTACACAATCTCATTAGGTAACATGACACATTAAGCATTTTAATGTCTCACCAAAGAATTAATTTGGAATATAAAAGCAATATTGTGAAATATTACAATTTAAAATAACCGTTTTCTATATGAATATATATAGTAAAGTGTAATTTTTTCCAGTGATCAAAGCTGAATCTTTAGCATCATTACTCCAGTCTTCAGTGAAGCATGGTCCTTCAGAAATCATTCTAATCTAATATAATTTCTGATTATTATCAATGTCTGTACTATGTACATCTTTTCCACAGCATAGAAGTAAAAGTGATCATAAAAATAAAAAGTCTGTAAAAAGCCAACACAATGTTCTTGTCCACCTTTGGGGATAAATTAACTTCTCCAAAGATTGGTTCCTGTTCAGAACTTGACTGACATCAGAACGTTCCCAGGATGCATGCGTGTCCACAAACATAAATGTGCCCATGTCTTCTCAGATAGCGGTTCCAACACTATGGAAGCAGGAAAGAGAGAGAGGAAAAAGTTACACAAGAGTGTCAAATTGTTTTTAATGTTAACATAATATAATTTGGAATATATATTTGTAAGTAACAACCTTTTGTCAGCATGTTCAAACACTTCAGCTGAACTGCAAACTTAATTATGCCAGACTCAAATTTTAATACTTACATATACTTATTTCTCCAAAAATGCTGTGATGCATAGACGCCAAGAATGCAATCAAGGTTTTAGGCAATTCCAGCTTGTCAGGAGCGAAGGGATATCTGTTTGAGACAAATACACAGTAAGACACATGCAAGAAATCACCATGTGATGATCTTTTTCTTCCCATCAGTAGTTAACCCACCTGTGCGCTGATATGCTGGAATGATATTAGGCATCTTCCTGGCCAGGAGGAGGGACTGTTCGACCTAATAAAAGATCAAAATAATACAAAAATAAAAAC
This sequence comes from Gobio gobio, assembly GCF_949357685.1. NCBI lineage: Eukaryota > Metazoa > Chordata > Actinopteri > Cypriniformes > Gobionidae > Gobio > Gobio gobio. The sequence goes on from NC_137118.1 coordinate 8,012,640, forward strand.
TAAAGTTGTTTGGAATGCTTGATTTGGTATGAATGAATGATTTAGTGACTTTTACTGCAATGCTTACCTGAATAAATCCAATCTGGTGAGACTGAACATAGAAAATGCTCCATCTTCTGATTGGTTCATATTTGCTGTGTAATAAATATAATGTTAGACATAATGCAAAAGTCACTTATTTGATAAGTTAGCAAATTTTCTCATCCTACCTAGCCTGGCCCTGCACCCCACCAGTTAAGTTAGCTCCAAAGCACTTATAACTATTGCTAATCATTCAGCAAACTTTCAAATCCACTACAACTATTTTAGACATAACCAAGTACATTATTTTAATACGCCATTACAGGTAACATTTCGTGTAAATCGGCTAACATTAACTGAACTTACAATCCACAGTCTAAAGGCGCGGTCACACCTGACGTTACCATTGCTTGGCAACATTTTACGTGCAAAATCCATTAAAGGTATCTTCAGTATCGGGAATTTCATGTGAAAATGGAAAACATGAAGTTTGAATCAGGTTTTCCACGCAAATTCGCTGCGTTGACCAACATAGAAGCTTTATATTGGTCAACGTAACGAGTTTGCTTGGTTTAGCTTCAGCTAATAACACACAGCTGACAATGGACGTTTATTGCCCGCAAAACTTCGTCGTGACGGCGCTTTCAAACCAGTTTTAAAATAACAGCAGCAGAAAATATTGTTTTTGTAATTAATATGAGTAAAAATATGATTGCAGGTAGAGCTTACCTTAAGAATCTTGCTAGCAGTCACCGCCGCGATTCGGCGCGAATCACATCCTCCCTCGCTGGTAACCGAAGCGTTTTCAAGTTCAGAAGCAGTTTTGACGCGACGGGTAATCAGCCGATTAACTCAATGAAGTGATATGATGATAAATATCTCATTTTCAACAATATAGAAGTAAAAACGTAATGGTCGCTGTCCTTAACAGATTATGGGCTGGCTGACTGGATTCTATTCAGTCAAAGTCCCCCCTAGCAATCTGTCTACACATATTGTGTTAAATGCTGTGAGTAAATTCCCAAGTTGTGTTAATTTTAAACTACACATTGAAATGTGTAATAGAGATTATTTTTTTCTACACATTTTGAGTTAATATTGACACAAAATGTGTAAATTGGAGTGTTACACATTATTTGTGTAATTTTTCTACACATTCCTTCTAAGAGTGTAGAGGTGTAAATATCTTCATTATCTTGAGTGTTCTGTTGACAGAAAGGACAGAAACATCGCCAAACAGATGTTTAGTATTTCCACTTTGACCTCCTGCTGAACTGAATTAGAGGATCGGGTTTATTGAGCTGACAAGTGTGTGTGTTAAAACAGAAAGGTGATGCTTTGGCACCCTCTGGTGTCCTGAGTGAAGAATGTATTCAGCTGTTTTCTTTAGGATTTTAGTAAAGGGTATCTATCTATCTATCTATCTATCTATCTATCTATCTATCTATCTATCTATCTATCTATCTATCTATCTATCTATCTATCTATCTATCTATCTATCTATCTATCTATCTATCTATCTATCTATCTATCTATCTGTCTGTCTGTCTGTCTGTCTGTCTGTCTGTCTGTCTGTCTGTCTGTCTGTCTGTCTGTCTGTCTGTCTGTCTGTCTGTCTGTCTGTCTGTCTGTCTGTCTGTCTGTCTGTCTGTCTGTCTGTCTGTCTGTCTGTCTGTCTGTCTGTCTGTCTGTCTGTCTTCTTATTTTCCCTCGTTTCATTCCCTTTTCTGCCTTCTCTCCTTCAGTATTCATAGTCTTTGTAAGTAAGGTGCAGCTGTAGTCTCTCTCTGTAACGATTGCCTTCCTTTAAATAAGTTCACTCAATTAGTCTGCTCTCAGCTCAGACTGCAATTGTTGCTGGTGTTCACAGCATCACAGAGAGAACAACAGCTAACTTAGTTGAATAACAAGCAAACATTTTGCCTCTCTATTGTTGACTTTTAACAATTTTATTTTGTTTTTTTGTATATAAAAAATGGTATTAGCGAGCTCTACAAATGGGTTGACTTGTGTCATATATCCACTGATGCTTGCTTGAGTGCAGAGAGCAGTCTATATCCGTGTCTTATTCTTCCCCGAGAGACAGACTCTTCCCTGCAGCTAAACAATGCACTTGTCAGATGTGCCTCAAAAAGACAGGCAGTCTGACAGCAGGGAGTGTAGTGTGTGTGTGTGTGTGTGTGTGTGTGTGTGTGTGTGTGTGTGTGTGTGTGTGTGTGTGTGTGTGGTTTAGTGAGGGTGTTTATACTGGAGCAACCGGGCAAGTATCATGTAGACACAAGAGCTCTGTAGCACTTTTCTTTCTCTTCATCTCTTTCAACCTTTTTTAGCACCTCTCTCCCCCACACGGCCTGCGGCATCCCTCCCTGCTCCATCCCCCTTCCTCCATCTTCCTCTCGCTCTCCCTGATGCATTCACCCTGTCGATGCAGCACATGTAGTTCACAGGTCCACATCGATCGCTCTGTGATAGAGGCCAGTCCTGCTCGGGCTGTTTTGCAGTGATTGCATTTGCTAAGGTCTCTTGTAATGACATGTCTCTCAGAAGGATGGAGTTCGTTAGCCAAAGATCGTTTCTTCCTCCAAAATTAATTTGTGTTAAAGGAAGAAATATTTGGAGGCACTATTTAGCAGTGAGATGATTGATTGCTTGAATGATTTGGTATTTGTTTTTATTGTTGTCTGCTACTATTGCATACACTAACTCTATATATTAAACTTGCATAACTTAAGACTGCAGGACAAAAATTACCATAGACAGCATTGGAGGGACCCAAGCCATGTTTAGAGACCATATACTTGAGAGTGGGGTTGTTTGGGGGCAAATTCCAATCACAAGTGAGCATCTATGCCCTACTCACTCCGGAGGGCAGAGCCATTGAAGTGGGGATCAGGGCACTTGTGTGCCATAATGAAGCCGTTTGGAATGCACTTGGCGAAGAGAGCAATGAAAGACCATGTCATTTCCTCATTAGCATCACGACAACGAGGCAGCAACAACAGGAATATCTTATTATTGCTGTTAATATGATATAAGTAAATGTACATTTATAAAGATTATTTTTTTTTTTATATATTCAACTTATGTCAAAAATGTAACTGGTGAGACGATGACGTCGGACTGACTCGGACGTAGTGTAAGCGTTTTGAACTGCGAGAGGCGTTACACTTTCTTTGTCAGTTGAATATGGAAGGAGGCCTGGCGGAAGCTAGATATTTTACTTCATAAAGTTTTAAATATGGATTTGTTTTTTACACAAACCCATAATTTGCTTCAGAAGTCCTTTATTACAGCTATATTTTACACCTTTTATTCACCTTTATTCACCTTTTTGCATGAACAATCCCTTTAAGCATTAAACACGTAAAGCATTAAAGGGACAGTTCAGTTCGGTAACCAAACAGTTGATGTTTCCCATTGAGTTTTTTTTTTTTTTTAAATGTGTCCCGTCAACTGTTTGTTTACCAACATTCTTCAAATGATCTTCTTTTGTGTTCAGCAGAAGAAAGAAATTCATACAGGTTTGGAATGACATGAGGGTCATTCAAATAATGACAGTATTTTCATTTTTGGGTGAATTATCCCTTTAAACACATTTCTTACCTATTCAACTTTTTTTGAACTTAATATAAAATGCATGATGAAAATTTGTGTAATATATCACAACAAAATAAAACAACTTGAATTATTCTGTTTATACGTTAACTCCTACTCTCCCACGTCCCACCATATCTAGATTTAAAATGAATCACGATGACTTGTCACCCTGGGTCACATGACCATAAACGTTTAAATTACTTTCTTGAAGTGACCATTGCATGTTCTTTTGTGGAAGGGCCCTTCGTGAAGGGATTCAGTTGTTCACTTTGGTTTGGAAAACCCCTAAAAATGGTGTTGCCCTTCAAGGGTGCACGAACGCCGTTTGGAATTCACCCTTGACCACGTAACAACCATCCAGAAGACCATAGCAACCACATAGCAATCTGACAACTCAAGAGCAACTCAAGAGTTTTACGTGGGTTACATGGGTTTAGAAACAATTTTCACTCAGAAATCGCAAAGTAATGGCAAGTAACACGTTGAATAAAATGTGAAATTTTGAAGTAGAAAGGCTGAAATGTACATGATTTTGAATTAATTTCACTGGACGAAGATCAATGTGCAGTTTAAAATTGTAGTTCATATATGTTCAACATTAAGTTCTTAAAATGGACCTCTTCCTGGTGCAGCGCTTTCCGGCAGATCTATAAATATTGTCTTAGGTTTGGCCACTCTGCACAGTAAGTCCCTTTTTCTCCCCTCAGCTAGTTTTGGACAGCAGACGTATTACTTTGCGCTCAGCCTTGGCAACCAAATCCAATAATATGTGGGCAGGCCAGAATTGTGGCCTGGGTCGATGTGCTGTAAGAGCTGTGTGGTTTTGGACTAAAGTTGTCTGAAGTTTTCTTTGCCTTTGGTCTCTTTTGACTCTCTCAGGGCGGCTGTTATTATTGCTCATGTGCTTCTTGGTCTTTGGGTTCAATTGACAGACAGTTCACTCTGTGAATTGGTTACTTTACATGTAATTTGCTTGGCTGCTCGGACTCTGGATCTGATCCAGAACTGTTGGCCATAGCCGCACAACTGCCATTACAAGTGGCCAGCTCTTTTAGCTCAAATGGTTTAGACTGAACAGACAAACTACATTGTTGTGTAGAAGTGAACAGGTTTTGGTGTTTGTTTTCTCACTATTTTCATCTATTCAAGTTTATGTAGTCTTGAGTGATAACTTTTAAAGGGTACATAACACACAGTTTCTGTCTCATGTTAATCTTGAGTGCCTATAGAGTAGTTTTGCATCATTCGTATCTCTGAAGAGTCTTTAGTTTGATCATATTTATAAAAGACATACATACATACATACATACGTCCAACTCGTTTTTTGAAATGTTGGCCATGTTTAGCATGAGAATCCAACTCTCTAACAGTGTAAATGTTAGAACAGTGTACAAATACAGTTATTGGGACTGCTCCTTGTTATATTTCTCTTTCACTATAGGGCTTGTGAATAGTTTTAATCTATTTATTCATTTTACAGAATCATAACTCTTTAAATAAACTTTAGTTCTCTGTAAAGCTTTCCCTTATGCCGAGTTCACACTGCCCGGTTTTATCCCCGATTTTGACTCGCTGACAGGCAGTGTTGGGGGTAACGCATTACAAGTAACTTGAGTTACGTAATAATATTATTTTTTCCAAGTAACTAGTAAAGCAATGCTTTTCAAATTTACAACAAAATATCTGAGTTACTTTAGTTTGACTGACAGCTCTCCTGCCCCCATGTTGAGAAAAATAGGTGCAGAGGCGTTGTGTGTAAACATGATGGTTATTGTAGTTCCAGACTAAATGTGAGCATTTATTCATCTCACTTTCACAATAAAGATTCTGTACTCCTCAAAATGCAAAATCAGAGTACTATGCAAATCTCCAATAATTAAATGTTAAATAAAACACCTATTTTTATGCATAATCTGCCTTTATATTTAATTTACCAAAATCTTGCTGCTGAACTTTGATGATGAAAATTACTAGATTTTTTTGTTTTTATTGGTAAAACTTTTTTCTCCTGCATCCTATTCTTCCATTATCCAGAATGGCAGCAGAGCTGCGCCCTCTACTGTTCATGCGCGAATTTGCATTTTAACCTCAGCCTGGGGCTTATTATTTCAATTTTGGTATGAAGAGGTCTTTACCGTTGCACAAAAATAAAACTTTTTTGTTATAAACAAAAACAAAAACAAAAACAAAAACAAGCCCAGCCCAGGTGAGAAAAAGTAACGCAAAAGTAACGTAACGCATTACTTTTCTTAAAAAGTAACTAAGTAACTCAATTAGTTACTTTTTAAGGGAGTAACACAATATTGTAATGCATTACTTTTCAAAGTAACTTTCCCCAACACTGCTGACAGGTTTTGCGAAATCGCAGACAAATGCCCGAAATCATAGACAAATCGGTGCTCGTGCACGTGAGTGACAATCACGCAGTGTGAATGATCTAAGACGCAATCTGAGAGAATCACTGATGAGTCGCTGACGCTCATGAGATATTTGGCATACTAAATATCTGGACCTGTCGGCGATTCAAAATCCTGCTGTGTGAAATGTGTTTTGACTGAAAATTACTTCGGCGATGATCTACAGCCAATGAGAGAGCAAGATACAGGGCAGCTGGAGGTTCGCAGAGGAGTTATGGACCAGAATATTAGTATTTTAATAGATATTTTTACAAATCTATCAAACAGAAACAAAGCACAAACATTTACTTGACCAGCTGCAATAGCAGCACATTGCAAAATGATTTATTTACCTCAAACTCTCTTTGCAGAACACAATCCTTGCTGTCTCCCCAACCATTTCCTCCGCCATAATCTTTTTCTTTTTCTCCTTTTTGCTGAAAATCAGCGTACATACAATTTAGACTGCAAGTTTCTGCACTGCAGTCTATATTTTTAATAACAATTCCAGTCTCGCGCGAGAACTCCAGTCTGACACACGTGTGATCTCATGTTGTTTCCTTCATTTAAATGTGAAATTTTAAATTATTTAAAGAGAACTTTTTTACATTTTCAACTTTTTTTAGTGTGTGGTGATGCTGTTTAACCATGAAAAAGAGCTCACATTTTAAATGCTTAATTTAGCTTTTTTCCAGATGTAATGTCATTTAAAATATGTAAACTACATACACTTATACATACACATACACTACATACACATACACTTATTTAAATGATACATTTTGTATACATACATTGTTGTGTGTGTGGTTTTCGTGACCTGTGGCAAACACGCAACCCTCTTACCTCTTCTGGTTCAGGTCCTCTCCACTTTACACTCTGTTCTATTGTTCTTCTCGTCATCTGCCAGCAATTACATTCGTTTATCTCCCTTTCCTCTCTTTCATCTGATCACTCGCTTGCTAAAGACTCACCAGCTGGGCTGCAGCAGAGGGCGGGAGGTGTGCGTGCGAAGCCCGGGCCGTGGAGCCCCGTTTCGTGTTAGGACAAATGAAGAGCGCAATCTGCGGAGAGGGTTTGGCAGTGGCCCCTACGTCTGAAAGTCATTGCATTGTGGAATTGTTCCCTCATCTCTGTCTCTCTAGGGCGGTCTTATCTCCATCCAAGTCTCCCGCTGCCTGGAGAGCAGAAATGAGCTCCACACGCGGACATGTCACTGCTCATAAAGCCCACAGTACATTAAACCCGTTGTGCTTCTCTAACGACTGGTAACAGCCGACAAACGCTTGCCTAACCTCTCTGAGAGCTGTGCTTAACATATCCCTACGGATGATGGGGCAGAGTCTCCCAAATCTGCACATCTTGTTCTTCAGTGCTTTTGAAAGGCCTTCTTTGCCTTGTTGTGGATTATATCTCCCTGGAATGCCATCATATTTTGTCTTTCTCAAAGTAATAGCAGCTGTGGTACATCCAAAAGGTTATTTTGTGTAGAGTTGTTTTGTGGACCGACACAGGTGGGAACCTTGGATTAAAGGGGACATTTCTGATATGATTTTATGTGATAATGGACTTTTATCTGCCATCTTTGACACATCAAAACTAGTGATGCACAGATTTATTTTTGTACTACTGAGCGATTACATGATACATTGCAGTAATTTGTACTGTTTCTTTTAGCATACCTTCTGTTGCTCAATTAGGATTATTTCATACTATAACTAGTAGTAATGAGAAAAATATGATCAGTTTACATGCACACTCTGCGCTGCTGCTTTAAAGGAGTCATGAACTGCATTGTTTTATTGTTTTATAATGTTTCCTGGGGTGCACTTATAATGTTAGTCGGAATTTTACACCAAAAATTTTCATAATTTAGAAATAAAAGGTATTTTTCTTAACATGATTTAAGCCTTTGATTTGAATGATCTGTTTGAAGGTGCGTGTCTGCTGTCTGCAGTGTAAACGCCAACTGCTGTGATTGTCTGTGAGACTTCAGTGTAAACGCCCACTGCTGTGATTGGCTGCTGTGAGACTTCAGTGTAAACGCCCACTGCGGTGATTGTCTGCTGTGAGACTTCAGTGTAAACGCCCACTGCTGTGATTGGCTGCTGTGAGACTTCAGTGTAAACGCCCACTGCTGTGATTGGCTGCTCTGAGACTTCAGTGTAAACGCCCACTGCTGTGATTGGCTGCTGTGAGACTTCAGTGTAAACGCCCACTGCTGTGATTGGCTGCTGTGAGACTTCAGTGTAAACGCCCACTTCTGTGATTGGCTGCTGTGAGACTTCAGTGTAAACGCCCACATCTAACATCTTTGCATATTAAATAGCTAAGTATTACAAGTTTAAAGGTGCACTGTGTAAATTTTAGCGGCATCTAGTTGTGAGGTTGTGAATTTCAACCGTCTACCGCTCACCGCTCCCTTTCAAAGCATGTAGAGAAGCTATGGTGGCTGAGACAGCAGAGAGTAGCTAGCTAGCATTCTGTAGAGCAGTTTGTCCCTTTAGGGCTACTGTAGAAACATAGCAGTGCAAAATGGTGACTTCACTGTAAGGGGACCCGCGGCATATGTAGATAGAAATGGCTCATTCTAAAGGAAATAAAAACATAACAGTTCATTATGTAAGGTCTTTATACTCCACTGAAAACATGTATATTATATTGCATTTCTGTTAATAGATCCTCATAAATACTACACACTGCACCTTTTACTCTCTCGAAAACTTTTTGCTCGTTTCTACTATTACAGCTCTCAAGGTTAACTAATTGTGAAAAGTGTTGATTATAGCATTATATTTAGATCTATGGCATTATATTTAGATTGTGGCATGAAAGGTTGTAGTGATGAACATCGTAGCCGATCACAGACATGTTGAGCTCATGAATGCTGTGATCTCGTCATTGCAACTCGATTTCTGCACACTAATGAATGTTTTCATCATAACTAACAGTGCAAACACAATGTGAATAAGAGATTTGTTGATTATTAAGGGGAGTTTTAACTCAGTCACTGGTGAACTCGCACTGTTTGATTGACAGCTCCAGCGATTGTAAAAGGAGCCGTTCTTTGATCGCTTTCTATATATTATTTAATCACAGTTTAAATAACAGATTATTTTTATCCTACTATGATAAACAATGTGAAGTTGGTTAATCAAAATGAACATCAATTAAATTTTTTTTAAATGAAACTGTTTTGGTCAGTGATTTCAGCCCTCCAAAGTTAATTTTTAGGTTTCATCCGAAACGGAAATAAATGTTCGGCGGAATATTTTGTTTGCTAAAATTTCAGTGCATCGTTAATCAGAATCCATATTTCAAATGCAAATTGTACATTAGTGGTGATTTATACAGACTTGAATGGAAAAATGTCATAGGTTTTTATTAAAGTAACAGCCTGAGCCATATCTAATGACTTATAATGGCAACTTTCTTCTCACTTTTGTCTTCTTTCTCTCTCTTTTCTTTCACTCTTTTCCTCTCTTTCATTTGCATAATGCAAGTTCTCTTAAATTTGAAACATAAAATCTTAGGAGATTGAATGTAGCACTAAAAGCATTTGTGTAAGCGAAGGTCTTTCTCATTCTGTGGTTCTCTCTCAGCGTCTGGCGTCTGGTTAAATGGATAATTTGCAAGATTTAAAAGGTCTGTAGGGGTGTAGCTCAGGAGTGCCAGGGGAGCTGCAGTGGGATGGCCTGTCGTTCTGTTAGCATGCCCAGGGCAGGGCCTTGGGGGTCAGGCAGACCGTCTCTCAATGGCACCCAGAGCTGTTGATTACTGGAGCTGCGGCAGTGAGCTCACAGCTGAGGATGCGGCTTCCTGCTGGTCCGCTAAGCCTGAGGCGCTTACCCTCAAGCACAAAAGATACTATGTGCTGTATGTGTGTGTTGCTGCGTGGATGTGCGTGTGTCAGTGTGAACACTTCGCTTTCCTCTACACTTCACTGTCTAAAAAGGAAAACTAGAGTCGCTGTTTGTGTCACTGTTTATCCTAATCATACTATTGAATATTTGAATTGTACAGTATTATAATTTCTAAATGAACTAGCATGAGCCATGAGTGACTGACTTGTTTTTGAATTGTACATTGAGTGTACATTTGAGTGTACATTGTGAGTGCGTTTTTCAACCTTAGTCAAAGTTTGCACTAAAAATAATGTAAATATCTTGTAAATACACTACGTTACGTGCGCTAAAACTCACAATCAAAAGGTTTGGGGTCGGTAAGATTTTTTTGTGTTTTTGAAAGAAATCTCTTATGCTCACCAAGTCAGCATTTATTTGATAAAAAATACAGTAAAAACTGTAACATTGTGACATTTTCTGCATCAGACATGTCTTCAGTGTCACATGATCCTTCAGAAATCATTCTAATATACCATTTTCGTGTGCAATAAACAATTCTCATTATTATCGCTGTTGAAAACAGTTGTGCTGCTTAATATTTTTATTCAACTTTTGATCAATTGAATTCATGCTTGCTGAATAAAATTATTAATTTCTTTTAAAAAAATGACACCGCCATCTTTAGAGAATGAGACAGACATAATTTTGAGATCACTTTTCTAACCAAAAACTTGCTATAGTTAATATACAGTAGTGAATAGTAACATTGTTAAACGGAAACCTTTGCTTTTATGATGCTACATATGATGTACCATTAATACTTAATATTATGTAAATGACCTCTGTTATGATTAACTAGCCTCTGTGCACCAGCGTAGTTGTGTCATAGCGGTTCCAGATGGCACTTTTTTTGCAGCCAAACAATGCATTCAACTTTTTTTATTCCAGAAAAGCAAGAAGTTATTGTGGCCATTTTGAAGCACAAGCAGTTCCTCGCAGCCACTGATTTCAGGCTTGCATTAGATCATTATACATTTTCTGCTGTTTATCTGGATAACAATAGCTGTTGACAGAACAAAAGACAATACTATTATAAACATGTTAACAAGATGAGTGCTTCCAGAGTCTTAGTACACAACAGGCACTTCTTGTGTAATTATTTTGTCCTAGCTGTGTTTATTTCTCTGTCGTTCTCTGCTTTAAACTCAGATGCCTGTGTGTCTCTTTCTAATGGGCACCAGAACATCTCTCTAATTTTATTTATTTACTGTTTTTCTCTTGTCTTTTTGTGTTTTGTCCATGAGGTGCACAGTGAAGTGGAGCGTGTGTGTGTTTGTGGGTGTTGATGTGAGCATGCAGATGCCCTGTCACTAAGGATTACCATGGCGATGGGTCTCGGTGCACAACATGGGATGGATCAGCAGCTAAAACAGCCCTGGGGCTTGTGGGTGTCCCAAATCTGTTATTAATTTCTCCCTGTTTGTTGCTACATTTTCAGATGATGACCCTAGACTACCTTTCTTATTTCCACAAAAAGAGGTGTGTGTGTCTTTCGTAATCCAGGTTGATTTCACTGAAAATTGCGACTCTCTTATAATAGTTGTAAATAAATGCCAGTAATGTTTGATTGGCTTTTTTATTTGAAGCAGTAGTGGATTTGGCAGCATGTGTGAGATTGATATGGTTATCTGCCAAATGTAGTTATTCTTTTGATTCTGGTTGGCATGTGTTTAGATTCAAATGCGCTGTTGGAGAAACATAATTATTATATTGTGTGTACTTGTGTGCGTATGTGTCTGTGTGTGTTGCTTAGTTTTAAATACGAAAGTTTCTTTACCACAGTTACTATGTGTTTATAAAATATTTCAGTCAATGCTACTCACTTATATTTTAGTAATGAAAATCACACATAAACAGAAAAGATTGGTTTATTTGTTTTTGTAGTTCATGCAATTAGGTTTTTTTGTGATTTGATGATTGTTTTAGGATAGACATATGCTGTATATATAATTAAATGAAGTCATTTGCTAAATAGAGATGATGTGATGTAACATTTTTCCAACGAATGGCACAGTTGCTGGTGTGGTCAATTCCTGTGATCCTGCAGTCTGGATTTGTTTTGTTTATCTTTATGTTTGATGTGAAGTGGATTGGAGTGTTTGAGGAGAGTAGACATTATCTGCCAGATGTGTTCACATTAGTCAAGCTGGAACTTAAAGAGGTCATACAATATTTAAATTGTAAAAAAAAAAAATTGCAATACAAGTTTGATTTACTATGTTGGCACAATCTAACATCTCTACTCCCTTTCACCCTGAGCATTTATAAAAGCTAAGCTGCAAATATAGGGTATTTAGAAATAGCGATGTTGATATCACAATGATGAATTGAGAAATCAACTTTCCTTTGAGCCTTTGATATATAAAAGTTCATCGTGATATAAGAATATCCTGTAAGTTTCAGAGCTGAAAACGTCCATTTTTGTCAAAGAAAACCTTTTATTGACACCAGGCCCAGAAAACGATCGATCTCAAAATATGTCAACCACTGACATAATAGAACGCAGAAGCGCCGCCTCAAGCACCGCCCACCGACTCGTGGAGCTAAACGGGTCGCGCTACCGAGCAATAAACATGATGGTTCCAGCTCACGTGCGTAAGACATTGCGGATGATACAATCCTCTATTTGAAGTGTCATTGCTTCATTCGTGATCATACTCTGAGTTAACGTTATGGGCCAGGGCTCAGACTTGACTTTTTTAAAAGCCCAACGTCCCCAGGGCTATGTTTTTCAGCCTGCCGACGGGCTATCTTAAATAGTGAAATAACATTCTTTCTTGTGTGCGCGCACTTGTGTGTGTGCACTTTTGAAGCTCATTAAATATACAAATCTTATCCAATCCTAGCCGTGGGCATTTACTTCCAAGTCTTCAGTGCGGCACGCCCATCAAAACCGACCGTTTCTTCAGAGAGCCAAGGCAGAAAATAGCCTATTACTTATTCATTATGATGTTTCTGAATGTAAAAACCACGCGAAAGTCATAAGTTGACCTCAGACAACAGTTGTATAAATATATTTAAAAAAGTATATATAAAAAAAAGCCAGTTCATGACACCTTTAACATATTACTATCTACGTTTACATAAAAACGATTTAGTATTCAGCAATTTGGTGAAGGTGGCATTTTGCATGCAAATAGGTTAGCCAAATCATAACAGAGGTCATTTACAGAAATGTGGATACGACACGAAGCAGATCCACGCCAGCACAGTGACTCAGATCTGTGCCTTTTACTGGAAAATGTTACATTACATCATTCAGGTTTATTTAACGAATGACTTCATTTAAATGTATACAAGTTTGAGCAAACCCTGATGATTATCTTATCCAGTGTGATTTGAGAATGCTATAAAAATCAGCGTGTGCTTCAGTGGATAAAAGTAATCTGACACTTACAAGTGTCATAAATGTCCCTATTTGATTAAAGGCATATGTGGTCCGAATTATTGGCACCCCTGGTAAATATAATCAAAGATGGCTGTATTAAATTTTTTTTTTGCATCTATTATATATAAAAAAGCAAAAATCTAGCCTTTCATTGAAGTAACTTATTTGAAAATGTATGTGAGGATTATGAAATGTTATGAAATTATTATGAAATATTATGAAAATTATTGGCACCCTTTATTCTAAACTTTTTGCAATATCCTTTTGCCAAGATAACAGCTCTGAGCTGTCACCCTGGTGTGCTACAAATTTTAATATTAATGGGAATATACTTCTGAATCAGAGATATTTTTCTAGGGGTGCCAATAATTGTGGCCAACGTGTTTTGGAGAAAAACATTTATTTCATAATGTGATTTACCCCCCACTTTCAATTCTTTTGCTTCAATGACAATGCAGATGTATTTTTACAGCCATCTTTGATCATATTTACCAGGGGTGCCAATCATTCTGACCACAACTCTATAGATTATACTTATTGATTTTACGCTTAAGTTTCTTTGTTAATGTATTTGGTTAAAATTTGATTTTGAATCTCAGATTTTCATTTTAGTCTCAAGACATTTGGACCCCACTAAACATTTTAGTTAGACAAGTGTCAATATATACTTTTAGCGATGCATCTGTGGAAATTGAGAGAAAGACACAGAGAGATGGACAGAGGGGTAGAAGATGCCAGAAGATAAAAGGTGGATGAGTGTGAAAAAAAGTCCAAACACAGACTGGAAAAAAGTACAGTAGCGGAATATGGCAGTAAAGTAACCGAATCAATCATTCAGAGACTTTTGGTCTTATAGTTTTTTTTAGAGGATTGTCAAGCTGTCATAAAACCATAAAGGACATCAAACAGATTGTTGGAAGCATAGAGTGGGGAATGAGAGACTGAAAAGAGGGAGGCTGGATATCCTCTGGCTCTCTGGCATGTGCCATCGCCGATGAACACAGCTGAAACGTATTTGAAGAGCTGGGCTGACATCCTGCCAAGAGAATGAGAGAGAGAGAGGCACAAGCAGAAACCCAAGTGAGAGAGGGAGAGAGAGAGAGCGGGATAGAGAGCAGGACGGAAAGAAGCACAAGCAGACAGAGGGATTGAGCTTTGGTGAAGCAGACCGACTGCATTCAGATCTCCATCCTCTGGCATTTTGCACTGATACCGGACCTCTCACCCCGTCTGACCTGTACCCGCTGCCCCAGGCACAAGACACGCTCCGGGCCAACAGCCGACACCATGATCAAGTCCAGCTGGTTCTATGTCAAGTTCAAATATAATGAGAAGGTGAGTCAGAACAGTGTCTGTTTTAACTCCGATTTTTCCTCGTTCAGTCTCCGGTCTGGTGTTTAACTGGGTTCACAGCCTCTGTCTTCCCGAGACACGCTGGTCCTGTAATCTTAAACCCGGCATTGATCTGTTGATAACTGTGATGGTGGTATATTGATAGCTGTGTGTGTGTGTGTGTGTGTGTGTGTGTGTGTGTGTGTGTGTGTGTGTGTGTGTGTGTGTGTGTGTGTGTGTGTGTGTGTGTGTGTGTGTGTGTGTGTGTGTGTATGCATGTGTGTGAGAGTCTGAAATCCCTCTCATGCATTTTGTAATAATCATGCCTGCGTTTTGAAGCATTGAATGTTTAATTGAGCTTGACTCTGCCCAGGTTTAAATTTTTATTCAAACAAGTTTTCCACTTTTCAGAGCTTCCCTTATGCATTATTTGACATCACTATTGCTGTTATTGGTGTTATTAACAGAAATCAGCTGAGACTGAGCCAGATGGTAACATTCATGCAGATGTGATTTGTGTGTGTGTGTGTGAGAGAGAGAGATAGAGAGAGAGAGAAGAGTGTGTGTCTGAATCAGGTCATGCCCCTGTCCTGTTCTGTTCTGTCAGCTGTGTTAAACTTTAATGGAGGCTGATATTCTATTCTTCAGAGAGGGAGAGAAAGTGATAGATGGTGTTACTGTGAAAAATAAGATCTAGACCTGGTTTGCATGTTTTGTCAGTTACTTAAATGGTCAATGTGGGAAAAAAAAACATCCGTCCATCTGTCATTCAGTTATTGGATTGTAGCTCATAAAATCTATTGGATTGCAAAACCTTATCAAAGGTCACATGTCCATATGATCAGCACTGTGAAATATGAACTTGATCCAGTTACCCACAGACCTGATGCATTACACTGAACTGAAGGTCAAACAGGGATGATGGTGCCTAATGGTCAAGGAGCTCAGTTGTCTACACAAAGGTCCCAGGGCCAATCTAGAAGCTGCAGAACTAGGACAGGAAATCACTCACCTTGCTTAGTGTTCTAGGGGAACTATTTCTGTACCTTATTTTCTGTAAAATGTCAAGAATATATTTTCAATTAAATACCTAAATTGATTGATTAGGGAGTGTGAGTGAAATGTGATATTTGCAGACTAACATCATTATTTAAGTTGTAGATAAATAAAAAAATTCTGTTTTCAAACATTTTTATGATTTTGAACATGTAGTTAGTCTTTATTTTACAAAGATATCTAGTAGATAGTAGAAGTAAAAGTTAGATCTTGCAAAAGTAGCACTGTATTATCAACAACCTTGCTCTCTAAATATCCACTTTCAAAAACAACCAGTATTAGTTCATATAACTATTGGCAGAAGTACCCTCTTTTTGGTTTTCACAGCGCAGGAACTGAGAACGATTTTAGTTATAGGAACGCCTTTTGGGGGGACTAAATTAACCCCTACTATAGGGTCTAACACAGCACAATAGGACCTACCTGTGACGTTACAGTGCGTTGATTGGCCGAACACATGCCATACGAAACACCAGCACCCGCCTTCATAAAAAGCCATGTAAACACAGTTTACATATACTTACTCCACAAACTTGTGTTCTTTTCTCAGCCTCGATGAGATGTAGCTAGAGGTCGACCGATTCATCGGTTTTGCCAATAAATTACACTGTTATACGCTAGGGGGCGCTATGACACATCTTCTGAAAGAGTACTGAATCTCCTGATCAAAACACATGCCAAGAAGTTGCAGAAACAATCAATATCATATGTAAAATTACGTGATCATCAACATTAAACAGCATAGAAATCATATAAATACTCCATCTGTGTTTTGATCATCAATCTGAATCCGATCCTGATGTAGTCTTTGACTCGGACAAAATGTTACTTTTTTATGAAACTTACCCATATTCAAGTGTTGATTTAAAAAAAAAGAATGCATGAAGCTAGAATAAAACGTTTTTTTTTTTGTTTTAAAGCCGAGGGTCTTCTTTTGATATATTGCATATTCTGAGGGCCATGAATTTTTTGTGGGGAAAAAAAATCAAAAACACTGGTGGCGGCTGGCAACTTAAAAAAAAAAAAAAAAAAAAAAAAAAAAACGCTGGCTGGGAAAGTGTTTAAGTTTAATCATTATATTGTTCCATGTTAGTTCATGTTAATTTCAACGTTTACTACATACATTTAAGTTTAGTTAATGCACTATAGTTACTAACACCAATGAAAAATAGTTTTAACAAATACTAATAAACGCTGTAAAATATTTCATGGTTAGTTCATAAAAGCTAATGCATTAACTAATGTTAACAAATGGTAGCTAATTATGAAGTGTTATAAAATGTACATGACGTTTATAGGTTATAGCTAAACACAAACACACACACATTTGACCTGTATATATTTATATTTACATATTTCGTTCAAAAGTTCAATATATTTTCATGCATCAGTCAATACTGTTTATTTTTGTAAAAAAGTTCAGCACTTGTTTTGATTCAGAATAATTTTTTAAAACTATCGGTTAATTAATCGGCTATTGGTAGGTACTATACACTGTCGGCATCGCTTCAGAGTTCCTACTGACGGTGCGAATGCAACCAGGAAAATGACCCTAGACGTAGGGGAACATTTAGTTCTCAAGAGGAGAACAAGAGGAGAAAAGCTCCTTTTGCAAATCATGGTAGCTGTAATGGAAGTGAATTGGTGTGCACATTGAGGGGTGGGTGTATCTGTCTGACGTGACAGTGAACCATGAGAAGTGCGGTCTGTGAGTGTCAGAGAGAAATACTGTTTGCTGTCTGTTTTATTTGACAGTGTCAGCCCCATATTGCTCTGTTCAAGACACTGTTATTCACACAGGCCGTCCATTTTATGTGAAGCCTGTATATTTCTCTCTCTCTCCAGCTCTTGTCTTTCTGCTCCTCTCATTC
Organism: Gobio gobio; assembly: GCF_949357685.1. Lineage (NCBI taxonomy): Eukaryota > Metazoa > Chordata > Actinopteri > Cypriniformes > Gobionidae > Gobio > Gobio gobio. Next base: position 8,030,206 of record NC_137118.1, read on the forward strand.
TAATGCCCAAGTGTGCTCATATGACATGTGAACCGCTATAATTTAACACAGCACCTAACAGTGCTCATAACTCAGTGTGTGTGAGTGCTAGACAGACAGGGGAGAGAGGGTTTGAAATGAAAGAGAGATGGGGTTCATACTCTGGACAGGAGAGCGGATGAGAGAAGGGAACCATGACAACCGCCTGACTGCTCTGCTCCCTGGTGTGGGAAAGTAGAGATTGAGAGAACGCTTTTGATTCAGGCCATGAAACAAGCACGAGAGGGTGAAGAGTAAAAATATTCAATTCACAGCTGATTAACAGAGCAATGGATGAGGACTGAGAGAGATGAACTGAGAAATGTGGGTAGCAGACCAGTGAATGACTAATTGAGCTTTGAACAAGTCAGAGATGTGAGGGTTCTGTGTGTGTGAGAGAAGGCTGATACTGCACTTTCAGGGTTTGAATCTTCTCAGAAATCCCTCTCTAGAATAGAGATCTAAAATGAGAAAAAAAAAGTTCCTGTTACAGGGGTGTATGGTTATAGTAGTTTTTCATTTTCTCATTTTTTATTCATTTTCATGCTATCATTTTTTTTAAAATAATACTAAAACTACAACCACTGGTGGTATCGTTCAAAACTACACAGTTAAAACATTTTTTAACAATTTTCATGCAATTGACCGGTAAGAATTGCTGCCCCACCAACACAGATGAGCCAATGGCAGTTGAGTATCAGTTACTCGGGGACCGGAACTCAGACGTCTTTAGGTTTTAGCGCCATAGAGAAACATTGAAAAATCCAAAGCTCTCATCGGTGTGATGGTGTTTATGCCACAAAACTGGTAAAACGATGTGTCTGTGGTACTGTAACACTGATTCCAGGTATCCTGAGAGGATTTTCTCGTTGACATACCCTCATTAAGTTACGACTAAAGTTAGTCAGTCCCTGCTAACATACAAACCAAAATAGCTTACATTATCTGTTTTACTAAGGAGGGACTCTTCTTTTGATGGTTATTATAGTCTACGGAGCAATGCGGGTAGTTTAGGGTGAGCTCGGTTTATCAGAGTTGTTTTTCAGATACAAAGTTTACAGTTTATTAGCACCCCCGGAAAGGCATAAGGTCTGTAATGTTTGTTTACTGTTAGTTGTGAGTGTTTTTGTATAATTTGCTGTGTATGTTAATGATAATGCAACGCAGAGAGAGAGTTTGTGAATGAGATGTAAATGCGCTCTTTTTATGCTTTCTTTGTTCAGCTCTTACTGTGATTTTTTGTGATAAGTGAAAAGGACGCAATAAACTTCATAAACATCAGTAAAGTTTGGCCATCATTCGGACGGGGTCCTCTACTTTCTGTGTCCAAAAACAACTTGGGATAAGGTTTCACACTGACAGCTGTCACTGTAAGACAGTTAGCGACATAACAGGTTAAATAAAAATATAATAAATATGTAATATAGTGCATATATTTAACTTTTTTTCTAGCTAACTAACAAGCTACGAACATTGAATGGCTTTCCGGAGGTAAATGTGGGGTTACATGACATTGTTTACAAGCTGACGTCTTTCCGCGGTTGAAACACCAATTGAGCGATTACATTAAGACATGATACATTTCAGTTTCTTTCAACATTCCTTCTGATGATCATTTATGTTTATTTCATGCTATAACTAGTAGTAAAGAGGAAGAGATGAGCAGTTCACGGTGGCCTCCATTACCCTTTCACCACTGTCTGGATCAAAGAGGTTCGACTGACGGCAGGCGTCCGAGTGTTAAGTCTAAAGGCAGAGTAACTCTAGAGCCGCAGGTTCAGCCCTGTTGACCAGAATGCCACTGATTTACCCCCCTTCTGACATGTGTGGGTTAAAGACAGGCAAAAGAGAGGTCTGGAACAATCCACCCTTCTTTAAACAAGTATAAAAACAAACAGGGAAAATAAGATATTGTGAATTTCTCATGGGTTGTGCACTGCACTATGTTTTGGTTTAATTGCATCAGAATGCTTTTGTTGTTTTAGTTGCGGGCTGGAAAATTGTGAATTGTAAACGGCTCTCACAGAGAAGCATGCAGAGATAATTTTAGTGATTATGGGCTGCTTTTATTCTACCCCAGCTCTATGACCAGTTCATTGCTCTGCTGTTGATGGAAGCCATGTTAGGCTGGTTTAATCGAGATGGGTGGTCTGCTTCTAATGGTCATGCTTTCTGTCCGGGTGGTAGCTTGGATTTGTAGGCTACACCCTGTGAATACATATTTCTTATCCATCCATCCATCTGATGATTTTCCTGTCTGTCTGTCCATCTGTCCATCCATCCATCCATCTGATGATTTACCTGTCTGTCTGTCTGTCCATCCATCCATCCATCCATCCATCCATCCATCCATCCATCCATCCATCCATCCATCCATCCATCCATCCATCCATCTGATGATTTACCTGTCTGTCTGTCCATCCAGCTGATGATTTGCCTGTCTGTCTGTCTGTCTGTCCGTCCATCCGTCATTCCGTCCATCCATCCTTCCATCCATCCATCCATCCATCCATCCATCGATCCATCCATCCATCCATCCATCCATCCATCTGATGATTTGCCTGCCTGCCTGTCTGTCTGTCTGTCCATCCGTCTGCCCATCCATCTGATGATTTGCCTGTCTGTCTGTCCATCCATCCATCCATCCATCCATCCATCCATCCATCCATCCATCCATCCATCCATCCATCCATCCATCCATCCATCCATCCATCCATCCATCCATCCATCTGATGATTTACCTGTCCATCCATCCATCCGATGATTTGCCTGTCTATCTGTCCATCAGTCCATCCATCCATCTGATGATTTACCTGTCTGTCTGTCCATCCAGCTGATGATTTGCCTCTGTCTGTCTGTCTGTCTGTCTGTCTGTCCGTCCGTCCATCCATCCATCCATCCATCCATCCATCTGATGATTTGCCTGTCTGTCTGTCTGTCTGTCTGTCTGTCTGTCCATCATCCATCCATCCATCTGATGATTGGCCTGTCTGTCCGTCCATCCATCTGATGATTTGCCTGTCTGTCTGTCCATCCATCCATCCATCCATCTATCCCTCAATCCACCCCATCATTTTTGCAATTCTTCACACACGAACAGTTTTGCAATAGTGAGAGTTAGTGTAGTAGTGTAGTCTAATTCTTAATGGATGTATTTAGAGGGAATAAGACTTTTTTGTCCCTACATTCCTGTGTTATGAACTGTGTTCACCCTCATTTTGTGCAGGTGCTGTAAGGCTAGTGTACCTGTACTTGTCAAATTCACTCGCTGCATTTCTACAGAAAAGAATTGCTCTCTTTTTATGTCACATACTGTAAGCAATTCCATGTTTACAGTACATTTAATTGCCACTGTTAATTAACAAACGAAAAACAAATTACGGCAAATAATTGATTATAATTGAAGCTTTGAATTTATACACACTGTTGTGGCATACAGTGACACAACCTAATCTTTAGCTCTTTCTCACGCTGGCCCCTGGCCATCTTTATTGTTGAGCTCTTTGTTCTAGCACTAATGTTCCTTTTGTTGAAGATAACATTCTGTAACTCTTTAGGAAAGTTAGTGTCAGATGAAGAGATGAAGGGAAAGTTGAACAGAGAGAGAGAGAGAGAGCGAGATAGAGTTTGTATCAAAGAGAAGCAGCCATCTGTGTGAGTGAGCAGCAAACAGCTGGTCGAGGGGATGCAAGATGTCTGTACCAAGACTGACAAGATGGGGGATGACAGGAAACAGATTTCCTCCCGCTTTTTCCCACTCTCTGAGCAAGGCAAGCGGGCAGCCCGTGTGCTGTGATGCTTCCCCAGCCTCCAGATGCTGCTGTCCTCCTGTGTGTGTGTATCTCAGAAATATGACACACTTTTACCCGCCCATCCACAGAAACTCACACTCATTTACATTATCATTACTTCATGTTTATGTCTTCAGAATGTCTGTGTGTTTTATACATTGAGCAGTTGTTCTTTTTATTTTGTTTTCAATGCTTTTCATATTCCACTTTCTATAAGTTTGCCTGGTTTCAAAAATAATAGACATTAGTTTGTTTCAGATTTCATCTCTGAAAATGGTCACACTGACATAGAAGCTGGGATCTAGCCTGCAACAAATCGGATTCGTTTTAGAGAATCAGTTCATCATCATCGATTCAGTTATTGTGATTATTTTTTTTTCTTGAAATATTTTCATTTTGTAGTTTTACTAGTTTATATAGTTGTTAGTTGTTTTTAGTGTATATTTTAGTTTAATTTACTTTGGTTAGTCCAACATTTTACCCATGCGCCTCACTTACTTACTTCCCAAAAAGTTCATAAAGTTGAGTGATTAACACATTTCAGATCAGTTTTCGACCAAGTCATTCAAAATAACTATGAAACAGATGTCACTAACTGGTGTAAAACTCTTGGTTGGTAGCACTTAAAGAGTTCACTCTTAATGTAGCCTTTCTGGCTGTTTCAAAACCTAGATATTTTCCTAGAAAGCATTTTTGGACTTGATAGGCCCAAAAATGTTGCTTGGCTTTTGATACAGCCTAAGACTGGCACATAATCTTCCCCCTCAAGGAGTACTGCTGTTTTTATTCTTTCCCTCTCTCCTTCCTTTTTTCCCTTCATTTCTCCCCCCCCCCTCTTATCCCACTCTCGATGTGATGAGAGGAAGATGCCTGGCAGCTGCTGAGGCAATGAAAGGTCACCCTGTCGTCGCGGCAACACGATAGCGAATGGGAGAAGCTGTCATCTTTCTGGCATTTTGATTGACAGGCTGCCTGGGTGACTTAAACTCTGTGGAGAAAAGGCCTGACAAGGCAGACCTGTCACTTTATTGGCCGCACAGAGCCTGTGCTGTGTGTGTGTGTGGATAAATGAGAATAGAGGAAACCGTGTAAGAGGTAAATTAAATTGGTTGGACAGAAGAGAGGATATAGATTCTGTATTCACGCTGAAAAAATTGCTTTGAAACAATTTTCAATCAGAAACTGCTAGTAAATTTCACAAACAGTTACAAAGAAATGGCAGGCCACAACACTATTTCCCTCAGTAAACGATGTTGACAATTACTTGCAATTTTACGTAGTGTAAAATTACCCTTGTTTTAGAACTTATATCTTGAAATAGCCTCACTTTTACCATTCTTTGCTTTGCTAGACTGCTGTTTCCTATCTTAATTGAGCTAATCAGCCAAATTAATTCAATGTGCTTTTTTCAATTGTAATTAAACGTGTAACTTCACCCATTTTCAACCCGCTTTGTATTGTTAAAATGTCAGCAGTGTATGTAAATTAACTGTGTTTGCTCGTTCTCCATGTTACCTGGATAGAGAAATTCATGTTTATACACTTTATTGCCAAAAGTATTGGGACACAACTCCAAATCATTAATTCAGGTGTTCCAATCACTTCCATGGCCACAGGTGTATAAAATCAAGTAATGATTTGTGTAAGAATGGGTCGCTGCAGAATCAATAGCTACAGACCTCCAATCTTCATGTGGCCTTCAGATGAGCTCAAGAACAGTGTGTAGAGCTTCATGGAATGGGTTTCAATGGCCGAGCAGCTCATCCAAGCCTTACATCACCAAGTGCAATGCAAAGCGTCGGATGCAGTGGGGTAAAGCACGCCGCCACTGGACTCTAGAGCAGTGGAGACGTATTCTCTGGAGTGATGAATCACGCTTCTCACTCTGGCAATCTGATGGACGAGTCTGGGTTGCCAGGAGAACGGTACTTGCCTGACTGTTTTTAGGGGTTGGGCTTGGCCCCTTAGTTCCAGTGAAAGGAACTCTTAATGCTTCAGCATACTAAGACATTTTGGACAATTTCATGCTCCCAACATCGTGGGAAGAGTTTGGGGATGGCCCCTTCCTGTTCCAACATGACTGCACACCAGTGCACAAAGCAAGGTCAGTAAAGACATGGATGAGTGAGTTTGGTGTGGAGGAACTTGACTGGCCTGCACAGAGTCCTGACCTCAACCCGACAGAACACCTTTGGGATGAATTGGAGCCGAGACTGCGAGCCAGGCCTTCTCGTCCAACAACAGTACCTGACCTCACAAATGCGCTTCTAGAAGAATGGTCAAACATTCACACTCCTAAACCTTGTGGAAAGCCTTCCCAGAAGAGCTGAAGCTGTTATAGCTGCAAAGGGTGGGACGACTCCATATTAAACCCTACGGATTAAGAATGGGATGTCATTAAAGTTCATATGCATGTAAAGGCAAGCGTCCAAAAACTACAGAATTATGCAAAAAGCTTTATCTCTGAAAAATGTTTTTGTGCTGTCTACTCCTCAAACAGCATGTTTGGTAAAAATGGAACACTACACTCTAAAAAAAAAAAGGTTCTATATTGCACCAAAAATGGTTCTTGGCTCGTAATCATAGGGGAACCTTTTTTAGTGCTATATAGCACCAATTTTGGTGCTTCAGTGGTTCTTCAGCGGTTCTTCAGAGGTTCTTCAGCGGTTCTTCAGAGGTTCTTCACCGGTTCTTTGACTAAGGTGCTATATAGCACCTCTGAAGAACCGCTGAAGAACCACTGAAGCACCAAAATTGGTGCTATATAGCACTAAAAAAGGTTCCCCTATGATTACGAGCCTTTTTTTTTTAGAGTGTATGGCAACAGTATTCTTACCTGTACACAATTGTGTTTTGCTTTGGGGGGTTAGAACGGCAGTTTATTTAAGTTTTCCCCACGGCTTGGCCTAAAGCACTGTTTCGTGGTCATCCGGTTTGAAATGATGACTACAAACGCAGAGGTTTTTTGCCACAGCATTCTCTCCGTATTTATGATTCTTTGCAGCCTTTAGCCACTGCCTACAACACGCTGGATCTCTACAAGAGTAACTCACTACTACACAATACTAGTCGACACATTATGACTAAAATTAGCTAAGAACTATTTCCTTCTAAAACAAGGTGGTATTTGACTGGTAAGCATATCTAAAGCAGACTGATGGGAGTGGCCTTGGACGGCAACATGCCCAGTGCATTATGGATATTGAGTTTTTTTACCTATTAAGAAAAAGGGAAGAAAACAGCCTTTTTCTCTATTATATCTAATCAGGTTCGTCTTTCTGCTTTATAGACAGCCAAGTTTTATTGAAAGCTCATTTTGCCAGCCACTTTAATGTGTTTATAAATTGTTTATTTATCAAATCAACTTGTGATTTAACAGTTTGAGAAGCACTAGACCACTCTGATGTCTCTATTGACCCGCTCATATACACAATCGCTTAGCAGACTACATAAACTCTCTTTATGTGTGTGCAGATGGAAAAAACTAAAGAGCGTCGGGCTTCATCGTCTACATGTTTTATTAATCATGGGAGCTGAAAGACCCTCAGTCTTCCTGTGATCTTTAATGCATGCACCAGATAACGTATTTACATGTTCTCATGCATTATTCATGTCCAGAGAGGAAGAGTAAGAAGAGTCTGGTTGAGGAGGACCCTCTGCCCACAGGCTCTTGTACTGTGTGTGTGTGTGTGTGTGTGTGTGTGTGTGTGTGTGTGTGTGTGTGTGTGTGTGTGTGTGTGTGTGTGTGTGTGTGTGTGTGTGTGTGTGTGTGTGTGTGTGTGTGTGTGTGTGTGTGTGTGTGTGTGTGTGTGTGTGTGTGTGTGTGTGTGTGTGTGTGTGTGTGTGTGTGTGTGTGTGTGTGTGTGTGTGTGTGAATACAGTACCTGCTGTAACGTTGTGCATGGCTTAGTCTTAAGAAAAGAGCAGGCGGATTTCATGTGTAGTAGGTGCAGTTTTTCACTGAATATAATTATCCGTATTATTTTCACACCTAGCTGAGCATTTACAGGTAAATGAGGATACATGTACACAGTTAGCCTCAAAGGATATGCTTAATTTTTCAACAAATACCTGCACCCTTTCCTGTTTTTTCCTCTATCTCCCTGTATTAAGTCTGCTCTGCAGTTTATCTGATTTTTCAGATCTGGAAATGAGACTGCTCTGGGATCTCATTTGCCTTCCCTGATGAACTTTTCAGGATTAGTAGAGCTGAATTAATTCAAGTTTGATTCACTGATAGATGTGATATCTTGGGGGATTTATATGACTTTTAAAAAATCAGCCATTTTTTAAATGTTTCTATCCCATCTGAAGTTGGATATAGCTTAAATAATACATGTGCTCTCTTTATCTGCTCTCTTTCAGTTTAATTCTTGGAATCAGTTTAATCGTCTACAGGATCAGAGTGTTCTTCAGTTTGCCAGCAGTGTGCAGTCATTTCTGTGTTAGTGCAATGTGATTTACTGTAATAATGAGGTCCTAACTGCACGGATCCCCTGAATACTGGCACAAAAATGAGTAATTAGAATTGCTTTGGTTACAATTTAATGAATTTAAGCACAAGGGCTGTTCAACCGCTGGAAACTCATGCTTCTATCTTTTAGTTTGTGCAAGTGGGTGCATCCCAGTTCACAGACTGTCAAGAAAGTCGTATGCTATGACCACATGGCATACTCATTTTGGTGAGTTGATGACATGTGCATCCATGATGATTTTTGTGTTAGTGTCAGACCATAACCGCTGGCACAGCAGAAGATAATTTTCATAATTTCCAGTCATAGAAAACTGGTAAGAAAAGTTTTCATTCTTTTTTGTGACACTAGCGAGATTGACACTATGTTTAGATTACACATTTTCACCTAGTTGATGAATGTTGAAGTGATAAGTTTAGCTACTTGCTAATGCTTAAATCAAGTATCAAGCTTGTATCAAGGTGCAATTGTATGACAATATAGACCGTTTGGGAGTAGACGTCACAGTTCACTTCACTGCAGTTGCGTGCGCAGAAAAATAGTGCTAACAGTGATCCACAGAATAAGAGAAAAATGTCTTATTGTTCCTTTGGATGTCAGGTTCGGAATGGAAAAAAAAAATGGACAGACTGGACTGATGAAACCTGCCATGATTAGTCTATTAAAGCTATGAATTTGATGTAATCAATAGGTCTACATCATATTCACATATTATGCACTTCATCAAGGGCATAATGTATTAGCCCTACAGTTACAGCATGAAATATTTAAACCTATAACATTTTATCTCACAATTCTGATTTTTTTTCCTTGCAATTCTGAGTTTATATCTCACAATTTCGAATTCAGGATCAATTACCTTTTTTATTCTTTTATTCTGTGGCTTCCATCTTTTCTTCCACCTGGAAGATTCCGCCCACAAAACAAGTCATCGCTGTTTGCAAACACCTAAATGGTCTATTAGTATAGTATGTCCCAGGTGTGTATATTGTCTTGCTACACACTCCTACATAGTATGGTTTTTATGAAGTGCATACTTTCAGTGCATATAGCATACACTACAATTCAAAAGTTTGGAGTCGGTAAGATTTTTTTAAGGTGTTTGGAAGGCGTCTCTTATGCTCATCAGAGCTGCATTTATTTGATCAAAAATGCAGTAAAATAGTAATACATGTGAACTAATAAAATTTTAACCAGTTTTTCTATTTATCTACTTATCGACTAACTGTTAGTCAACTAGAAGAGGCTTGGTCGACCAAAATTGTATTAGTCAGTCACAGAAAAAAAAATCTCCACAGGAAGTGGTGAAATCACGCAGGCTGTGACGGACAGATTGATAACGGCAGGATAACATTTGCCATCATTCATCGACCTCAGATATGACTTATCACCGAAACTCAGTGTAAACTTGCCTCACAGACATGAGAAATATATCTATAGAAAGCTTGAAATCGAATCCATATGAACGCGCATATATGTGCGTTCACTGAGCCAGCACCAGACTTCATCTCTACAGCAGAAAACATTATCAATTTTCACGACACACTCATAATCATTACATTTGCCCGTGCACTGTGGCAACCTTTATGCGTGCATTTGAGCGCTGATTAGAATGTGTATTATATATAGGCAATTAAAGGCTCATTGTTATGATTTATGGCTAATTAATATAAACGCACAATTAGTTGTCTAATCGCTTAAATGAACGACGACTAGAAAAATCTTTAGTCAAAAAAAGGCTATAAAAGAAAAATAGGGCAGCCCTATTATCTATATATCTGAATTTCCACATGATCCTTCAGAAATCATTCTAATACTCTGATTTGGTACTCGAGAAACATTTCTTATGATCATCAATGTTAAAAACAGTTGTGCTGCCTAATATTTGCTGGAAAACAAACTTTGATAAACTTCAAAAGAACAGCATTTATTTGAAATATATTAATTAGTAACATTATAGGTCTACTGTCACATTTTGATGCATCCTTGCTGAATTAAAGTATAAAAAAATTAGCTGACCTGAAATTTTTGATTGGTTGTGTGTATGCAGCCTTCACATTTGTATGTGAGAAAAGAATATGTTGGTGTGTGAGTAGCTGTCTGTGTGGTCATTGAAATAAAGCTTTGAAGTTTTGGACACTAAGAAACCTGGAAAGCTGATCTGCATTTCTGTAGAGCAGATGACTGAGCGTCTGGCTGTGATATAGCTAACGTATGCTGTGTGTGTGGTGCTGGACAGTTGTCTGTATGTACATCGCATCCGTTCTGCATTTGTGTTTGTTTTGAAGTGTAACGGTGTGTGCGAGCTCCCCGTCTGTCCGTCTCTCTCTCTTATAACACGCTCCAGCAACACAGGGCAAAACAAAGGAAATGCTTTGCGTGATGCCGGGCCTTGATTGGCGCTCTCAGTGTAAGTGGACCCCTCCCCCCGGGGGAATTATCTGCCAAAGCGTCCACGCTGCTCTGGTTTTAATAATAATTATCTAAAATCGCACCAATTAGCCTGCAGCTATACAAGGAACTGGGGGGAGGAAGGGGAGAGAGGGAGAAAGGGAAGCAGAGAATAAGGACTGTAGGGTTGCTCTTCTTATCTTTACATTCATTTAATATCATTAATGAACCTGGAATGGATCTTTTTTGTGGTTTAAAAGTTTTTGATTTGTAATATCCCTGCACACATACATCTCTGAGATTCTGACAAAAGGGGCATTTTTATTCTGAAGCGTCTAGTTTTATACTTCAGTTGGATTTAAGGCATGTCTATAGTATCCTGATGTGACTTCACTTGACATTTGACATATATTTGATAAGAATTTGTCTAAATTGCAAAAATGACCTGATTGTTTTGGATACAAATTCTAACTAAATGTATAGTCTGAAAATCACATTTAAAATCAAATTAATTATTAGTAGTTAGACATCCATTTGTTACGTCTGACCCAGGATCTGGGTAACACCAAAAACTACCCAAACACTGGGTTGTTACATCTGACCCAGGATCTGGGTAACACAAAAACTACCCTAACACTGGGTTGTTACGACTGACCCAGGATCTGGGTAACACAAAAACTACCCAAACACTGGGTTGTTACGACTGACCCAGCATCTGGGTAACACAAAAATTACCCAAACACTGGGTTGTTACGTCGGACCCAGGATCTGGGTAACACAAAAACTACCCAAACACTGGGTTGTTACGTCGGACCCAGGATCTGGGTAACACAAACACTACCCAAACGCTGGATTATGTCTGACCCAGGATCTGGGTAACACAAACACTACCCAAACACTGGGTTGTTACATCTGACCCAGCATCTGGGTAACACAAAAACTACCCAAACACTGGGTTGTTACGTCTGACGCAGGCTCTGGGTAACACAAAAACTACCCAAACCTTGGGTTGTTACGACTGACGCAGCATCTGGGTAACACAAAAACTACCCAAACACTGGGTTGTTACGTCGGACCCAGGATCTGGGTAACACAAAAACTACCCAAACACTGGGTTGTTACGTCGGACCCAGGATCTGGGTAACACAAAAACTACCCAAACACTGGGTTGTTACGTCGGACCCAGGATCTGGGTAACACAAAAACTACCCAAACACTGGGTTGTTACGACTGACCCAGGATCTGGGTAACACAAAAACTACCCAAACACTGGGTTGTTACGACTGACGGAGCATCTGGGTAACACAAAAACTACCCAAACACTGGGTTGTTACATCTGACCCAGGATCTGGGTAACACAAAAACTACCCAAACACTGGGTTGTTACGTCGGACCCAGGATCTGGGTAACACAAAAACTACCCAAACACTGGGTTGTTACGTCGGACCCAGGATCTGGGTAACACAAAAACTACCCAAACACTGGGTTGTTACGTCGGACCCAGGATCTGGGTAACACAAACACTACCCAAACGCTGGGTTGTTACGTCGGACCCAGGTTCTGGGTAACACAAACACTACCCAAACACTGGGTTGTTACATCTGACCCAGCATCTGGGTAACACAAACACTGGGTTGTTACGTCTGACGCAGGCTCTGGGTAACACAAAAACTACCCAAACCTTGGGTTGTTACGACTGACCCAGGATCTGGGTAACACAAAAACTACCCAAACACTGGGTTGTTACGTCTGACGCAGGATCTGGGTAACACAAAAACTACCCAAACACTGGGTTGTTACGACTGACCCAGCATCTGGGTAACACCAAAACTACCCAAACACTGGGTTGTTACGTCTGACGCAGGATCTGGTTAACACAAAAACTACCCAAACACTGGGTTGTTACATCTGACCCAGGATCTGGGTAACACAAAAACTACCCAAACACTGGGTTGTTACATCGGACCCAGGATCTGGGTAACACAAAAACTACCCAAACACTGGGTTGTTATGTCGGACCCAGGATCTGGGTAACACAAAAACTACCCAAACGCTGGGTTGTTATGTCAGACCCAGGATCTGGGTAACACAAAAATTACCCAAACACTGGGTTGTTACGTCGGACCCAGCATCTGGGTAACACAAACACTACCCAAACACTGGGTTGTTACATCTGACCCAGCATCTGGGTAACACAAAAACTACCCAAACACTGGGTTGTTACATCTGACCCAGCATCTGGGTAACACAAAAACTACTCAAACACTGGGTTGTTACGACTGACCCAGGATCTGGGTAACACAAAAACTACCCAAACACTGGGTTGTTACGTCTGACGCAGGATCTGGGTAACACAAAAACTACCCAAACACTGGGTTGTTACGTCTGACGCAGGATCTGGGTAACACAAAAACTACCCAAACACTGGGTTGTTACATCTGACCCAGGATCTGGGTAACACAAAA